>NC_143424.1:0-600000 GCF_059467195.1 Physcomitrium patens
AAACCCTAAACCCTAAACCCTAAACCCTAAACCCTAAACCCTAAACCCTAAACCCTAAACCCTAAACCCTAAACCCTAAACCCTAAACCCTAAACCCTAAACCCTAAACCCTAAACCCTAAACCCTAAACCCTAAACCCTAAACCCTAAACCCTAAACCCTAAACCCTAAACCCTAAACCCTAAACCCTAAACCCTAAACCCTAAACCCTAAACCCTAAACCCTAAACCCTAAACCCTAAACCCTAAACCCTAAACCCTAAACCCTAAACCCTAAACCCTAAACCCTAAACCCTAAACCCTAAACCCTAAACCCTAAACCCTAAACCCTAAACCCTAAACCCTAAACCCTAAACCCTAAACCCTAAACCCTAAACCCTAAACCCTAAACCCTAAACCCTAAACCCTAAACCCTAAACCCTAAACCCTAAACCCTAAACCCTAAACCCTAAACCCTAAACCCTAAACCCTAAACCCTAAACCCTAAACCCTAAACCCTAAAACCCTAAAAACCCTAAACCCTAAACCCTAAACCCTAAACCCTAAACCCTAAACCCTAAACCCTAAACCCTAAACCCTAAACCCTAAACCCTAAACCCTAAACCCTAAACCCTAAACCCTAAACCCTAAACCCTAAACCCTAAACCCTAAACCCTAAACCCTAAACCTGGTTTAGGATTGAATTTGTTTTGGGATGGAATTAGAAGATTTGACAACTTTTTGGCTCAATGAACATGGGGTTTGATTTAAGCCTCCTCATGGTTCTTGTTTTTCATTCACTGCTGCAGTCTCTAAATCTGGTACATTGCATAAAGGAATCGGCCAACGTAATGACAGGGACAGAGCGGTGGGACGGAGCGTGCTGGTCCACAGGCCGTTGAGGTATTCAATTTCTTACAATTTGTTTTGCTCTAAACCTTGGTCGTAGCGGCATGTTTGGGAGATGCTCTGCACATTACATCGAGGTCTTGTAGGTATTAATGTAATAAGTTTTTGTACTCACGTTGAACTCGTTTGTGCAGGTTGCGGGGTTGAAGTTCGAGCAAGTTCGAGCATCGGAGTGGTAAGGGCTGCAATCATGGTCCTCCGTGCGAGTGGCAGGTTTACAAGTGCGTCTCGAGCTCATACCATTGTGATTTCACTCTTGGGATGTGATTACTAGTGTCGCAATTACCTTTCTGCATTTCTTATTTTCATCATTCAAATGTGATTAGGGCTTGTCTCCTAAACCTCCATGGTTGGCGCGGGTTCTTTCTCCAGCACTCTTGGTGGCAACCATGGTGTTGGTCATGTATATTGCAAAGGTCGACAAGGCGACTACTACGTCATGGTGAGTCACCTATTGAATTGTTGTAGTCCAAGCAGACCTTTAATTTTCATGTAGTCGTCTTCTTTTCAAACTTGTCTCATGATTTATTTATTAATTTATGTATGTATTTATTTATTTTTATCCGATTTCGACTTCGTTCACATGCTGTAGGTCATGGATATGCTCAGGCCAAGTCTCCGGGATGTCTGGAACTCTTCGGGGTCAAGTGCAAGTATTTAGGGCAGCTCGTTCTGATTGAGCAGGTATGCACATGGAGACGTGAAGCCCGAGAACTTTCTCCTGGGACAACCCAATACACCTGAAGAGAAGAAGCTTTTTCATGTACATCTCGGGCTTGGTGAGTTTTCAGTATCGTTGTGCTGCAATTCGTTCTCTGTTCACACATTAGCAACCTCCTTTGCTCCAATTTGGCGTTACATTCGTTTTTTTTTTTTTTTTTTTTTTTTTAACATCTGTTAACTGTTACATGAAGAGCATCTGGACTGAGAATTGGATGAGTTTATTACCGCTACGTCCATGCACAAGTCAATTTCACACCAAGATTAACGTCTTTCTCCCATATATGCAGCTACTCGATGGAGGGATGGTACAACCGGTCAGCATGTAGAATATGACCAAAGGCCTGATGTGTTCCGGAGAGGCTCTCCCCCCCCCCCCTTTGTCCTGATCTGTAGTTGCCATTCCTGTTTTGGCGGTTGGGAGCGACTGTTTTGCTTTTGAGCTATATTTTGATTCTGTGTAATTTTCGTACATGCAGTGGAACTGTTCGCTATGCGAGTGTGCATGCACATATGGGAAGGACTGGGAGTAGGAAGGACGACTTGGGATCACTGGCTTATACTTTGGTATTCCTTATGCGGGGTAGTCTTCCTTGGCAAGGTTATCAACTTTGTAGCTAGTAGCCAATGAAGAAGTGATCAATGCGATATATATATATATATATATATATATATATATTTATTTATTTATTTTTCCTTCCTTCCTTCCTTCCTTCTCACTATTTTTCATTTGGACGTGCTCTATATATTTGGTTTTGTAGGGCGACAACAAAGGTTTTCTGGTGTGGAAGAAGAAAATGGCAACTTCTCCCGAAATGCTGTGCTGTTTCTGCCCGGTTCCATTTTTAAACAGACGTTTTGGAGATGGTCGCAAATATGAAGTTCGATGAAGAGCCAAACCACGGCAAGCTCGTTCTACTCTTTGATTCCATCTTGAGTCCTAATCCTACTGTGAGACCCATAAACACAGACGGTGTTGAAAAGGTGCATTCTATGACCTTCTTTTGCTTCGTTTTTCCTGTCCCTACTCTGAGGATTCTTTTTTTGAACCTACTCTTCATTTGATCATCATATTAATAAAGCCTTTTGTTTCTAGTGTTCCATACAGGTTGGTCAGAAGAGAGGGCGAATCAGATGTTGAAGAAGATGAGGATGACCAACCTAAGAAAAAGATCCGGTTAGGAATGCCCGCAACTCAATGGATTACAACGTTTATAACGCTCGGTGGCCAAATGAAGCAGAGGTAAGGCGGTGCGAGCTTTCGTCATTGATGTGGTGTGATGTTGCTCAGTTAGGCATGAGCCCGGTCATGTGTGTATCGTCGATTTTGACTTTGTCCTCCTGGATGTCGATCAGCTATTCCGATTTCTACGACATGCGTTTACTTTCAGCAAGCAGCCTGGATTCGGACAGACCTATTTATTGAACTTTCATTCCTACATTTGTTTCGACGTGCAGGTATCACTACGATGCACCTGATTCCCGGCTTACGGAGCACGTGGAAAAGGGTAATGAAGACGGTCTGTATATAAGCAGTGTGGCTTCTTGTACAAATCTATGGGCTCTTGTTATGGATACAAGGACAGGATTTACTGCTCAAGTTCATGAGCTGTCGCATGTATTTGCCGTCCTCGAATGCATGTGGGTTTATTAAGAAATATATTTTGTGCAAGATTTTGCCTGCAATCTCTTGGAAGGTAGTACAGGTTTTTTTTTCTTTTTTTCTTTTTTTTGTGTTGTTGTTGTTATTGTTGTTGTTGTTGGGATTTTAGTGTTGATGGAGAATGTGGACTTTTAGTTCATTTCTAGGTTTTCAAGTTTTGTATGACACAATTGTTTTATATATTTTGTTGCTTTGTTCGGGCTGTTGGTCCATTTTGTGTATTTGGCTTTGTTTGTATTTTTTTGTTTTGTATTGTATAGAATGTGTCGGTTATTTGTGAAGGGGTGCTGCTTCCCTTGGCTCACATGAAATGATGAAAGCTATTGCATTCTGAGGTATGCAGCAGCCAGTAATCTTGAATTGTGGCGTTGAGAATGAGTGGAGGCATGAAAGCAATTGTGAACTGAGCTTCACAATTTGCGAGTGTTGCAAAACCTCTAATCCCTAAAACCCTAAAACCCTAAACCAGGTTTACCTAGTCCAGTCAAAGATGAAGTTGTGATGTAAGGCGAGGTGAGCCAGACTCCAAGCTCGAACTCCAAGCATTGGAGGTGATCCCGTGCTGGATCAAAATTCGGCTGCCCTGTGTTGATCTGTTTTTTCTTTCGAAGTGAAGTTGAGGCATTCTTGGGGCGATTTGCATTGCTTTTGTTTTTTGTTTTTTATTTTTTTTGTTTCTGTTTTATTTATTTATTTATTTATTTTTGTGTGTGTGTTTGTGTGTTTTCTACGGTGAGTGATTGTGTTCCTTTGTTGTGTTTTAGGTTGAAATAGGAGCTTGAGACAGAGGGACGTTACATCGCTTCGCATGTTCCTTATTAGGTCAATTCTTGTCTACTCCACCACCTGCATAACATGTCAACCTGTGTCTAAAACTCTACATGCTTCCATGTGTGTGTGTGTGTGTGTGTGTATGTATGGTTCCCAATTGGCGGAGGTCGACGGATTATATACTAGGCTCAATGAGATGACCAAGGTTGAACAGATGTCATACCATACGATTCTATGATTACACCCGATGTAATCTATTCTAATGTAGTCCGGCCAACATGAGAATCAAGTCCTCCCACTAGAACTCCAATTGATTTCCATAACTCGACTCTGTAGAAAACCATATCCCGGTGAAAAAGTTTCTAGTCTAATATCATGGAGATAGAAAATAATCATAAAACGGAAAGCATCCACCTGCATGCATGACATGCAACGAAGGAAGATGCTGCATGCTTCTCACACCGAACACAAGAAAGGATGACACAATTTGTAACCTTCGAAATGTGAGTCAAGAAAGCTGAGGGTCGGGGTCCTGTCGATGAGGTGCTTGGAGATAGCGCGTTGGGTGGGATGTATCAGAGGAGCCACAACTTGAGGGGCAGGAAGAGCGCGCAGTTGCACGCATTCAATAATTTCTTTTTGTGCCCGTCGAGCTTGCCGGTGTCGAGGGGTGAGTTCTCAAGGTTTTCGATGTTGGATAAGGAATCGTTGATTGAGGCGGGGAGCGGGAAGCGAGAAGTGGAGCGGGTGAAGCGGCCCTACGAGGGTTGAGCTTGAGGTCGGCGTCATCGCTGGAAGCCGGGGAATTGTCACTGGGGTCACCGACACTTTTTCATGCACTATTCAATAAGTTTCTGCCGTCGAACAACAAGGACGAGGAGGCATACCCGGTGGTGGACATATATGGGTCAACCAGTTGTGGATGTTTGAATTCAAGGTAAAGCGATGGACGAGGGGGAGGATCCATGATTGAACGGAGTGCCCGTTTGTCCACCCAGGCGACAAAGCTAAGCATTGCGATCCGCGGCAGTACCACTACTCAGGGACGGCATACTTGGACTTTTGGAAGGAAAGCTCTCGGAGAGGCGATGCATGCAAGTTCACGCACAGAGTGTTCGAGTGTTGGCTGCATCCGGCTCGATACTAGATGCAACCGTGCAAAGATGCGCAAAATTATCGTCATTTGGGTGTGTGTTTTTTGCACACACGCTGAAGTAGCTCCGGTTGCTGCCTGCAACGGCACAAGCAGTGACGACGGGAGGTCGAAGCGGAGGAGGTTACGATGGGTTGTCGCGAGCTAGAGCAGCGGCGTACTATGATGGGGCGTTTGGATATGAGAGCTTGTCTTACGACGTAGCATCGGCAGGTCACGATCCGAGCCACTTGTCGAGGTACTCGAGCTCGGCCGACTCGGGTGCAGGATATGTGACATCACAGAATTCATCGCCCAGGTCGACGGTAGTCAAGTACAAGCAATACGCTGTGTTGTTGAGCCCTCCGTTGTCTCCCTCGAAGTCGCCTCCGCCATCGCTTGGGTCGGTTGAGGAATGGGGGCAAATGCGGGGTCATTTGCAAGCAAGTCGATGTCATGAGGGTAACGTGGGATGTTGCAAGCGACGCTACAGCAAGCGGCGCAAGCTCAGGGGCTAGGGGACAAAGCAGATGTCGGCGGTGTCGGCACATCGGCGACATTTGGAACATTTGAACTTGATGCCAATGCTGATAATACTCAAAGCAGGTTCAATTGGAATCGGCTGTCGAGAGCAGGTCCAGTTGGAATTGGCTGCCAAGAGCAGGTTCAATTGGAATTGGCTGCCAAGAGCAGGTCCAGTTGGAATTGGCTGTCAAGAGCAGGTTGAATTGGAATCGGCTGTCGAGAGTAGGTCTTGTTGGAATTGGCTGCCAAGAGCAGGTTCAATTGGAATCGGCTGCCAAGAGCAGGTCTAGTTCGAATTGGCTGCCAAGAACAGGTTCAATTGGAATTGCCTGCCAAGAGCAGGTTCAATTGGAATCGGCTGCCAAGAGCAGGTCCAGTTGGAATTGGCTTCTATGAGCAGGTTCAATTGGAATCGGCTGCCAAGAGCAGAACCGGTTGGAATTGGCTTCAAAGAGCAGGTTCAATTAGAATCGGCTACCAACAACTCAATGCATGTCTGCCAATTAGAATTGCATGGCCGACAATTAGAATTGGCCGCCTTTTCTTGCTACCATTGCTCCTTTTTAGGGCCTGGCATGAAGTAACTTTAGGAGGTTGGCAAGCATAAAGGAATCGGCCAACATAACGACAGGGACGGTGGCTGGCGTTGATGGCAATGAACACGATGGCATGAGACGAGGAATGAATGCACCGTATGGCTATTGGCACTGCAATGCCCAATTGGGTGTGAATTGCGGAGCAGGGTGGAGGGACAGGTGGGGGATTGAAAAATGTCTATCGGAGCATGAGTCCTTCGTATTTGCTCCACATTTTCTCAGACCGGGTCCTGACGCCTCCTTATCGCACGTTTTATAATATGCATTTCAATGTTGGAAGCACAGGTGCTGGTCGTACCCTAAACGCTTGAGCAATGCGGTTAAGCTTCAACAACAACAACAACATTAAGATCGAAGACGCAGATTACTACGAAGTCTGGAAGCCATCCACTCATAACCATATGAGCTGCACAAAGCTCCTAAACCTTGGTCGCAAATGGTGATGTCCAAAGCTGATGATCTCACAATAGATCAATACCTTGGTTTAGGGTACACAATTTATAGTCTTAGTCTTCGAAATAAAAGCTTTTAGTGGCAATTTATAGGTCCAAAGTATACCCTACAAACAAGAGATGATCTGGATTTCTATTCCTAAACCTAAGTACCCTATAGTTAGTCGGAGAGGAAGATGGAATACGTAGAAATATATGAGGTCATATGGCTAAAATCAGGTTTAATGAAGGAGCTTGGAACTATAGTGTCAAAAGCAAAAGACACAAGTGAAGTCTGAGAGAAGTGGTCGACCATGAGTGTGACACCCAGTTGAGAGCAGTCCTCTTTTTTCGCAGTTCATCTCGCTCGTCGTTGTCACGGTGGAGGTTCAAGTCATGACAAGGGATGGCTGCTGCAAAGCGTTTGTCTTGGGTCGTCGAAACTGGCCACAGGAGTAGTCGTAGACTGAGTAAAGCCGGCCATTTCGACAGTTGTGAACAGGAGGGGAATGAGGTGAATACAGTTGTGAAACACAACTCCCTCGCCATATCACCCTTGTGTAGCAATAATCCACTTGCTGGATGCCATTTGTACTTCCAATATCAAGACTGAAAATGCTTAGAGATACACTTTAGTTCCAGCTGCAGAAGAACAATACCAGTTCAATAATGCCACCACTACACCTCCATTCAAAAAAGTACGATTTTTGCGCAAAGAATCTATGTGTGTTGATTGAGAGAGAGTTTCCACCTTGAGTGCCATGGGTCATAATCAAGAGGCGACCTCTTCGTCTTCCTTCACCCAAACCAACACCCTCATCTACTACCGTTTCCGTAAGGACCCGAACCATTATAAGTAGATAGTTGACAATTATCTCAACTCAAACATGAGGCGAAGCACAAAACTGTGAGCCGAACACACGAGCAGGTAACCATGCTGTGAAAATTATGAATTCATAGATGCGGGTTCGTAGAAGTGAATATCACCTGTGAGGTCCCAGTCGTGATCAGGTTTACACCCAAAAGCGGGCACTTGCGCCCGCACAAGAGAAAGGCACATGAAGGGCACCGTCCATCCCATACTGCCACTATTCCTTGGATGCCACTCTCATTACCCTTTCCCCTTCTACGGGCTGGTCCAAAACCTGGTCGCCTAGTCTTCCAATCGAAGGCTGCCTTAGGCTTCACAGAAGAGCAAGATAGTGCGGCGCATGTCTCAACGAACACATCGTTCAGGTTTGTTGCAATGCACGGAGAGAATGAGCGGTCGGAGGGCAGTTCGAGGTTGGGAGAGACGGAAGTATGGCCAATGAGATGCAACCAAGGGAAGGGGGTGGAGAAAGACGTGGAGTGAAGAGGAGCAGGGGCTTGCGAGGGAGACAATGGCAGTTTTGGAGAGGCAGCAGGTTTAGGGTTTCGTGGGGGGAGGAAAAAAGTCACCGTTTATGAGCGACGGAGCGGGGAGACTGGCATCGGTGGACGGGGGAGTTGGTGGTGGCCATCGTTGTATGAATCGATGGGTGACTACATGCCTATGTCGTAGGATGTGCAAGCGCAGCATGCAATTCGGCGGTGGACCTCGTTCTTACTCGCGGCAATGCACGATGCAGAGGCGCCTCGAGATGATGCGTTGGATGGGGTGTACCAGAGGAGCCACAGCTTTTGGGGGTAGGATTTAGGGTTGCACGCATTCAACAATTTCTTTTGGAGCCCGCCGAGGTCGTCGATGTCCAAGGGTGAAATTTCGAGGTTTTCGATGGCAAAGGAGGAGTCGCAGATCGAGGCGGGGAGTGGTGAAGGGGGCTTTTTTGAGGAGGCAGGAAGGGAGCAAGTCGATCGGACATGCAAGGATTGAAGTTGGGATCGGCGTCACTGTTGGGGGTCGAGGGACCTGGTCGCTAGGATTACAGACATTTTTTGATGAGTCGTTCAACAATTTTGTGTCATCGAACAACGAGGACGAGGAAGCGTGGGCAGTGATAGACATGTACGGGTGCAATGAATTCCGGATGTTGGAATTCTAGGTGAGGCGATGTATGAGAGAGAGGAGCCATGATTGGACAGAGGGCCCATTTGCCCACCCGGGCGAGAAAGCCAGGCGTTACAATCCGCGGCGGTACGAGGACTCGGGGACAGCGTGTTGGGAGTTTCGAAAAAGGGAGCTCTCGGAGAGGCGATGCGTGCGAGTTTGGGTGCATTTAAGTATTTGAGTATTGGCTGCATTTGGCTCAGTACTTGGACGCAGCCATGCAAGGATGGGCAGAATTAGCATCGTGGAGTGTGGTTTTTGGTGCATACGTCGGAGCAGCTGCGGTGGATACCTGCTGCGGCACAGGAGGCACAGGAAGCGACGACAAGAGATCGGAGCACAAGGCGTTACGAAGGATTGCCGCAAGCCGGTGCACCGGGGAGCTACGATCGAGCGTCGAGGTACAAGGACTTGTCTTACGACGGACCATCGGGACGTGACGGTCTGAGCCAGTCGTTGGAGCATTCGAGGTCGGCCCAGTGGAGTGCAGGGTGTGCGGCATTGTAGAATTCATTGCCTAGGTCGATGCTGGTCGGGCTCGCACAGTACCCGCTGTCGCTGAGCCCTCTGTTGTTGGAGTCGGTTGAGAAATGGGCATGAGTGCGAGGTGATTAACGAGCGTGTCGATGTCTGATTTTGCAGAATTTGTAATGTGAGTATAGGCGACACTGCAGTAAGCGGCGTAGTCTTGAAGGCTGCACTCATGGATGCATTAGGGGTAGGCACCTTGATCGCCTGCGGGAGTCTTGCAGAAGTCGACGATGGAGCTGATATTGACTCCGTCAATGATGGTCCTGATGGAAGGAGAGCCGGTGGTGCAGTAGGTGGAGAGCGGGCAAATATATAGGGGCGAGCAGCTTGAAGGACTCTCTGGACTTGGACTAGGTGAACTATCTATCTATGGGGGATTGCTTTGAGTAAGCAGTGTTCTGTATGCATTTAGACTCCATACACAGTTCTTTCGTGAGAAAAAATATGCAAGTGAGAACTCTAATCAGGGTTTAAAGACCCTAATTAGGATTTTCAAACCCTAAATTACAGAAAACGAAACACATTTTTTTGAAAAACAAAAATTTTTATAGAGGTCTTTAGGTGATTGTAAGCCTTGGCAAAATTTTATAATAGAAAAAGCTGTGATATATTGAGAGATATTGAGGATCAAAAACCTCTAGGACACCCATGTAACCCTAAACCCTAAATCCTAAATCCTAAATCCTAACTCCTAACCCCTAACTCCTAACTCCTAACCCCTAAACCCTAAATCCTAAACCTGGTATGGAGGATACTTGGTTCCATGATGCCAGTGGAGTATATTACAGATACCTCTGTTGTTCCTTCTCGTAGTTCTGGGGGTTTGATGCAGACCCTTGATTAAAATTAGAACTTTGAAAGTTATTGAATGTTCGATTTTGTCCATTAAATCGATTTCCATTCCATCCATAGGTATTTTCTATTTGAACTTGATTGACTTTCCATTGAGTCGATGGGATCATGGTCTGATTATTGAATTATTATTGCCTTTGTAAATGCGAGTAATTTTAGGTAGGATAATTTCCTCCACAAAATATACATTGAACACCCATTTATTTGAGTAATGGACATTCCATATCAAAATGACCTTGTCCCTTATAATTATTACACTATATATTAGGTCTCGTATTAGAAGGCTTATGTCATTTCTCCTTGTCTTTAGCCAAATTCACAACCAATTCTTCCATCTTCTTTGTTAGATTTAATAACAAGGCTTCATTTAGATCTTTAATAGTCACATTTGTAAACAATTTCGGTTGTTGATAGGTTGGCGATGTAAAATAAGGTGTCATTAATATTGGCGCTATTGCTTGGACTGGTGTAGCATTAATTGATTTTTGCAACATAACATTCTTCATGTTGGAATCAGCCATTTGTGGATAATTACCTATCAATACATTTCTTGATTGTATTTTTTGGATTTCTGAACTTGGAATCATCGTGGCCCCCACTATTAATAATTGGTCATAATGACATTCTTTCCACACCTTTGCTCGTGCCAATGATGCTTCTACCAGGTAGCTGATCGAGCCTCTTTTACAAACATTTTTAATTCTGGTGGATGCAAACCATTGATTAATATCGACAATATAAATGCATCTAGCATTTGATTATTTGACCATTTACAAAGTATATCCATGATCCGGCCATAATAAGACTCTACTGATTCCTTCGCAAACATCTTGCTATTCATAAAACTTTATTCTAAGCCGATCTTCAAATCCAATCGGTCTAAAATGGATTAGGAAGGCATTCTTCAAGGCCTTCCAGTTGAGAAATCTATCCACTGGTTACCGATTATATCATTCAAAAGTTGTATCTTTTAAAGTTGCTAGCAATCATCTCAATCAAATGTCTTCAATTCTACCATTATTAGCTATGTAGGCTGCCAAGAATTGAGATATATGGTGATCGGGATCAAAGCTCGACGAACCACTAAAAGTAGGTAATGGTGCCACACTTGTAGTTTGATCTCTTACTACTCTCATTTGTATCGCAATTGATACTTCTCGCACTCCCACGGCCATTGGTGTTATCACTGGTCTCTTTGCTATTTGAATTTGAATTTTTCTTTCTTTGGTTTTACTTGGACCTACAATTCCTTTTTGTTATTTCCATAGGATATTTCTTATGCGTAATCGTTCCTATCTTTCTTTTGCTTGTCGATTAATTCTTTGATAATCCTCTCTTTCATGATTATTACTCATAATCTTTCATTCTTCTTATACAATTAATTTCTAACATTTCATATTGTTATCATTTCCCCGGCAGCAGTGCCAAAATGTTGTTCTCGTTGTGTTCAAGCTTCAATATACCAAAGTAATTGAATTAATAGAGGTAGATTCAAATATAGAAAAAGACTGGTTATATGAATTGGGTCTGTTAGTGTGACAATTGACTGTACTCTGGCTATCTGAAATCAGTTATCAAACTACAAAACACCAAGGCTTATTACTTCTATCTTAATTCAATACATAATCCATTCTACGAATATCAATTCAATAATACTTCCATATTCTTATCAGTTCCTGTCCTGCATATTCTCTTTCGATTGTTATATATTCAATTAGTGATCTTCAGCTTACCTATTGTATTCAATTTCTCAATTCATCACTTAGAATTCAATATCTTCACTTAATACAACACAATTCAATAATCTCAATTCATCACTTAGAATTCAATATCTTCACTTAACACAACATAATTCAATAATCTCAATTCTCAAGGTTACAGATTTTTTCCAAAACGATCAGTCCAAAATCATATTCCACAATATTCTAATCACAGTTTCAAGAATACTTCTCTCAATCACAATTCTTCATCAAAAAATAATAAAAGCAAAGAAAACAAAGAGGTAGCATCAAGCTTATCCTAGCTTACGACTCTCACGATCTGGCTCTCAGCTTACAACTCTTACAGTCTGGCTCTCAACTTACGACTCTCACTGTCTGGCTTTGATCTCTCTTTCCTCAACCTATTTATCTTACCAAAAAGATGATCTCTCGGCCAGTGGATTTCAAAGGTTATGATCCTTTGAATTCTTAACCATTTATTCCACTAACAACCTATTGTTACTAACTAAACTGCCTAACCATCAGTCTAATTCTCAAGGTTATGAATAACCAACCAGTAACTTACCACAAAGTTTATTTTCCTATTCCACACTCTGCAACTTCTAATGTCAAAAAAAAATTTTACAAAGAGAGGTGATCTATTTTGTTAAAAAAAAAAATTAAGATTTAAAAAATTAAAAAATATTAGATTATAGATAAGTTATCTAAAACCTTCAAATACAACAATAGGAGTGAAATAATCCACTTACTCCTAAAATAAAAAATATAAAAAATGAATCCTTTACTCTTATTAAATTGTCAAAGATATGAATCAAAATAAGAAGAATCTTAAAATATTCTTATATAAATCAAAAAAAATAAATATTTATTTTAAGAGTATTATAGTATTGAGATTAAAATAACTATTGCCAAAAATAAAAAGAATATAGACTCTTGAAAATAGACTAAGAACAAGAAAGATGTTTATAAGAGTAAAGAAAGCTTGATTCTTGCCTCTATATATACTATCTAACAAGAAGCTATGTGACAACATTCTATAATATCTTTGAGACATGTTCAAATTATGAGACATATGTCTTAACTTTCAAGACAAGTATCTTATATGTGTGCATTATTGTTTGCTTGTACCACAAGTTTTCAATATGTATGACAAGTGGCTAACTTGTTGACTAAATTTTTAATCTATTAATTATCTATAGTCACATATAAAAATAAATTTATATTTATGAAGCTTCTAAAAAGCTTTATTATAATTTATTATCAAATTAACCTACTTTTATCTATTTATAATATCTAAATAACTATTAAAGAAAATATATATGTTTATAATATTTTATAGCATTTTTAGAATAAAGTTGAAGATTTTAGATATAAAGTCAATAATTGACTATTTTATATAATAATATTAAGCACAAATGGATTCTTTTGTTTCAACAAAAATAAATTTATTTGATTATAGAATTCATTGAAAGACAAATATTTTATAATTTTTTAAATTCAATAATTTTCAACTTCAATCATATAGGTTTACAAAACATATTATACACAAAATGTGTAATAAAATTGGCTATAGATAATTGGATTTTAAATCAATTATTGACTAATATTTATTTAAAGTTAAAATCTATTAAGAATTGTGTTATGACATTCTTTCTTTAATATAAAAGCAGATGCTTGACAAGATACTTTTTAATATATACATAGTGTTGAAGATCAATAAGATCTTGCATAGTTGCCATGACATAGATTTAAACCATTGTAAGTTGGAAATAGTTAAAAGATAGCTAGGAATTAAAATAAGATATTATGGTATTGGCTAAAATTCTACATAGCAACTAGGTTAAGCAAAATCTAGAATTTGATTCGATGTAATAAAGTGTCAAGGATAAAAACTTGATGAAAGAAAATAAACAAGTAAAACTTTCTTAAAGAATTATGAAAAAAAAGAAATAAAAAAGTATCTTTATTAAAAAATAAATTGAAATAGCTATTGTCAAAAGATAAGAAAATTAGAGTTTCTTGAAACTAGACTAGAAGCAAGAAAGGAGTTGATAAGGTAGTTAATAGATCTTTTCAACTATTGCTAATGTCTCATTTTAGAATAAAAAGACCACCTTATTATTTGACCATTGTTGAAACCTTTGTAATTTTTTTCAAACAAAATATTTGTAATACTATCAGGAATTATTTCTATCTCTAATAAAATCACCAAACATTGAGAGTTTCTTCTCAGGTCATGATACCAAACATATTGTATCTTGCCATCTATTCAAAGAAGAATATTTCATTCTTGAAGTTCTTTATCTCTATTATATTCTCTTAAAGGATGTGATAAACATAGTATCTCATCAAATAAGTTAGCAAATAATGGCTCTAACATTGAATCCATTGATTATTGATTTTCTACCTCTTTAAAGCTATAATTATATAGAAACTACAAACAAGGATAAAAAGTAGAATTCAATCTTTTCTAAATTGTGTTTCTTTTATAGAAAAAATTTGCTAACTTTCATCTTAATTTTGATGGATGTTGTTGATAAAAAGCTTTGATCTTCTTGACTGTATTTGTAAGATTTTTTTGCTAACTTCGATGTGAATTTTCTAATATTGTATTTGTACTAATGAATATGATATTCTAACCTTTATCAACACTGCCTTGAGTTTAAGGCTTCTTCCACCTCAAATTCTTGATTATTATCTACTTTTATAGGAGGCGATGATATTTGTCTTTTTTCCAAGATATTTACTATCTTATATGGCTCTAAAAGAGATGCATAAAATATGAGATGGATTTTCATATACTCCAATAGATGTAATTAATAAGTGACTAAATTGACTTATTTATAAAGAAGAAATGATCCAAGTCTATAATAATCCAATTTGTGATAAGAGCGAATAGTTTTAATATTACAACAAAGTAATCATAGCTTATCATCAATGTAGAAATGTGGTTGTTCTTTACAATAAGCATCTACATTATTCTTTTGTAGTTCTTGAGCCTCTTTTAGTTGTACCTTCATTATTGTATGTAGCTCAGATAAATAATTTGTCAAATCTTTTATTGTAAGATTATCAAGTTTTTAAAAGTCAAAAGCATCAAATCATAGATAATAACCATAATTAATAAAAAAAGATATTTTTTACACAAAAAAATGTACTATTATCATATTATATGTCATCATATTTGGAAATGCACCAAGTATTTGGTTGTGGAAGGTGAAATTGTATTTTACAAGTATTCAAGAATTTTAATATGTTTTACTCTTACTAGAAGAATACAATTTGAATTTTAATTCAAAAGTGCTTAAATCCAATACAAAGTGCTCAAAAATACTCTTCATAGTAAACTCAATTATACAAAAACTCCAATTTCCTTATTACTTTTATAATTAGGCAATTTTGATTTTTCTTTGGAAGCCCTAATCCTAATCAGTAAGCTTTAATAAGCTGTAGCTCTTAAACTAACTATCCACTTGGAAAAAAAATTATACACAAATGCTACTATAAGTCTTTTATAAGCTCAAAAAGAATTCACTCCAATTTAACTTATAGATCATGAGAAAATATCCAAAAACCATACTAATGTTACTTGGCAACTAACTAGAAAGTTGATACAAATCTTTCAACATCAATTCATTCCTTTTCAACTATTAACTTCAATCTAAAAATTAGCTCCTAGCTTCATCTTTAAGTCTTCTATTAATGTGCCAAATTTCACTTTGATCCAATTAGTAGAACTTTAGATATTATAGAAACTCTATTCAACCTCAAACTACCAACTTTCGATACCTTCTTGTACCAAAACCTACATATCTCTCAATTGCATTGTTAGATTATTACAAAATTTCACACATATTTAGTACACCCAATTAACCAAGTATTTTCAAATTATGAACTATAGATGTAACACCAATTTTACAAACTAGCTAAGAGTGCTAGTTTTATTTGTATTGCGTAAATTCCAAGTCACCAATATAAACTTTGATTTTAAATAATAATTGCTAAGTCAAATCAAACCCTATAAAAACAAAACTTATATTTTTATAATAAATTTTAAGCTAGCTCTCAAATTCTAATTGTTAATCTTCAAATGTTCCTCTATTTTGCCCTAGGTCATTGTTTTAGTAGTCAGAAGTCTGATTTCAACCTTATTTCTCAAATAGTCTATCCCCAAGTATCAATTTAACCTATCCTAGGGAATTTTTAGCCCAATCCTATCTTTAATTTAATCTTAGTATCAACTATGTTAATTATTTATCTCTTTTAATATGATTTTATTAAATTATGGTCTTTTTAATGTTGTAAAAGAGACTTTATAGCCTTGAAAATAAAATTACAAACCAACCTTTAATCTATTAACTATTAAGAAAAAAATAAATTAAGTGACTTTTATATAAACTATATTTAAATATCTTAAATTATTATTAAATCAAGATAATTAGATATCAATTAGAAATTTATTTTTGATATAAACCTAAATCCTTGTCTTAATAGCTAATAGTTTATTTCACCATATAGTCATATTACAACATGACATCCACCTCCTTTAAACTTGTGCATCCTCTGGTATATGCCAAATGAATCATATGTCACAATTGGCATCACACCATCTCTTCATTTTTTGCATCAAATTTTTTATTACTATTTTTACCATATTTTAACTACATATTAACTAATAGTCTAATATATTACTATTTAAATTACTATCATAAATAAATATCCAATCATCTTTTTTAATTATTCTAGGCATCAATTGATGTTGCTTATCAAATCAAGTCTTATTTTTCTAACATTGCCTTTTATAATCGTTTTAATGCTAATTCTACAACTTTTGATCTTTGTTCAAGTTATCAAATTTTAATAGCCAACAATTCTTCCATTGACAATCCATCTTTCTATTGTAGAATACTCCAAGTTGGCTCATGTTCTTCAATTGGCATAATTGGTTTTTGACTTGTTATAAGTTCCACCGACATATATCTCATCATTGAACTATATATTGTTTGATTAGTCCATAATGCATAAGGCAAAATTTAAGGCCATTCTTTCACTCTTTTATTGCAAGCTTGAACCAAGGCTTTTATAATTGATAGATGTCCACATTCATTCTTTGCATTCCTCTCTAGATTATAAGCAGTAGTCAATGATAATTTAATTCTATATCTTTTAAAGAATTCATGAGCTTCATGATCATCCAATTCTCTACGATCTACAGTGAACTTTCAAACATATCCATAGCGACAAATAACATCCTTAAGTAAAAATCTATAAATTCCTTCTGTGGACTTTTTTTTAGTGCCTTGCCTTCTATTTGGTTTAATAAATTTTTACGAGCCAAAACTAAATATCTCATTTGCCATAGTTCTATTGGCATAATAATCAAATCTACAACCCATTTAAAATGAATAGCTAAAGGATATGCAAGATTATTTAATTATTTGAATTTGAATTTGGACTTGTGAATAGTCAACTTTAGGATTAAAATATGTTATAGAAATAATGGTAGTGTTAATTTTACCAAAAAGATATTAATTTTTGAATTATAGGCATTTTTAGCCTTAAAATTGGATTTACGATTAACATGATTGTAGACCTTTGATCTTAATTAGGAATTTTTTGATTTGGATGGTAGAGATGTTGATGCCACCTTTAGGCCTCCTTCCACCTAGTTAAGAGGGCTTAGGTGTCCGAACTCCTTCTCTCTCTTCCTCCTTTTGAAAAGCAAAGCCCTGCCAAATTGATTCTAGGCTTTAAATTAAAGGAATTTTTTCCTACCTTGTCACCACTTAGGTATTTTTTTACTCTCAGCCATTCAATTATTTATACTTTGAGCAATATTTAGAACTTATATTTTTCTAGTTACTAACTTTTCAATGACACAAGCCTTAAGTAATTTAAAGCTTGAACGGATTTTTGGCAAATTTTCATGTGACATGGGAGGCTATTGTCTTTGGCAACGTAAGAGAGTTAATTTCAAAAATTTGTAATTCACTGAATTTTAACTCAAATTTAATATAATTTACTATTTTGAATATAATTTAAAGTCTAATTTACTAAAAAATTTGAATCACTAACTTCCAAATTTTAACAAATTTTTGATGATTATCATTAATTAATGTTATTTAATAATTTCTAAAAACTTTTTCTTTATTCCAATAATTAATGATAAAGTTTTATATTTTTATTTTTACCTTTTAATTTTCATCTTAGTTTATAATTTTTATTTTTTATCTTTAATTTTTTATTGTAGTTATTTTAAATTCTTCACTAAACTTTTAGTTATTAATTCTAACTTATTTTATTTTATTTTGATTTATTTTAATTATAATTTTTAAATTTTAAGCTTAATCAAGTAAACCTTGGAAGGTAAATAATTAATTAGACTTTAATATGGAAATTGGACTAGTATCTATTATAAGAATTATCGATCTATTGTACTTATAATCAATTTTTTTTAACACTGGAGGTGATGTCAAAAATTTCTTCAATCTTTATACTCCTTTAATATTTTTTTTCCTATTTAAATAAATAACCCTTGCATAATACTTCATACAATGGATCTACTATATGAGCATAGTGAAGAATCTAAATACGAAAAAATATACATGGACCTAAAAACCTATAAATCTTTGTTAAAAACTACAATCTTCTTTCATTCTCCCAATTGCATCAACCTTGCTTGGATCTGGTTTTCTTCCATAAAATCTACATAAATGTCTAATAATTATGACTTTTTTTTACTTCAAATATAGATTTTGCACCTGATTCTGTAAGATGAACTTCTTCAAGTCAAGTCAATATTTTTTTACAATCTTGTATATGATTAGCAACACACTTGCAACATCCTTATCTAAAGTTTCATCCTTATCTTCTTCTTTTCACCTCTCAATAGGAACATCATTTAAAAAAGACATAGTCTTTTGTGAGTATAAATTTAATTCCTCAACCACAATTATAAGATGGCCTCAATTAAGAGTTGCTTATAATTAGTGGTGTGAAGTGAAGTATGCAAATTGGCAAAAAACCAAAGAAGAAAAACCACAATATAAGTGAAAGAAATAAAATCAAGTAATTACAACACCTAAAACTAAGTCACAGTCTATTCACTATGTTTTGATCCAATAAAAAATAAAAATGAAGAATAAAAAGTATATTTGTAGATAGGTAATTTTATTATCTTTTCAATGAAATAAAAAACATGTAAATCCGAATTAGTATGAGTAAGTTGTGAAGTTTTAAAGATAAGAAATGAATAATTGAAAAGCGAAGTCAAGGATAACTTGCTTATAAATCAAGGGTTCAAGCTTCACCAAGGCTCACATGTAGTGTATAAGGGTGTTTAAAAGAGGCCACGAGGCCTTAGTCTTATCTTCTTAACTACTTTCAAGGTACTACAACCCATGTAGGACTTGTGCACCCTCCTTCCTACAAGGACTACAGTAGCTACTGGTCCTCCTATTTTCTTCTAGAATGACCAATATTTTTGCATTTTTGACCTGACCATGGTATTTAAAAACATCCAATTAGCCTAGAAACTTGATGTGGCTTTCAAATCTTATTCCATTTCTTCATGAAAGCTCCCAAAGTAATAAAAATTATTTTTACTAAGATCTTAAAAATTGCTCTAAAAATTCCTAAAATATATTATATAAATTTTAAATAAATTTTGAAAAAACTTCTAATATTTTTATAATATTAATATATATTTAAGGCTGAATTTTTCTACCTTGGTGATTTTTGATAATAATAAAAATTAACTTAAATCTACTATAAATCTTATTTTTTATATCAATAACTAAAATAACATGAGGTTCTTTCTCATGCTTCTTCTAACTACTAACATTTAAAGGTTTCATAAGTAGTACATATAGATAGATGACCAATATAAATATTGGTCTCAATAAATAATCCTTAATATTCAAGAATGAATAAAAATACTAAATCAACAAAGATAATTACCTCCAAGACTTACTAAGATTCTATTTCTACTACTAACATTCTAATTTTCTATCTTTCTAAAGATTTTTATATTACTCACTATATATTGTGATTTAAAGTATTTTAAGTATATATTTTTATTCTAAAATAATAAATGAGTCAATTTAATGACTCAAATCTTTTCAAGAATAAAATCCCTCAACACCTTGTTATATTGTTCATTCCATGTACAATTGGGTTAGCTGGACCTTGAAGGAGAATATGCATTCTAACTAGCCCAAATGGTTTTCTCATTGTTTTCATATCTCTAATTCTTTCTGCAAGTTGAAATCGGTCATAGTCCTAATACAAATCATCTTGTGAATAGATTGCCCTTCGTACAAATACTTCAGTAAATTCATCCATGTGAGTGTAAATTTCACTCCAGAATCTCAATTATAAGATGGCTTCAATTAAGAGTTGCTTGTAATTGGTGGTGTGAAGTGAAGTAAGAAATAAGCTCAAAATCAAAGAAGAACAACCACAATACAAGTGAAAGAAATGAAAATAAATAATCACAACATCCAAAATTAAATCATAGTTTGTTTAGTGGAATTTTCATCTAATAAAATATAAAATTAAAAAATTAAAAAAAATATAGTTTTAGATAGATAATTTTTTTATCTTTCCAATGACATAAAAATCACATAATTTCAAATTACTATAAATAAGTTATACTAGATTAAAGATAGAATATAAATAATAAAAAAGTTAAGTGAATAATTTTTACCTTGAGAATAACTTGCTTAAGAAATCAAATCTTCGAGTCTCACAAAGGCTCACAAGTAGTGTATATGGATTTTTCAAAGAAGCTTTGAGGCCTTAGTCTTATCTTCCTACCTACATCCAAGGTGCTACAACCCATATGGGATTGTGCACCTCTCTTCTTATAAAGACTACACTAGCTGCTGGTCCTTCTATTTTCTACTTGTAAAACTATTTTTTTGTATTTTTGACTTCACTATGGTCAAAAATATCCAATTAGCTTAAATACCTTTTATAGCCTTCAAATATTACTTCATTTCTTCATAATGGCTCTCAAGATGGTAAAACTTAATTTTACCAAGGTCTTGAAATTTTCTCTAAAAATTCATAAAAAATTCTAAATAAATTCTAAATAAATCCTATAATATTTCTATAATACTAATATCTATATAAGACTATATTTTTATATCTTGGTGATTTTTTATATTCATAAAATTAATTTAAATTTGCTAAAAATCTTATTTTTTATATAATTAATTAAAAAGACATGAAATTATTTTTCATGCTTCTTCTAACTACTAACTAATCATTGATAGGATTTTATAAGTAATACATGTAGATAGAGAGCCAATAAAGAAATTCATCTCAATAATTAATTCTTAATATTTAATGATAAAAAAATACTAAATTAATTAAGATAATTACCTTTAAGATTTACTAAGATTCTATTTTTATAATTTTCCTCCTAATAAGACTTTTTTAACTTATAAATACTTCTAAATTATAATAAATACTTAAAAATTCAAAAAGACTCTTTAATCTTAATATTTATATAATTAAATGACTTAAAACTATATTTTTAATTAATTAGTACATTAAAAATAACCATAGATGTTACAATATTTGAATCCACATATCCAATTTTGTAAGGTTCAAAGGCAAATGATCTACCTTGTTTTGCCAACATCCCTTTGAAGCAAATAATTTCTTCTAGAAACAAAGAACCATCAAAATCAATCTTCAATTCCTCAAAAGTTTCTTTAATAAATTTTTGTCCAATATTCCTTGAATCTTTTAAGTTTTTTTTCCTTGATGCTTCTTCTATCTGTTCTTTAGAAACTTTTAACAAAGGTTTAATAATAGATTTTATATTCTTATCTATTGTCTTATATTTAGTCTCAACAATAACTTCTGGTACTTAAAAAGATTCAATTATATCATAAATTTTTCTTGAATGAGTTTATATAACTTTATCATCATTATCTAATCCAATAGATGCAATCAATTCTAAAAAATCCTCTAGTTCATCTTCTTCATAAATACCAGTAATCCTTTCATTATCTTTAAATATTTATAATCCACATTATTCTTTTTCAATAGCACATAAACTCTTTTTTTCTTTTCTTTTTAAGTCCTCAATTATCTTATACGTAATACTTTTATTTTCAAAAATATCAATAAATCTTGCATCAAAGGCACTTACATCTTGTAAGAGTACTTCTACTTTTATACTTCTATAATCTTACTTTATAACAGTACCTCCAAAAAATCCTTAAATTCTTCAACAATCCTTGGCAATTTTCTCAATTTATGTCGATTTTATTCATGATTTGGAAATACAATCAAAAATTATACTGTCCTCCTTCTATTCTTATTATAAATTTGTGCATAAGTTGAACCATCATCTAGTATCTTTATTTCTATCTAAGTTGCATTAATATATGGTTGTCCCAAAATAAGATGATAAGACATTGCATCTTGAACAAAGAATTTTTTTTCCATTACAATATTAGCAATTCAAATTTTTACATCTTGACAAGCACCATATAACTCACCTTGTGTATTATTAGCTACATATATTGTCCATCCATGCTTCATATCAATTGACCACTTTTGTTTCATGTAAAGATCTTTAAGTATAAGATTTATATCCAAACCATGGTGAATCAAAGTAACAACTAGCTCATCTATATCTCTAACATTCACTAATACTTCTATAGTTGCTCTAGCACAATACTTTCTAGTATAATGACTTGAAACCTGTTTATCCTTATTACTTTGTTTATGACTATTCTCCTCACTTGTTGATTGTTTACAACAATTATCAATTTCATCTTCTTCATCCTCATATATATGTGTGCATCAATAGCATGATTCAATTCAACTTCTTATATTAATTACCTCTTTCATTTAATACTGTCAATAATAACATCATCAAATTCTTTCTTGGCAATTCTCAAAATCTCCTTCATTGTAAATTCAACCTTAGCATTGAATACATATTCCTCAAGCACTTCCTTTAAATTTGTTGTTGCTTCAATATTAGAGAATAATTTGTAAGTTATTAATTTACCTTTATCTTTTGTCTCCTTTACTTTTTCTTTCAATATTATTTAAGTATCTATTCTAATAATGATTTCTTGATTATTCAATGAATATCCTCTAAAAAATACTCATCCTTCAATGCATATGAAAATACCTCCCATGAACTTTCAAATTATTCCATAATAGATCTTATATGCTCTCTTATCTCTAATACCATAGCAAGCTCAAATAATTGAATCATCTCCTTTTCAAAAATATAATTCAATTCTATTTCTCGCACATAACATCTTAAATATTTGAAAATATTCCTCCCATAAAATTGGTCAACCTTCTTGACCACCACTTGTAATGCTTTCGTTGCCAAAGCTTCTTTGTGATTATTGCTTTGTTGCTATTGTATAAATAATGTAAACGCTTGAAACTTTTTTGCAATATTTGGATCAAAGTACATACCTTATTTACTAATAGAAAATGCACTTGAAGCTCTACTTAAAGATCTACTTGAAGCTCTAGCCATGGCTCCATTAAAAACTCCAAATTCAACCTTCTTGTATTCTTGAGCCATCAATTTCAAATAACCACAAATACAATCCATTACCTTCAATCTCAAACTTTTACATTAGATTCACTACTTATATCATATTACGTATTGTCATCTTTGAGAATGTATTAGGCATTTGGCTCTGAAAGGTGAAGTTGTATTTTATAAGTATCCAAAAATTCTAATATATTTTTCTCTTTTAAGAAGAATATAATTTAAATTTTAATTCAAAAGTACTTAAATCTAATATAATATACTCAAAAATACTTTTTTTTAATAAATTTAATTATAAAAAAACTTCAATTTCCTTATTACTATTATAATTATGCAATTTTGATTTTTTTTTTGCAAATTCTAGTCCTAATCAATAAGTTTTAGCAAGCTGTAGCTTATAATTTAACTATCTACTTTGAACAAAATTTTGCACACAAATGCCACTATAAGTCTTTTATAGGCTCAAAAAGAATTTACTCCAATCCAACTTATAGATTGTGAAAAAAACCATACAGATGTTACTTGATTGCCAACTAAAAAGTTGATGCAAATGTTCCAGTACCAATTTCTTCTTTTTTAACTATTAACTTCAATTCAAAATTGGTGTATACCTTGATCTTTAAGTCTTCTAATACTATGCCAAATTTCACTTTGATCTAATTAGCAGATCTTTAGATATCATGGAAATCCTATACAATCTCAAACTACCAACTTCTGATACCTTCTTGTACCAAAACCTAGATATCTATCAACTGCATTATTAGATTATCAAAAAAAATTATATACACTTAGTACATCCAATTAACCAAACACCATCAAATTTTATATTATAGATGTGATACCAATTTTACAAACTATCTAAGATTATTAACTCTAATTGTATTACATAAATTCTAAGTCAGTAATACAAACCTTGACTTTGAATAATAATTGCAAAGTCAAATCAAATCTTGTAAAAACCAAGCCTACATCTTTAGGAGAAGCTCTAACTTAGCTCTATAATTCTAATTGCTGATCTTTAAATGCCTCCCTATTTTACCCTAGATTCTCGTTATAGTGGCTAGATGTCTAATTTCGACCCTATTTTATAAATGGTCAACCCTTGAGTACCAATCTAATCTATCCTAGGGATTTTTAGCCCAAACTTATCAACCATACTAATTATTTATCTCTTTTAATTTAGTTTTGTCAATTTATAGTCTTTCTAAGGTTGTAAAAGAATCTCTACAAGCTAGAAGATAAGATTACAAACCAACCTTTAACCTAGTAACTATTAAGATAAGAAAATGAACTAAGAGGCTTTTATAAAAGCCATGTTTAAATATCTTGAATTATTATTAAACCAAGATAATTAGATATTAATTAGAAATTTATTTTTTATTATAATTTCACCATATAATTATGTTACAATATGACATCATATTATTATAAGAAAATTCTACCAATGGCAAAAGAATTTTCCAATCATTTATTTTATAGTTAATAGTACACCACAAATACTACTCCAAGTTTTGATTTACATGCTCTATTTGTCTATTAATTTAAAGATACAAAGCCAAAAATAGTTTTATATTTATTTTTAGAATCTTTAAAATTATTCTTTAAAATCTTGATATAAACTAAGTTCTATTATTCAATATAATATCTCTAGGCTTTCCATTATAATAGTAGATGTTGTGAAGAAAGAGCTTGGCTATTTCTTTGCTTGAGATAGTTTTTGTATATGGTATAAAATCTACCATCTTGATGAAATAAACTACTATTACAAATATAGAATCATAAGAACTTGAAATTAGAAGAATCATGATAAAATCCATAGGAACAAAAGACCACAGTTGTTTTGGAATAGATAATGGTTGAAAAAGTCCATAGGATTGATGACAAGGATTTTTTGACCTTGAACAAATGTCACATAACTGGACAGAGTCTTTCATTGCCTTTCACATTTGTAGCTACTAAAAATCACTAGATATAAATTCTAAAGTCTTATTGTATCCAAAATATCTGATTGTTGGAAAGTCATGATGTGCTTGAAGAATACATAAACCTACTTCTTCTTCTTCTAGAATATATAAGCATTGTTTGAAATAAAGTAGGTTGTTTTTGAACTTGAACTTAGAAGCATTATGAGACTTAGAAAAAAGATTCTTGATATCATCAATGAGAGGGTCAAAGAATATACTTAATTGAATTTGCTTGACAAAGATTGAATCAACAATCAATATTGATTATATTTCTTGAAGGTGAAAATAATCCGACTTCAAGAAAATTATTCTTTGTTGATCAAAAGATTTGACTCTTTCTTTTGGTACAAAATAAAAATAACTAGAAAGAAAATCTAACAAACCTTGTTATTTTTTGGATTGATAAGTGATCTTAAAATCAAATCTTAACAAAGACATACTCCAATGAGCTTTGCAACAATTCAAAACAAATGCTAACATAAAATATTTAAGATTCTTGTAATCGATATAAATAATGATTGGATTAAAAGCACCTTCTAGATAATGGGGCCATTCTTAAAAGGAATTGACAATTGTAAGAAATTCTTTGTTGTTAATCTTATTGTTTATCTTGATTACTAAAAATTTTCTTGAATGAAAAATTATTGGATGAAGTTTATCATTTGTTTCTATTTGTGATAATATGACACCCAAAGTAAAGTCTAATACATCTATTTTTATAAAAAATAATTTATAAAAGTCAACACAATACAAGATTGATGCAAAAATAAAGGCTATTTTTAAAGCTTCAAATATTACTTTTGTCACTTGATTCTATTGAAGTTTGTTTTTACAAGTCAAATGTATAAGTAGAGCTATAATTTGAGAGAAGTTTTTAATGAAGATTTGGTAGTAGTTGGCAAATTCCAAAAAACATTGGACATCTCTTACTATTTTTGAGATCTTTTAATCTATAATAATTTGAACTTTTTTAGGATCTATCATAAGTCCATCATTTGAAATGATGTATTCTAAGAAGTCAACTTCAGTAGTGTGAAATATACACTTTTTCATCTTAGTATAGAGTCTTGCATCTCTTAGTTTTTATAATATATAATAAATATGAAATTCATATTTTTTTGTGTTCTTAAAATAGATTAAGATATTTTTTAGGTTATAGAAAACAAATTCATCTAAAAATTCTCAAAAAATATCATTTATTAAATATTGAAAAACTACTAATATATTTATAAGTCAAAAAGGCATGATGTGTATTCAAAATATCCATATCTTATTTAAAATGTAATCTTCTATTGATCTCCTTTTTTGATGCTTATCAAATTATATGCTCCTCGTAGATCTATTTTTTTATGGAACTTAATTTAATTCAACTAATGAAGAAATCTAAATATCAAAGGTAGCGAGTATATATTTGTGATGGTGATTTTATTGAATCCTCAATAATTAATATACATTTGCAATGATTCATTCTTTTTTTTCACAAATAAAATTGAAGTTCATGGTAGAGATATGGAATGGCATATGAAGTTCTTAGCCAAATTTCTTTAATATATTCCTCAAGTTTAGCCAATCTATTTTGTGATAAATTTTAATTTGATCCAAATGATGGTTGAGTTCTTTCTTGAAGGTCAATTAAGCAATCATAGGAATGATGATCTGGTAGAGTATCTGCATTTTTCTTCTCAACTATATCTTTAAAATATTGATATTGGCTTAAAATGTCACTAGAAGTCTTTCTACCATTAGAAATAGATGCAACATAAATGATAAAAGGTAATCTTTTTTTTATAGCATGCAAAAAAATTCTTGCACCTACAAATATAGGTTTAATTGTAGTAGATTTATGACTTTCTACTTGATCAATTATACTCTTAGTTATACTTTCAAAAAAATTAAGACTATAAAAAATCCAATTTATTTTTGGATTATATTTTTTTAGCCATGATAAACCTAAAATGATTGGATTAGAGAGAGATCTAATAATATTAAATATTATTAAGCTACTATGACCATTAGTTTTTACTTCTATAAGAAGATTTTAATGGATAATATTTTTTGAAGATAATAGATGACTATCTATGATTTCTACTTGAGCATATTTAATTTTCTTTATTAAAGGTATGCTATATCTTTTAGAAAATTTTTTATCTAAAAAATATATTGAGGCTCTTGAATCTAATAAGACAAAGGTTTTATGATGTTTAGATCCTAAAATAATATTTATTATAAAATAAAGAGAAGATTTTGAGAAGAAAATAAGACCTTCATTAGATGTTGTATAAGGTTCCAATCATATAGTTTCTATTGTAGCTAGACAAACTTGTTTTTTGACATACTATCTTCTTTGGCAGTTGTACTCCTTATTTTGTAGTTATATTACTTTTTTGAATAATATTGAGCAGTATGCTTAGATTCTTCATAATGCACGCATAATTCTTTTTGATGACAACGAGTCTTTTCTTGCACAGTGAGAAGTTTGAAATATATTGCATCAATTTGCATATCCTCTACTTTCAAATATATGTATAGAAAAGACGTTGGTATTGTCATTGAATTACAATAACATTAAGGTACACTAGTACGACTCTCAAATTGAAATTCAAAAAGTCGATTGTCATATCTCACAACAAAATCAATTGCTTGATTCAATATTTGAAGATCACATAACTTGAGCATCAATTTTTTAATTTTATATTATAATCTATAGAAAAATTAGTTAATAAGTGCAACATCATATCACTTGATATCAATTACAAGTTGTCAAAACTATGAAGCATATAATGTTATTGATTGATTACTTTATTGTAAAATACAGATCTTATTGGTTGCAATATAAATTGCATCATGTTTTCTATACATGGATCAAAACTTATAAAAAAGCCTCCAAATTATCTAATATTAGATCTTATTGTTTAAAAAAAGATAAAAATCATAATAATGATAAATTTGAAAGGAGTATATCAATGATTCTAAATTGAGGTTGAAGTTTAATTATAAGTTGTATTTGATTGATAAATCCTCAAAACTTGGATCTTTTGTCATCAAACTTTTTAGGCAATATAATCCTTAATTCTATAATATTAGAAGGATATTCTACCATAAAAAAAGGGACATGATTTGATGTAGATGTTGAAGTAGCTCCAATCATCTGTATATCTTTCTTCCTTTCTATTCTTATTATTTCGTGTAGTAGTAAATTGAGTTGATACATTGTAAGTATTAACTTCTTCAATTGTTCTTGCATTTATACCATTGCACTCTTTATTTCAAGAAGTTCTACCATAATAATACTTAAAAAAAGAAAGATATCTAATATTGTTCAAGATAAATAAGAAAAAAGACTTGAAAACAAAGAAAAATTATTAAAGATAATATTAGTTTAGGAGAGGATAATCCACAATTCCTATTAAACTTAAGTCTTATGAAGAAAAAAGAGTAATCTTCTCTTAATTAAAAAAAGACAAAGCTTTGATATTATAAGTATATTTTTATTAATGTATCAAAAATAAGAACTCCATAAAATCAAATAAACAAGTGAGACATTGTTAAAGAAATATGAAAAAATAAAAATAGAAAAGTATGTATATTAAAATAGAAACTTGAATAACTATTGCCAAAAGATAAGAAAACTAAAGACTCTTGAAACTAGACTAAAAACAAGAAAAGAATTGACAAGAGTGAAGAAGATGTCACTTTTGTCTCTATACATACTATCTATCTAAGATCCATGTGGTAATATTCTACATGACTTCTAAAAATGTATTGACTTTGTATGACATGTATCTTAACTTGCAAGGTAATTTCTGTATATAGATGCTACATAGTTAGCTTATTCGACAAGCTACCAACATATATGGCATGTAGTTTGCTTGTTGACTAAGTTTCAAACCTATCAATCAACTAAAAATACATGTAAAGACAAAATAGTATCTAAGAAGCTTCTAAAAAATTATTTTATAAGATATTTTGAAATTAATCAACTTTTACCTATTTCTATCTATTTATATTACTTAGATATTAATTATAGTAGATATATATCCGTGACACAAAGAAGGATGAAAATAATTATAGATGAAGTTCATCTATAATAGATATAAACTTCAACTATAAGTAAAGAGTGTTGAAAGTGAGAGTCATCTATTCTCCATTTTTTTTTGTGTGCAATCTTACTAATGCTAAGTATTGCAGCTTCTAATTTCTACAACTTAGTTACTATATCTTAAATTCTAAATTCTACAACTTAGTTACTATATCTTAAATTCTAATTCCTAAACCTAATTTGTAAAAAAATAATTAATTGTGATTTTTTCTTAACGCAAAAAATATTAAAAAAAAAATTGATTAGCCAATCTTTATAAAAACTATTAAAACTATTATATTTATAATATATAAGAATTTAGATTAACTATATCATAAAGAATCAAGCAATAATTTTGTATAGAAAACTTCTTTAGTTTTATGCCTAAAATACAATTTTGATATAATAACTACAAAATTCAAGATTTTTTTTTAAATCAAAATTATTTTTGGCACATTGTTAATTTATTCTAAAATTCTTCTATAATTTATAGCATAAGTGATAGAAAAATGGTGGTGGGTATTAAAAATAATAATAATAATAATATATATATATATATATATATATATATATATATCTTATTAGATAAACCTGATGATTTATTGAAAAATATGGTATATATTGGTGTGACCATATACAATCCATTGCATAAGCTTAGATCATGCTTTATATTATTTCAAGTCGTTTATATGTATATTTTATTTAAAAAATAGTCTAAATATAATCATTTTCAACAAAAAAGTAAATGTATACTTATATAAGCAACTTATTTTATTTTCATAGTTTAAATAGTCTAAATAAAAATTAGTATTATTATAATATCTTATTTTTTTGTCATACGGTAAGAAAAGGATCACTTTGTAATTTTGAAAGTCTCATATCTTCTAAACAATGAGTTTCTTGAAAATTTTAAAAATACCATTAAAGTTAAAAACTTCAAAACTAAAGAGATGTGTCAAATTAAAATTTCAGAAGGACAATGTAAAAAAAAAATCAATAAAAAAAAGATCAAGTCAAAGGCTCTATATCTTAAATTATAAAAAATGATAGAGTGTTCTAAGACTAGTACTATAGATTAAATGAGGTACTAAAATAAAATAATATGAGTAAATTCAATTAAAGAAATATTTAATAAAATCTAATTGATATTAAGACAACCAGTAAGAGTAATTTAAAATTATTAAAGAAAAATTAAAACCTAAATCCAAATTTAAAAAAAAAAAGATTAAAAATAACTATCAAAATTTTTAAAATAAAACCAATAAGCTAATATGTATAAAAAAAAATCAATATTAGAATTGTGTATGTGAAAAAAGGCCATTCAGTGTGTATAAAGAATTTAGTTTACATAAGTTTTTAGAATTGAATGTAGTTTTTACACTTTTGTATAATTAATCATGCTATAAGTATTTGTTAATTTTGATTTTGTTGAATCCATTTTTTTCCAAAGTTAACATTTTGTTTAGTCTCTCACAACATTTATATGTCTATATTATAATCTAGAAAATAATTCTAAATACACAAAAGACTAATAATTATAAATAAAAAATAAATCCAATATTAAAAAATTATTTAATAATTATTTAATAATATATTTATATGTTAATAAGATAAAGTCTTTAATTTTAAATCATCTGTAATAAATAGATGATTTTAAAAAAAAAAACTATAAAATATTATATATTAAACCTTAAATTATAATTTTTAGTATTATTTATACTTTAAAAATTTTAAATAAAAAATAAAATAAAATTTGAATAAAATAAAATAAAATTTGAATAAAATAAAGTAAAAAATTCATCTTTAAAATTTATATAATTAAATTTTAAATTTATTATATATTTTTTATAATATAAATAACAAAAAATATTTTAAATTAGTATTTTATTTACTTCAATGTAAAAAAAGTATACTTTGTACTAATAAATTTATTGTGATAGCATAAATATGGTTAATTTTTTATTATAAATAATTTAAAATTTTAATTTAGTTATTATTATAGCCAATGTTTAAATAGATTCAAATATTAAATTAGCCAATTTTATTACCAAAATATAAGTAGATTATAATTCTAATGACTTTAATATTTAACAATATAAATTATTCTATCTTTAACCAATTATTTAACTACCATAGTATAAATAGATTTATATACCAAACTAATTATTTAAATTACTATTTATAGGAATAATAAAATCAAATTTATATAATTATTTTTATATTTTCTATTTTTAGATGTTAGAAGTTATAGAAGATTGTCATTACATAATTTGAATTGTAATTATAAAAATTATATGGTAGATAAGCTGAAAACGTTTTTAAACAGGTGTTTGAATCTTGAATAATAGACTTGTAATTTTCAATATAAAACTTCAAGTCTTATATTGAATTCCTAAATTCCCAAATTCCAAAACCTAAAATCTAAACATAAATCTTAAATCTTCAACTATGTATTTCAAATCTTAGAGTCCTAATAATATATATATATATATATATATATATACATGCAATATTTTAACCCAAAAACCTGATTAAAAAAGAAATAAACCTTTTTTTTATTGTAGTTTGTAAACTTTAATCTTAAATTTTAATTTAGACACCTAATTAGACATTTGAGAATCACTATAAGGTAATTTTGTTAAGTTGCAAAAAGACTTAAAATTGAACAATAACACTTACAGATAAAAATTCTGGATTTAGATTTTTTAGTCTTATAATTTATGTTTTGCATATACATATATATATATATATATATATTTATATTTATTTTTTGTAATGCTTTATTTTGATTTGTGTGTTCAAGATTTGTAGTGGCTTGGCTCCATGAGTGACCTAATAATGTGAGTAGTTAAAATCATTTGGATGTAAGCCAAGTATTTATTATTGACAATGTGACTGGCTAACATCAATTGGATGTGAATGTCAAATGTCATCAATTCTGTTGTGACAGTTGCCATTCTACAATACACAGTGTGAGCCAAAATACTATGCACCTCTTAAAAGGTTTGATTGTGATGATCATTTCAGCATAGTTCTTTTCAAACACATTCAATTGATGTTAGCTAGTCACATTGTCAATAATTAATACTTGGCTCACATCCAAATGCATTCAGGCAGTGTGTAAACTTTAAAGTGCTTTGTGGAGGAGCGAGTTGGGATGAAGAGCAAGGTTGGAGTGTGTGGAGTGTAGTTTCGCCCTGCTTGCTTGCCTGCCTGCCTCCATGAGAATATATGCCACTGTGTTGGTCCCCAGAAGTACTGGGCTCTCCGGAAATGGCAACCATTGAAGGACATGACAGTTGTCACGGCTGTACATACACACATATTCCAGAATTGCTGGTGTGTGAGGTACTGTGCGTCGTATTTGGAAACTTTCCGTCCCTGGTATGCCATGGTCTTCGGAATGGAGAGCTCTTCGGGCAATACGGATAGCAGAGTTTCATGATCCCCCTTTCAAACTTTCCCATCCTATCTTGTTCCGCACTAGTTCGTATTTCCCCGTCATCTTATTGCTCTTCTTCCGCAACTCATGCTCGCCCCCACCTCTTCCTCCCCCTTCTCCTCCTCGGTTGCATTGTGGTTGTTGCAACGCCGCTGCTTCCCTTTGAATCCTCTCAATCCCCCCGCCCCCTCCATGATGGAACCACCCTGTTCCTCTTCATCGCTCCACCCCCGCCATCCCTGCTCCACCTCGCTTCTTGTTCGCCTCCATCGCTTTCTCAACAAATACGAGGATGGCGCCGACCCTGCGGGTGTCGACTGCCAGAACATCCTTCATTCTGTCATTGGCGCTGCCGCCCTGAAGAGACAGTTGCATACTATCACAGACCTACTCGAGGAAGCCAGTCACACCGATAGCAAAATCGAATCGTCGGACGAGTCATTTCTACGCCCAACCAGTGTATAACTTCTCATCCATTTTACTAACGACCTATCCAGAATTTTCAATTATCACCATAGTCGAAGAAAATTGGGAACTGTCTTTTTCGCCTTTGGTATGATATCATCTGTATAATAGCAAGCCAGGTTTAGAAGTCAAAATCACCATTGCGTTCTGCATCTATTATTGCTGATAAAATAGAGCTTTAGGTTTGCTGAGTAGAGGATTCCTGTAAGTGGTCATGTTTTGGTATATTACTTGCAACGGGTAGGCTTGTAATTTACGGACCCCTGCTGTTATGCTGAAAAATTTGATGTTTTTCAATACGGCCTTGGGTTTAGGGTTTCCGCATAAGAGTGGAATTAGCTTTGTAAGCTAGCGGGTGCTGCCTGACATCGATCAAATAGCATATTGCTAATGTTTACAGATTATCAACTGTTCTTCCATGGGCTGGTCTCGATCATAATCGGGTGAGAATACGGCAACTGGAGTCGTTTAGACTGGAATAGATTTTTAGGTGAATGTAATGACTTCTGCCATGGAATGACTGATTTGTTCGTTATCTCAGGAATACGACATAGAGATTGAAAGCTCCTCACTAGACACTCAAGTTGACCATTCGACGAAGGATTACAGCAACTATGTTGTGATTGAGCAGGCAGAGATCGAACGGATTGAAGCTGAGGTTAGAGGACGGAAGCTGCAGGAGCAGGAAAGAGCCGTCGAGATGGCAAACCAGCTTTATAAAACCTTCTCAGTATGGCAGCAAGAGGTTAGAGGAGCTGGAAGTGAAACTGGTAGTAGTTGTAAATATAACAAATATGGGAATGTTATCGCATGCAATACATTAGTAGAATCCAATCTTAGTGAGGGTTCAGCGGATGCCATGGACTGTATGACTCTCTGTCAGTTTCTAGTAGATTTGGAACTTGGGAAGCTGGAAGATAAAATCATGCATGATGCTTGGCAAAGTAAACGTGTGGCGTCGTCGACTCCAGATTTGAGTTTGAATTCGGAATCGACATCTGACATCCAGCAAGAGGATGGGCATCGCACAAGTTTGTCCTCTCGAGAAAGGTACCATATGAGTCGCTTCTTTTCATTACTTGTGAAATTAGGAACTTAAGCTACTTATGTCTTATGAGTGTCTTTAGAATGTTATGATCATTTAAATTTTGTGCAATATTTAATCATCCCTTTATGTTGGACTTTAACAGGTCCTTCACTGTCGAGCATGCTGTAGATGACGGTGCATATCACAAATTACAGCGCAAGTTGAGTTACCTGCTAGAATTTAGAGGAAAACTGGATGAGGAAAATTGGAGAGCGGGAGTGGACGTGGGATTGATCTTTTCCTATTTCAAGATTTTGCTAGAATTTTTGATGAACCAGGTTACAGCTTGGGTCACGGATTTAGCAGATGTGAAAGATCAGCTTCACTCAAATCAGGAAGATTTACGAATGACGAAGCTTTCCTTAGAGGAAAGCAGGTGCCAGGTGGAGAAACTGAGAACGGAGAACACCATTCTGTCAACATTCGTTGACCAACTCACCGAAGAAGTCGAAAGCTGCCAATCTGACATTCTAGATTGCAGGGATGCATTGAAAAATGCATCAATGCAATCTGCAGTGTCGAAGACTGAATTTCAAGAGCTTTATGAACAGACATTCACGCTGAGAGTAAGTCTCTTCTGGAGGTTAATGTGCTGGCGATCAGCTGTGACCAGATTTTTCTTGGTATCGTCAGTTACTAGGCGGCAAAATGCTTGCGAAACATGCCCGAGTGATGTTCTTGGTTGCGTACTGCAGATTTAATGTACAGGACTATGCATTTTGTTTTAATCTAGAATGAGGTTTAGGGCTGCAACCTCCTTCTATCAACAGATAGTTTTTTAGTTCAATTTCATATTTTGTGTATTGGTGTTTTGTTTTATTTTTTTTCTCTCATCAGAGAGAACTAGAAAGCCGGCTGGAGAAGGAGGTTGCAGAAGTGAAAAAATTATCGAAGGAACTGGAAACGGTGACGTGGGATAATGCAGCCGAATCGTTAGTCTATTTTGAGGTTGTTGATGCTATGTCAGAAGAGTGGTCAAATACGATTACAACCATGCAGGTAAAGCTCTTTCGGATTTCGTCGTGCAACTTCAAACTAGACTTTTAATTGTGCACAAAGTGGATTTTGGTCATGTGTTTTGATTTGCCGATATAGTCGCTGGGCTTGTAAATGTAATTACTGTCTCATGTAAAAGGGTCTCGGCACTATGGGTGCTACAGTATTGATTATTCTTTCATGGTTGTGTTGAATTCGCATTGTGAAGGTCGAAGTAAGAGGGGAGTTGGAAAAACAAGGTGCCAATGTGAAGAGGATAATGGAAAAACTTGTAGGAACCGAATGGGAGCATTCTGTACAGTCTTCAATTTACTTGGAGGTCTTGAATGGAATGGCAGTATCGAGTTCTCAACACATTAATTATTTGGAAAATAGACTTAGCAAAGAGGTGAGCATTTCATTGAAACATGAGATATAATTGCAGATATTGCCTCATGCAGATAATCCTGGCCTGTAGCTTGGAAGACCTATTACTTATTCTTGTTGTATTCCGTTCCTATTGTAAACGTCGAACTAAACATCGAGTTGAATAAGCAAGCTGCAAATGCGAAGACGGTGTTAGACAGTCTAGAACAAGCCGAATGGGAGCATGCAGTCGAATCTTCAATTTATTTGGAGGTTTTGAGTGAAACATCTCTGTCGTATTTGCAAGAACAGCAGGATACAAACGTGAAGGCGATGGTGCAAAACCTTAGGGAAAAAGAATGGGAACATGCGGCTGAATGTATCGTTTATCTCGAGGTTTTGTACGAAACAGCTGTGGCGTATTCGCAAGAAAGTAACGATATGAAAGAGAAACTCTGCAAAGTAGTAAGCTGCCTATGCATTCTACTTATGCTTCTATACATACCTCTGCATACACAATTGCGAGATTCACGTCTTTATATTTCTTGTGTGCTCTATCCAGACATTAAAAAGCTGAAAGATGCTTCTCGTTTTAAAAAATATGTTGAATCTCTTGTTTTGATTGTACTTCTTGATAATTGGTGTCAAATACAGCAAGTACAGAAAGGAATGCTCAAGACAGAGATCGAAGAGTTACATAGAAGGCTTGAAGAAATAGAAGACTCAACGTGGAGAAGCAAGACAGAACTATCGATTTATTTTACGGTGTTTGACGACACAGCACGCAAGTTGTCAGAAGAACTCCTACATTTGAGAGCTGATCTTAGCAACGAGGTATGCACTGCATATCAGTTCCTTGCTTTGCGTGCTGATCATGTACGATTGTAACTCGTACGTTCTCAATCGGAGTGAAACTCGTACATTGAAGTCTTGGACAGGAAATTGGGAAATATTAAACCTTATGAGGTCGACTGTAAAACCGGAGTATGTCGCTATTTAAGTATTAATCTCAGTGTGATGTTTAAGGTTAGCGAAACGAAATCTTTTCAACGACAGTCTTCCTGTATAAGATGATGGATATATTGTCTATAAAATGAGTTCTACAAACCAGGAACTTCGGATTTTCAATTTTGTACATTTACATGAGATATCTTGCAGAGAGTTGAACCTGATCTACTGTATGAGAAACCCTTTTGTGTAACGTTTATTTCCTCACTGCAGAGATTTGATAGTTGGAAAATATTCGTTGTCACTGGTTACTGTCTATTTTTAGAAGTGAGGAAATAGTTCAGTGGCATCAGGTATCTGAACTTACAAATTTTTATGCTGGAAATGCAGGGCGCGTCCTTAATGAAGCTCAAGGCGGTGTATGCAGAATTAGAGAAGTCAATGAAGGAGCTTGGAAAGACTCTGGTTGAGCAGAAGGTAGATTCTTCAATCTGCCTTGACGTTGTTGATGCAGTCGTACAAGAATGGTCGCTGGAAGTCAATAAAGCGATGTCAGAGTTGAAGAGCTACGAGGTGCGCAACTTTTCTGAATCTCGAAAATGTCGTACTCGTCGTTGCAAAATGCAGAAATGAGATGTTTTCCAGATCTTTTCATGTGTCGGCACCAAGAATGCACAGTAGCAAAATGATTCTCTTGGATTGTGTATGCAACAAGGTAGATCTAATGCGGGACAACCGTCTACTGTTTGAAATGTTAATGTGGTAGTTTTACTTGGTAGGGAGCACTAGAGGGGACACTGGAGCAAAAGGATTTGGAAATAAAAAGGTTAACAGAGGAACTTGAGTTGACTATATGGGAACACGAGATGGAGTCATCAATCTATCTTGAAGTTGTTGGTGAGAGAGCTTGCGAGTGGAGACAGTTAATCGATTCTTTATCAGCTGACTTTAACAGAAAGCAGGCAAGAAAATTGTGGATCGGCCACACATCTTTAAAGCCCTTGCACCTCTCCGCTTACCACGAATTATTTATAGAATGAAGCGTGCGTTCGTTTCCTGGCATGAAATCAAAACTTGGCAGCTTGGTATTTATGAAGTCTATGATGATTGCAGTAGTCGCTACAAGTGAATACCATCTCATGTTTTAGGTCACATGTAGAGTACGATGGTGTGAATTTCTGAATGTCTATTGTCGACTCCTCAATGTCGACCCTTCAATGTCGATTCCTGAAGTATGCAGAGAATTTTAGAAATTGTAATGTTTCATTCATAATTGTGATGTGTTTTATAGTCTTCTCAACTGCAAAAGGTTTCATAGAGGTTATCCCTTGGTATTTTAAACCTTTATCCCATTACCTATATTAGAGCTGCTGTCTGTGTTAGAACATTTTAAGAGTTTCTTCCGTCTTGTTATTTTTAAATCTGGTTGTCTAAAGAATATGCCGTGAAGAACTAATCATGTCCAAAATCTAATGTGGTGAAGACGGGTGTGACTTCTTGGAACAGATCGTGCGGAGGAAAGAGCTGCAGGCTTCTTGCAGCTTTTCTGGTCGAACTCAGAAAGAAAATCAGGCCTTTGAAGATTCATCTCCACTTGCACAAGGAGATCTGGAGGGTTTGAAATCTGCCTTGAGGAAGCCCTCCCCATTGAAGGGTTTGTCGACATTAAGCGATCAATCAGTATCTAGCCCTGGAAAGGCAACTGATCCAATATATGTGGTTGTGCGACGAAACACTCAGGCTGCCGTGGAGGGGTTTATGGTGGATATTGGGGAATCGCCGTCTAAAAGAACCAACAAGGAGGTGCTTCCACGAGATTTGATGGATTTGGTGTTATTAACACAGTGTACTTTGTGTCATATCTCGTGTTCTGAACTGGGCCTCTCCATGCCATAGCATAGTAACTCTGGCATGTCAGGGATTATTTTTTTTTGCTTATTTTTTTATTTATCGTGAAATCTCTCCAATAATGCGATGTTGGACACTTATGCAGGTTGTATCCTCCCTCAAAATGGAAGTTTTGGATTTGCGGAGAGAAAAGGAACAACTTATAGAGCATCATTCGGATGAACTGAATAAATTAGAGTTTGAGTTTAATATGGAACGTGAGAGGATGAAGGTTGAGCTTGAGCGGGAATTTCAGATTGAGGTTGCTAGGCTGCATGACAAACTAGAGTCTCAACATAAGAAGGATGCTGAGCAGATCCAGGAAGAACTAAAACAGACATTCCAAATTAAGTTCGCAGATTTACATGACAAATTGGAGTCTGAGCATAGGAGTCAAACCGAGGCGATGGAGGTAGATCTTGTACAAAGATATGAAAACGAAATTGCAGAACTACGAGGAAAAATGGAACTTGAACACAGGAATAGAATTGAGGGGATCAAGTTTGATGTGGAACACAAACACCGGAAGGAAATTGCAGACCTGCAAGAAACTTTAGAATTGAAATACAAGAGGGAATTAGAAAGAATAAAGTTTGAGCTTGAGCAGAAACGTGAAAGTGATTTAGCAAAACTTCACAAAAGATTGGATCATGAAGCAATGATGAAAGCTGACGAAGAAAGAAGAAATAATGAACTCGAACGGATATTCCAGAAAGAAATTGCGGCTTTGGAAGCAAAGTTGGTGGCAGTTAAGCAGAAACTAGAACAAGGATCGCAAGAGAACAAAGAACTAAAACCTAATGCTGAGGACGGCAGCACCGTCTCACCGGAAGACCTTATGTTAAGTACTCCAAAGGAGATTTGTGATACGAAGGGCTGCATAAATGACACGTTACTTACACAACTTGAATCAGATGTGGTGACACTGGTGACAGAACGAGATGAGCTTTGTGATAGAGTTTTAAACATGGAAATTCAAATATCTGAGTTACAAGACAAGGTAACGAAGCTTGAAGGAGAACGAAGTTGGCTTGAGGAAAGAGTTCCTGGATTAGAGAAAAAACTTGCCACAGAACAAAGCAGGCTAGAGGATACAGTTGCAGGTCATGCATTTGAGCGGGATCAATTAAAGTTGATTGTATCTAGCCACAAAAATGAGCAAACTAAGCTAGAGAACGAGCTTGCTGAACGGAAGGCTGAACGAAATCATCTAGCGACTGCGATCGCTTTGTTGGCGATAGCGTGTAGAAACTTGAAAGTTTCTAATCAGAATGAGAGGGAGCGATGGAGGTCTGCATACATGATGGCCTTGAAAGACATGGAGAGAGCATTAAGTCGCACTCAAAAGCAAGTGAAGGAAGAAAGGGCTCAAAAAGGTAGGTTATGAATGATAGGTGCGATGGCTTATTACTGGATTATTAAGTTGTGAGTATCTTCAGAGAGTAAGTTAAATTCATCATGAAAGAAATTTAATTGGGTGCCCTTATTTATACTTGCGTGCAGTCTTCAACTTCATCTACATTTTGTGTGAAGTATATTTCGATTTTTCACTGCCTCCATCTATATTGAAGTTATTTGTAGGTTTTCCAATCTAATAGGAGTATTCATGTTTCTGAACTACTAATCAGGAAGCGCCGAGAGCGATGCTCAGAGGATGAAAGCTGAGATTTACACAATGCAACAAGAATCTAAAGACGTATGGAGGCTCTTAGAGAGAACCATTGCGGAACATATTAGCCGTGCTGTTGGAACATCGCAGCAGGTGGAATTTGGACTTTGTCGGAAAATACATCAACAGACATTGAGGTGAGACCTGGCCGTAGGTGTTTTAGGCTAGCAATGTATTGTTTCCAAGAGTTGCGAGCGATTTAAGGTAGTGTAAGCAGCCGATGCCAATCAGTGGGCCACGTAAAAGTTACTGGTCCTTCCCACTCATAGCTAATGCTCAATCTTTTGTGTTGTACCGATGGCCAGGTTTGAAGCAGTTCAACAACAGGTTGATAATCTGCTACAATTGTTGCGGCAGTCACAGATGAGCGAGATGGATTATTTGCGCACTGTCGAAAATCTTCAGAGAGCAGAACAAGAGGTTAGAAAGAAGTTGATAGAAGCAGCGGTGTTCGTGTAGGGTCTGGTTGCGTGTAATTTGATTCGCCTTAACTTTTCTCTACTTGTTTTGAACAATCTGGTCGTTCACGGATAATCATAGTGTTCTTAAACAGAACTATGCCTCTTCTTTTATTTTATTTTATTTTATTTTATTTTTTGTAAGCTGTTCGTTAGCCTCAACTGCTGGCTTTTTCCAGAGCTAAAGTTTTGTTGGGATCGTTACATCTTGGTGTCCAGGTGGACGTTCTTGGGGATGAAGTTGATTCGCTTGTAGCATTGCTCGAGAAGGTGCACATTGTGATGAATCAGTACGCGCCTGTCCTTCTCCACTACCCTGGGGTAAGATTCACACTCTCTCACTCTCTACTGTGTAGGTAAGGTAGTCACCTATCATTTCTACAAATATCTGGTCGAAACGCTGTAAGTACTGAAGGTCGACTTGTGAAATGACATTATGCAGGTTGCAGAAGTTGTGAAGTTGGTACAATACGAGCTTTTCCAAAGAGACATGATTCCCAGCGTGCCTGCCTAGGTTCACGGTTGTATCCAGGGTGCCCAACTTTTGAAATCAGTGATTGGTGAAAGAGCATGCGAGGGTTTCCAACTGAAATTGCGTCTTGTTCATACGGAAATTGATGGAATTTATTGGCGCTAGCAAGGAATACTCATTCCAAGCGCTTGTACAAAATTCGAGTCTTTTTGGCAAATTATTTACGCTTGGTTGGATTTATCAAGCAAGTAGGCTAGATGTTGTGCATACAACCTTGAAGTAAATTGGGCATGAAATTGGAGCTAACAATCGATTTGAGCTAGTGAACGAATTCAATTCCACTCTTCTGCAGACAGTCAAGTTTATTGCTGTAAGAGTCGCTCCAAGGCAGCATTGCCGAGCTATATGCGTTGTAGCTGCGTCTTCCGCAGCGCCCAGACTCTCACTGCTTCATCAGCCCTCACGATCACGGGAGTCCAAAATTAGAAGGCGATGTTTAGAAGGCAGAGCTTATTCGTTACTCTGGTGGCTTCTCTCAAGAAACTGAATTTTTAATTTTATCATTTATTTATTACTTTATTATCTTTCCTGATTTGAATATTAAATGCGTTTGATCAAATAAATCCGGTAATCCGCAGCACAGGTGAAATTTCTTCAGTCCACAACACAAACGTGGTTTGAACAACAAAGAATTTGTCGGATTTCCTGAAATCTCTGGTGATCTTTGTGACTATCAGAATTAGAACAATATGGTCGTGTCAGGGTTCAACTATGCATTGTCGGAACAAAGGTTTAAGTAAGCTGTGCGACTTTGTATACCTTCAATATAACTAGTTAATGACCTGCGGCAACTCTTTAGCTATAGAGAAATTGAAGATATTCAAGACTATCTTCTCAGAATGAAAGCAAGCCTCATGATCCTTGACCTTCACGAATCTTACCCGATTCAGAATAATAAATTTCTTTTGGTACAGGTTGGGGGAGTGAGAAAAAAACTGATCTGAATGCAACATGCTCTAGTAATTGTAAGTCGTAATTAGCTACTTTATTGGTTTAGGGATAACCAGATGCATTCTAGCTCTACTTGGCTTGATATGTTTCTGCTGATGTCATCACTTCATTATCTTTTAGACGTGCTTCAAGCTTCTCGTGCAATTGAACTTTGTTGGAATAGTACTACTTTAATCATCATTTGAATTAAATTTGCAAATCTATTTCACTTTTTTAAACATAACCTTACTTCAAATATTCTCAAAAAGTATATTATATCAATATTCATATGCATACTTATTTATATATGGGTATATACACATACATAATATTAGTTCTAATAATTTAAAAAAAAAATTGCAGGTTGTAAATATATATGTAAAACTATTAATGTAGTAGTAGTTATTATTATGTATTATTTGCTTATCTAGTAATAAAATAATTATTATTACTTGTCTAGTAAATATTATTTTATATATTATTATATATATTATTTACTTGTCTTGTATGTTGGCTACTTGTCTCAAAAACCTTTTGATTTTTATGAAACCACTATAAAGACTTCTCAATAGCTAATATATGTCAAGACAAAAGTGAGATTATCCTTACTCTTATTAAAAAGCTTTTAAGACTCTCCAACTTCTTTGAACTTAACAATAACCATTGTAGTTATTTTTTATCTTATATTTATATATTTTTTTTCTTATTAATTTTCTTCATTCTTTAATATTGTATGAGTTTATTTTATTTTTGAGTTTTATTAAGACTTATGCTTATGATTGAATTTTATTACGATAATTTTGATGGTTTCAAATGAGAAAAGATGACACAAAATGTTTTTTGATTATATAATACTTAATTTAGAGTAAAGAGTCTATGTCATTGATTCTATGATTATTTTCAATCTCTATCTATTTTAAAGCAATCTTGGTCATCGTTTGCAATGAATTTTATTACAAATATTCTAATATAAAATTCTTATGACTTTATTTTTGTGATGGTAGACTGACTAAATAAAGTGGTGCATTTTATATCTTATGAAAAAATTATTATGGATGGAGAAACAACCAAATTTTTCTTCAATAGTAACATCTATCAATATCATGGATTTTGAAGTAATACTATATTTAATCAATGACTCCAATTTTTATTAATGTTTTAAAAGAGATATATATATATATATATATTTTAAAATATTAAAGATTGATATTAAGACATCTTTAGTTTTGCATCCTTAAATTGATGAACAAACAAAATGTACAAATAAAGAATTGAATGATATTATCATTACACTATTAAAAAACACTGAGGTAATTAGAAAATTTCCTTGCTATTAGTAGAAATTTCATGTGATACATTCATGTATTCAACAAACTACATTCTTTTGTAAATTATGGTTATTATCCATAATTTGGTACTTTTAATTTTTCACAAGATAAAACTTCAAGATTAGAGGATTTGAAAAGTAGAATAGTTGAGCTTTGCAAATCAATGAGGGTATATGTAAAAGAAGCTAAAGAACAAAATATAAAATAATGCAAATATTACAGAAAAGAATAACCTTCATTCAAAGTTGGTAATAAAATATGATTATTCTATTCTAATATCAAAACTAACCAATCTTATGACAAGTTGAATTATCAAAAATTTGGCCTAAAATCATCTTAAAAAAACTTATTTTAGTTTATTTTTCACTACAATTACCATGGTTAGTTAAGATTCATCATGTATTCAACATCTTTCTAAATTAAAAAATAAAAATTAATTCACCTTGAATGTTACATACTAGGAATCTTTTAATATATATATTTTTTAAAACACAAGAATATATTTTTGGTAATAATTTTTTAATATTTGTTTTTCACTTAGGCCAATAGAATAATTAAATCAACATATTATTTATTGTCTTATATGTTATTTTACGATAAACATGAATAAAATTCATATCAAGTATATTTTAGAGTGAGCAACTTATATATATATATATATATCCAAAGATAAGAATTAAAAAAAATTAAGGTTGAAATTTAAATAATTAGATTATAAATAATAAAATAGTTATTTGATAATATAGATGCTAGTGAAAAAATCAAAGGAACCTTAAGCAAATCAGCATATGATTTATTCAAGAAATTGATGAATCATTTGCTATTACCAACTTATTATGTTATCTCAAATGATTGTGAAGTTTTCTTCAGTCAAAAAATATTGAAAAGAAATTTACAAGTCAATCTTTACACAAATCATTAAAGGATTTTCCATATAAAAAATGCAATAATTTGGAATAATTATATCATAAAAGCATCTAGCAATAATTTTGCAAAGAAAACTTGTTTAGTTTTCCCCTTAAAATGCAATTTTGATATGGCAACCAGAGAGCTCAACATCTTTTCCTTTTTAATCGAAATTATTTTTGGTGCATCGTTGTATTATTCCACAATCCCTCCATAACCGCTAGCATCACTGATAGACCAATAGCCTGAAATGAGATTTTGTTCTTGGCTTGTGCTGCAAGACATGGTGCACTCTCACTATAATAATCACCACTAACGAATAACTGAAAACATGAAAGAAAGCATCATGTACAATAAAGTTCACATACCAGGGAGCACCACTGATCTCCAAACCAGTTCTCACATGCACTTCAATCAGGACAACATATTTGACAGAAGCATCACCTCTCTCAAATTCTGAAGAGATTTACAACCACCCGGCTGATGTGTCAACACGCGTGCCCTCGAGAGGGCAATCTACAACCGTCACTTCCAGCATAATTCAATTCCAGGTTTCACGTAAGATTAAAACAGACGTGTGAGCGTCTCTCTCTCTCTCTCCCTCTTCCTCTCTCACTCAGATTAATAATGTACAGTTGGAAGCAAACAAAAGTAGAAGCGAGTGTCCTTAGCTGCGAGTGTCCCATGGAAGGACATCAATGGGTTTGGGAACCTCGCTTGCGCTGGCCTCCTTGTCTGACTGCTGAAAAAACGAGGAGAAAAGCTGACCAGCCGAACCTGACTGTTGCTGCAGCGTCAATTGTGCAATGCCCTTTCCTGCCGCCATAAAATCTACTTGTGGTCGCTCCATTGAACCTCGTATTGGAATCTGCAGTTTCATCAAGCACCCATCATTCTGCAACTCAAATTGTGTTGTATATGCGGAATCTATCACAATATATCCGAAATTTCATTATATCACCAAACTTAGGCTAAAAGTCGACAATTGACTTGATATCGGGTTCATGAACGTACCTTGAGATAGTAATCGTGGGCAAGGCGAGATAACCCTAGAGTTTCCCGTAAAGTACTCCCAGGAATGGCAAGTGTCATTTGAACTGTCTCATGGTGAATGTCCATGATGCCCCAAGTTGCAACATGCACGCGGTCTACAAAAAAAGTCACCAAAAAACACGAACATCTCTTAAAATCAAACCATAAATCGCGTGTGCAGGAACACAGAGTAAAACATAACCTTCACGGTACCTGCAAGAAGAAGGTCTATACGATCACATGCTATGACACCCGTTTTGAGGTTGATGGAGGCCTCTATAGGTGATGTCAGAGCCGTAATTTGCGAGCGACCCTTAAGAAGATCTTGGCGCCTAAGAAGAGTCAGGACTCCATCCACTAACTGCCCCTTTGCAAGCGTCTGCACAACAAAAGGAGAGGTTGATGTAGAGGTAAACAGAGAAACCGAAGCAATCTAACTGCAATCACATAGAGTAAAATTAGTGCTTAACGTTTCCACCATTATGCCGGTTGCATACGCATGATAGCAAGTTTGGATATTGTCCATAAACATCAGACAAACCTTTCTATGAATCCGACAATAAAATTATCACTGTCATCCGTGAGTATTCGTGAGGACAGTACCGTCCTCATGGGTTCAATGCGAACAGAATACTCGTCCGAGGGCAAAAGAAAGTCTTTCGGAGCTGCGTAAATGGTAATGTCTGGCAAGTCGTCCTCACTAATTGCCGGTCCGATAATTTCCCCTAGTAGAGGATTCACGCGCACCAAATAGAGTTTTCCGAATTCAGGTGTCAAATCCAACTGCAAACGTTTAATACTACGAAATTAGTGCATTCATGAACAGCAGTATGTATTTTCTGCATCTAAAGCAAAGATCTATATCTAGTCCTTCAAGCGATATTTCCTTCAAAAACTAGCCAACTGTTCTGTGACTATCTACGCTCAAACATCTGTTCCAGAAGCTTGAAGAGACTTGTAAACTGTATGACCAGTACAATTAGAGGTACGCTTTCTCACCTCAGCTTTAAGTGGTCTTAGAAGGTGAATCTGGCCTTGAGGCAAGCTTAAAAAACCCAATCCTTCGGCTTGCGCTCGATCTGAGTAAATATTCCCACGAATTGGTAATTTGCCCCGATATTCGTGAGCCGCCGATTCCAAAGCATCATCGGCCTCAGTTGCGAACCGACCAGCAGCTACGTCAAGAAAAATACTTGGACCAATGGCAGTCGCAGCATCTTGAGGGAGAATGACCTTTCCTTTAACAATCTCCATACCTCCATTTGGAGCTTTAACACTAGCTGCCAGAGCGACGTCCCTTGGGGGCTCAATGGCCACTGATCGCTTTTTGCTATTGTTCAGATTTGGTTTGTTTTCTTGAAGTTTCGCTAGTGGGGTAAGTGCGAGGGCCAGGTAAGGTTGTCCACTTGCTGGGTCTTGTTGAAGATCCACCACGGGTGCCGTTACAGTGGAATCGCCTGAACAAATCACCATCATGTCCTTCATTGTTTAAGTAATAATTGATCAGTCAGTGAGCATGTTGGATAACCCATGCTTATCAATCAGGGTTTGAGATAATTATACTAGCCATACGGATAGACCTACATTCCAGTTTACATTGGACAGATAAGCCCCTTAGCGTACATGGTTGCCCGCGTGCACGCACTCTGTACTTGATAAACAGTCAGAAATCTCGTGACTCATCCACATAATGAAGACATTAAAAGAATTTTTAAAAGGAAAAATCAAAGCAGGCTGTAAAAGTGCTACACCCTTGAAGAAAACACAGGAAGTTTTGATAGATTCTTGGCCAAAACAGGTGATTTGTTTTGAGGCAGGAGAATCCACTGGGCAAGGAGAAACGATAGTACGATATTCAAGTTCAAGTGAGCTACAGAAATAATTTTTTGATTTCTTATCAACGATAACGAATAAAGGATGCAAGAGAGGAGGTTCGCACCAAAGCCAGCTTTGCCACTGACAATCGACCAGAGCGACGCTCGAGTTTCGATTTTCGGGATATATAGCACCGTTTCACCGTCAATGCCTTTCAATGTGACCCCTTCCAGATAAAGTGGTTTCCTCCAGCCTAGGGATGCACGTGCAACCGATACAGTGCCTGTTTGCCGAAGTCATGCACTACAGTCAGAAAAGTGAATCCACTTTGGCGCTTAAGAAGTGCAGATATTGCAGCGAGCGCTATGTGTTCCGGACGCATGCATAAGCATGCTTGGTTTCAGCTAGGATAATAATAAACACCAATTCTCTATGGGGATCATATCATAAGTTGAGAAAAAAATACGGAATCATGCATTAAGAAAGAACTTACAAGTTCATTCGAGATGTTGTAACTAGAGGATGGAATAAACAGGTGGAGGATAAAGAGCTTGAGAAACAATTCACAGTAACTAATCTGTATTCGACATAAAATCATCAAGGTGCTCAAATAAAGTTTTCTAGGAACAAAAAGAGTCTATGTCCAGCGTCTTGAAGATACTCACCTGGAATAGTGTGACTGGCCATAGACATGATTGTCTTGAGACCTCTAGGCGATGAAAACATGGAAGGAGCGGCAGCAGCAAATATTGTTGCGAGGACAAGCAGAACACCTGCTAGCTTGACAACTTTTTTAATGAGGATAACTGTAAATGACATTAAATTGCCGGATTCCTCCTTGGGAGATGGCTGCTTGTAGTCGCTCCGATCGTCGTAGTCCCCGCCATTGCCTCCTTTGCGTGCAGAAGCATGAGCAACACCTGAAGGCTTTATGTTGACACAACTAGGTCTATCGAGAGGGCGAAGCATGAATAGCGGATTTGCATCCAGGAAATGACAGATCTGTTTACATATATGCGAAGTGAAAAGAAGAATCAGCTGTACATCCTCGTGTACTTCGTCCGCGTGAGAACACTAGTCAATAAAATAGAGGGGAAGTACTTAATGATAACAAGTAAAGAAAAGAACAATCATTCAATAAAGCCCCTCATCTTTCAACCCTCAACAACTCCATGCGCATATATATATTTTATCATGGACTGAAGACTAAGCAAAACCTGGGAATTGAGCAGCAGGGTGTTCGAGGCTTTAATGTTATGCTGAATTAAGTTCCTGGGCAAGATAACCACGAGGCACGTATGAAGAGAAATTCGGTGACGGAACATACAAAAGTAGGCATAGCTATGTAAGAACTGAAGAAACTTGAGCTTGAACTGCGAGACAAATATAGTACAACCCAATGATGAAGGTCATGTATGCACATTCAGACTTTCATCTTAAACCAACCATTGCAACTCAATATCACTAGCTTCAGCCACAGATCTCTCCTATCTTCTTTTCACCCAGCTTGACGGTTGCGTAATGAAAATTACTAAGAACAAAATTATTGTGTGAGAAGACGAGGAACAAACCGAAGTGGTCGCCAGCAAAATGACGCTGGGTTCCCTCTATGAAAAGTTGCGGAGCGGGGGCGAGCTGCAGAGGGACTAGCATCATATGATGTGTGATGCTGCAAAAGCTCCAATCGCATCGCCATCGCTGTACCAACCACCTTTTTGAAACAACCTGTTCCACAGAAGCTTCAATTGAATTTCTACTAGATATGATTCGTGTTCATTACAAGCATGACCTTGTTCTTAACCATGCCGAGTCATGGGATACAATTAGCGCCATTTACTACACACGGCCGACCCTCAAGACATAACTTCTGCTACTCAGCAAGAAAACCCTACTAGATCCATGAGACTTTCATCGTTGTAGAAGCCAATTGCGGGTTGGAGAGCATGAAAATATAAGAACAGATTTCTACAAAACCTACGACGGCAATGTATGTCAGTAGATACGATGCCTATTTATGAGATAACGCTCTAAACTAGTCTTGGTTAAGCGCAGATGATCCACTCCGTTTCTGTGTAGACTGCACAAACATTCTGAGCATCCAAGTTTTCAATTACCCCTCAAAATCAGAGACTGTAAGCAAAAATCTCTAATGGAACCCTCACAGATCGCGACACCGCTGGTAAACTTTATTACTCTGCAAGAGAAAGAACAGGCAACAGCGGAATAATCACAGTGATATGATAACACAAGCATCCACTACTAGTGCCTTAAACGTGCTGCTGTCAATTAATCATGGAAATCTGTCACCCTCAGAGGAGCACGTCGAACAGGCTCCGCAACTTGTACAAAGAAAATCACGTTGACGATTAAAACAGCGTGAGAAATCTCGAAGGAGACATTTCTGAAACAGATGCAATGTATCCTGCCCTGCATAACCTAGGTGCTGTCGGAAGGATGTGCTGAAACAGAAGAAAGCTCACATTGAACGGGATTCGAGTCCCCTAATCATAATCTTTGTGCGCGACTACATATGAAAATCTTGATTTCAGAGAGAGAACAAGGGCGAGAGAGAAAATGTTCAGACCTGTGCACATTGACAACGAACGGAGGGCGAAAATGTCAGCATAATGCACAAAGCTCGAGTGGGCTTACCAAGTTAAGGAAACAGAGGTCAACTGCAGCACAGGGTCAGGGACACCGACAATGTCAGAGCAAGGGCCTGGGTGAAGAACCCAAAGGGATCGAAGACGAGAGCTGCTGCCTGCGAGCGGCAGAAACAGGTACAGTGATTGTAGAAAACATCAACATTGTCGAACTTGTCAAAGCAGAGCAAGAATTTTGTGAGGAGTGGATGATCCTCTGCCACTTGGGCTGATAGGTTCCCTGCCAGCTGGCGCCATCTCACCATATCGTTGGTGCTGTGTGAGGAACGGGAATGCGTGGAGAGTGGTCGGCGCGATCTCACCTCTCCGCACTTCCCACCTGCCGATGCAGATACGACTTGGAGTTGCTTTTCCCCCTCGAACAAATGCATCTGCTTCATTCACGTCGGGCAGTAACGAATCCCATGCCCTCCTGTAATAAATCCCATGCCCTCCTGTAATAAATCCCATGCCCTCCTGTAATAAATCCCTTCTTCTCTCCCGACCCACCCTTGCCCTCTGCCACCTCACATTTACCCTCCCCCACGGTCAGTGTGTTGCGCACGCAGCCTCCTTCCTTCTCTGCAGATCTCAGATTTGTCACCATGTCTCTTTCTTCTCGCTCTCTTCCCGATCATGTGAGAGAACTATCGCTGTCTCTAACCCAAAACTTACGAGTGGAAATAAAGCTCTCGGTTGGTCTGTTGTTCTTAACCCCAACACGGAATGAAGCACATGAAATAATCCTTTCATTCTGTTTGGCCAGTTCAAGACTTAGATTTGTGTGTGCCAGTCCTGCAGGCATTTTTAAAACCTGAACAAGCGTAGATAGACAAGCCGTACACCCAAGTTGTGGGTAAAAGCTACTTCTCATGTTATTGATAAAGATGCAGGGGATGGTACAAAGTCTTTTGCACCAAGAGTTGAGTTGAAGCCTCCAAAATTACGTTTTTCTTAACCATTCAAAAATGTTACTGCAATTAATTGCACTCTATAAGGATTTGACTGGACCTTGGATTGATCTCCAGCAGAGTTTGGTATTATTTCGTTAAAGGTTCATTCGTGGGAGCGAAGGGATATGCTGGCCCCACAGTACCAGAGTAGGATTCTTTTTTGCCAGCATCAGTGTTTCCAGCGTCGTAGCTGGAGAACCTGAAATGATCGACACAGAAGCGTCTAGTACACCTCCCTTATCTGCAGGCTTCCGAATGATTTGCTACAAACAGTTAAGGGATGTTCCAATAAATGCAGTCTCATTACATCGGACCATGTTTGGTACTCAAATCGCAAAAATGTCCGAACACTTTGGACATGCCATGGTCACAAGAGCTTACTGGAGCAGCCGTGACATTCACCTCAACAAACTTGTCATCTAGTGATTATTGCAAATCGACTGCAATACAATCATAAAATCACGCCTTTTCCGCAAAGTAGCTGGTTAATCAAATTGCAATAGCCAAAGCAATCTGAAATCAACAAGTTCACGAGTCGCTGCAGGTCAAAGCCCAAAAAAAATCATTCATCAGGATATGTTGCATGTGCATTAGAACTACGATAAAATTAGGCTTAGAATCAATTGGTTCATCAGTTTACTCTTGAAGGTTAAGCCTACACTTCAGTCCCGGTTTCCTATGATTACTGGAATTTGGGAGGTTTTTCTGAGGTCCTTGAGCTAAGCAAATAAATGGTGTGGACTACGTTTTCATAGAGTATCATAATGTTCTTATTAATCAACATTTCCTGACGATGAGATGAGCCACACTTGATAAGAGAAATACAATACTGGTTTGGAGCATAAAAAAGGCATCATCGAAAGAGGCCGACTTTAGCCTTGCTCTGCTTCAACATCTCTCTTAACCACAAAATTCAAATGAGCACTTAACCTTCTTCAGTGTGGGATGCATGAAACTGCGAGAGCAAACAGGTGGACTACTGCCGTGGAGCGTTCAGGCGATGGAAAAGCCTCTCCATTTCCTCTTCGTCATGGAGGTGCACATATACTAAAGTTCCTGCATGATGCATGATTTCATCTCTAGTGAAGGTATTGTCCACTAAGTGCTCACAGCCTGAATCTAGTACCCTAAGGAAATCCTCCCAAGTGTTGGCATTCTAAGTTTCCACTGCATCACAACAGAGAAGCACGTCTCAGTTCAGTAGGAGGACAATTACTCACAACTGCTAATGACTTTTCTGTCGCGGCAACAGCATCTTCAATTGCAGCCGTCGAGATGTCAGAAGCCACAATGCCCTTAGTCATCGCTACAACACACTATTTATAATTCAACTGCCCCTTCATGCCCCAGTCCTATCTAAAACCTTCGCTTCGCGTTGCACCTGCCCCTTCACACATATTCGCAACTTGATGGATGTTCCGAGAGCTGTTGGTATTGTCTGCTCTGCAATCGATGCACTACTTCGTCTTCCGCCCTGTCGAGTGCTTCCCAACGCCAGCGTAGGCAGTCTCCATCATCCAATATAGTTCTGCCGACATATTGCGATGCGCGGGACTTGCCGTGGCCACAGTCAGCGTAGCCAAAAGATTTAAGCACCTCACGACGAAAATGACGATGGCTATGAGAAGTTGACAACAAGGAACAAGTATTGTTGGAGAACGGAGGCTTCAACACCACAGCCAGATGCATGGCATACATGTCATCATTTGACATTATTGCTCGTAGCAGTGGACCATATTCTCAGTGTGCCCGTGCCATAACTCCGACCTACCGACAGTTTTGTAGGCGCGATATAGTGTAATGTGCATGTAATCCTTTGTGAGTCAACGCTTGCCATTCACGCTTCTGTTAGGCGTAGAGACGTATGGGGCATACTGATTGTGTTGATGTGCGAGGACTGCTGCTATTGTGGATCCCGTAATAGCAAAAACGGACAGGATCGTTGTGTTTGCGAGGGGCATTCGTCAGGTGTTACTTGGATTTTACTTGACTTAACTCGCAATCCACAACCTGAGACGGATTAGAATGAATCCTAGTATCTTGTGAGTACAGAATCAGAACAGATTTGCTTTCTTGCGATGGGATTTAGAGCTGGGAGTGTGTTGCACCATTTCTGGTGAAAAGAAATAGCTTCGTGTTATCGGATCCGCTGACATTCTTCGGGGGTTGCTTTCTCTAGGTCCAGTCTGTCTCACCAGAGCATGCGCATTAATACCAATTTCAACTATGGGTCATATTCTAGGCAAAGGTTGGGACCTAGGGATGGATTGCTCTGCATGATCAATTTCTTAGCGGGCAATTTGCGATCTGGGCAGCGTTGCGAGGGTCCACTGGCAAGCCATGCTTCTTAGATCATCGCCAAAGCTTGGCATTTCTGGACTGCATTGAAGACTCAGAACATTTTGTATTGGACTTCTAGGGTTTGGGATGCTACACAGGATTTATATTCGAAGACTCTGTCGCCGCTGAACCTAAATGAAATTTCTTCTCTGCGTATCCTAGCTACCTCAGTCAATCATAAGCACTGATTCAGAATTTAGCTGTAGGGTTTAGTACAATTAGTGATATCATGTATGCTATGCAGGACGAAGCAGGAGCGATCACTCTGATGATCGTCTCCTTATGGTGTCTAGGATCGTGGCCGGCGCTGTTTAACTTGCTGGAAAGGAGAGGCCGAGTTCCCATGCATACTTACTTGGACTACACTTTTTCCAATTACTCAGTTGCATTACTTTTCGCCCTCACAGTAGGGAACATCGGCCCCGACACGCCCCAGTCACCCAACTTCCTCAAACAACTGTCTCAAGAGAATGGTCCTTCAGTAGCGTTTGGTTTGGCTGGTGGGTTGGCCTTGTGTTTGGGTAACATTTGCCTTCAGTATTCGCTAGCATTCGTGGGAATCTCTTTGACCGAGGTTGTGTCAGCAAGTGTTGCTGTGGTTCTCGGTACGAGTTTGATCTGCTCATATTCACTGGTTTAATGTTGGACAGGATGGATGCATGCTGCCTTTCTTAGTCATATTTGTTGCAACTAGTGACTGTGGAATGCTCGTAGTTTTGCTGAGTTGAAATTGTCCTCCATGGTGAACTTTCTGGACATGGATGGCATTAGTGGTCGTCTGTTAATAATCAGCATGGAGGACAAACCTTTGTTGGCCGCAACTTTGAAGTTGGTGCAAATGGTTTAATGGGTTCGATTGTCGGATTCCTGCCAGGAACGACAGCAAATTACTTTCTGGACGATGGTTTAAATCGTGCGAGCATATTATTCCCTGGTGTGGCATGCTTTTTGGTGGCAGTTGTGTTAGGATCATTCTGCCATGCCTCTAATGTGGCCGATATGCAAACCAAGATTAAAGCTGCGGAACCACTTTCACAAATGTGAGTCTTCTAAAAACGTTTCAGTAACCTCATATTTCTCTTCTTCAGTTTCTTTCATCATATCATGTGTACGATAGTGAGGCGTCTCTTCCGAAGAATCGAAATAATGAAAAGTTTGTTCGCGTTCCTTTGAGCACATCTGTTTGTGTCCATGACATCTTGGGTGCATCCATATCATTGCTTTTTAAGTTTTAACGTGAAAAAGAATTCGCTAGTGTGTGGTGTGTATCTGTATGCTCAAATAGGTGGCACATGGTCGTTCAATCTGTGTCAGTAACTTTTCATTTGGAACAGTTTTTAGCATGGGCTTCCAAACATATCAAACTTCTCACTCTTGCATGCATGCTGCGAACTACCGTCTTAGGTTGGAAGACATGAAGAGCCCAATGAAGGGCTCGGAAGAATTTACAGCTCTGTTAGTAAACTCCTCAAACAATCATGAAGCTTGTGAGTAGACGATCTTTTACCTACATATGTACTCGTATATGTGATATGCATAATCATGACTTGTGTTAGGATTTGTGGTACTTAGCTTATAACAGACTTGTTGGTATTTGGTGCTCTTCTCTCATGTTGGAGAAATGGACTGGTGCTAAAGGGAAGCCACTGATGTGTAGTATGATCGGCTCTATTACAGATACCGAGTATCATGGTGACGTAAAAAGAGTGGCAAGTTCGTTGAATGTTTTATCGTCAAGCCATAATAGTGATTGTAAAAGCAGGAAGCCAGAGCCACTTTCTAAGGGCGTGGTCGCCAATGCTGAATATTTGCTAAATTTGGAATCGCATAGAGCAATCAAGGTGAATGGCAAGAGTGTCGTGTTTGGGCTGGGAATCGCTCTCATCACAGGGTTGTGTTATGCAGCATTCTCGCCGTTATTCAACGTCGCTACTAATGATCAGTTCCACCTCTTGAAGCCCGGTATACCTCATCTGGTGGTCTATACCAGTTTCTTTTACTTTTCAACTGCCTTCCTGATCTGCTCAGTTGTTTTGAACGTGTACTTGCTTTACCATCCGGTCTTAGGAATTCCCAAATCTTCTCTTACCATGTATTGCCAAGATCGCGAAGGCCGCCACATTGCCATCGTTGCAGGCCTGCTATGTGGCGTTGGGAATGGCTTCCAATTCATGGGAGGTCAAGCTGCTGGTTATGCTGCTGCAGACGCTGTGCAGGTTGGTTTTAGTTTTTTACCTATTTTAGGGTATGCTGTATCCCTTCTGCAATTCGAGCATGGCAGTATGCTGGTTTCTCAATTTCTTATACTATGTGGTGTTCTTGACTAAATGTTGCTTTCACAGGATTTCTACAGTCTGCATAGAAATGCTTGATAGAGAAAGGAATGCCTAGTTTAACGGACTGTTGGGTTGGATGGCAGGCTCTACCCCTGGTGGGAACTTTGTGGGGTGTGTTTCTGTTTAAAGAGTATCATGGCTCGTCCCGCAAGACATACATCCTCCTGATTGGTATGCTCTTGATGTTCCTTACAGCAGTGGTGATGCTTGTGGCATCATCAATGCCTCGGCATGGATCCGAGACTTTGACATGAACAGGAGTTTTCACCCTATCAGTTTCTTCTTTTTGGAATTTTTGCACAGTTATATGGTAGATTACGCAATTTACATTCACTTTCTGTAGTGCACTCCATGCGTGAACTACTTCGCTACAAGTTGTAACTTAAATGCAATTTGCAGCGTCCTTTAATCTAAGCTCCTCTGTCGTAACCGAGATGCCAAAAACTCTGCCTTGTGAGCGTCTTCCTAAAACTGGCGAAGAAGGAGGGCCAGGGCAGAGCCCGTGCGAAGGGCCCTCCTTGCTGTGCATGATTGCATAAGTGATTCCAAGACCCCTCCTCTTTCCTTTGTCCTTGAGTGGAATTCTCACAATGAAACTCAGTCATTCTTTCTCATTTCCAAACCATCACAAACCATCAAACACAAGCCATCACAAACCATCAATGTAATGGCTTGGCTTGTTGATTGTCAAGAATGCATGCAAGAGTCAAACATGGTTGGGGACTGAGTCACAAGAGTAGCAGTATTATTTTCATATGTATACAATCGATTCAGATAGGATCAAAATTTATTTGAGCAATTAAATATTGCTTTTTTAAAATAAAAAGATTAATTTATTTGAGCAAGGATTTGCACTTCTTAATTGATTGTATAAAGTGAAATTCTTTCTCTTGTCGAATTGTGAAATCTCAAAATTGTCTAATTTATTTTAGTAATAATTCATTTAGGTAATAGGTTCATTGATAAGGTTTGGACATAAATGGTGTAGATACTTAAATCAAGAATTATATTTGAGTAGTTGTAGAAAAAACATATAGAAGCTTTTTTAACTACATATATTTATATTGTAGCAAAGATATGCTAAGAAAAAACTCCCAAGTCTCCAACATAGATATCATTTAAGAAGGAAGATATAATAAAAATTTGCAATATTTATAAAAGAATAATAGAAAAGATGCATAGTGCGAAGAATACTACTGAGTTGTATATGTATAGTGTGGCATTGCAAAGAGTTTCATGGTATAAAATAGGTAATAATTATATAGAATATCAAGAGAGACCAATATATAAAATTATTTTTTTTTACAAACTTTAATTTTTATATTTCAATTCTATTTCTATATTATATATCTTAAATAGAGATAAATATTTTATATATATATATATATATATATATATAGAAATAATCATCTTTAAATCTCTTTCAAAAAGCATTAATCTAATATTTTAAATAAGACTATATAGGTTATTATTTTTATTTTTCTATATATATATATATATATATATATATATAGATCTACATCAAGAATATTAAAAAAATATCTAATTATATTAATATTCTTTTTAAACATTATCAATACATCTTTTAAGAAAATAGAATCTTTTAAATTTTATTTATATTTTATTTTTGATTAGCTACTTAACTAATGGTATAATATCAAAGTTTATTGATTATTTTTTATTTATATATATATATATATATATATATATATATATATAAAAGAATTAGGTTATATTAGTATTTCTATTATATGGTAACATCTTTAATAATTAAAGGCTTATATGTTAAACATAAAAATTCACCAAATCTTAAAAAGAAGAGTGAAAATTTATCTTCTTGTAGATTCTATTCCATAAATAAATAAATTTTAAATTTGAATCTAAAATGTATGTTGGAAAAAAAACATAGTATTAATAGAATATATAACTCCGATTAGACATAAAGTAGAATAGACAATTGACATTGTTTTGCTAATTGACAAGTTGTAGCTGCCATTTGTTGGTGGTAATACCATTTAGCCGCCATGACCTACTAAGCTATCATATAACCTAACAAGATAAATGTCTAAATGTTAATTGGATATTGTTGAATAGAGTAGTTGTTTGTGTGTTCACACTAGAAAGTCCATGTAATTAGACTATGGACTTGTATTTTATAAGGAGTAGAAGTAGAGGTTCATTTTAAGCGTTTGTTCTCTTAAATCCTTAATAGTAAAGTAGAGAATTCTTTTGTATTTGTTTCATAAAACTTCTATCTTAGCAATACACTTCTTCTTTATTTTCTTACATGGTATCAGAGCCTTGGTACTTTAGATTTATCCTTTGACAAGTTTAAGTGAATCAATTCAGGTTGTTTTATAGGAATTGATCTTTTGATCAACTTTGACGAGGTTTTATTTTTTACATTAGATTGAGAGGAATTGAATTTCTAGTGAGCTTAGAACTTTATCCACTAATGTTTTTGGTAGCTCATAATTGAAGCAATGAAGCATTAATTTTGAAAGAGAAAAAATATTTTTAAATTTCAGTGCTACAAGCAATAGGTGCTACAACTTGCAATTGTTTATTTGATCAAACCAACAATAGGATCTACTAGTAGTGGCAAGACTTGACAACAAAAGCACAACCCAACAACAATAGCAGGACCTGACTATAGGAGTAGGACCAACACAATCCAAAGAACTCTAGCAAGAACAAGGAGCTCCAAATTTAATTTTTTTTTTCAAGTTTTTGGACATAATTTCATGCAAAAAGCTTTAGATATTACAATTTTTGGAATTTTAAGTTGAATTTTTTTTAAAATGTTGTGATACAATTTTACACATTTTAAAAATATTTTAGAAATTTTAGAAAATTCTTTAAGATTTTTTTTATTAATATTCAAAAAATTTATAAGTAGGTGTAAAATCTTACCTAAATGTCATTTCTATTCACCTTCTATTTATTTTTCCATTTTTTTCAATTTCTTCTATTTAGAATATATTTTTTATAAGATGGCAATGGAATACCACATCATAGAAAAATCTGATGGAGACAATTGGTACTTGTGGAAGGAAAAAATCTAGTTTTTCCTCATTGATAAGGATATATGAAAGGTTGTCTTTGAAAAATACAAGAAACCTATTGGATTACTCGTAGATCCATAAGAGTTAGAGAAATGGAAAGATATAGACTAGAGAGCATCATTTACAATTTGCCTATATCTTACAAGTACAAAATTTTTGACCATAAGTAAAGTAGAAAGCGTATAGGTAGATTGGCAAGGTCTGGAAGCAATATACAAGGTTAAAAATACTTCGAGCTTATTATACTTGATTTGCAAGTTTTGAACCATATAAATAAATGAAGGTGACAACTTTGTCATACATATAAGCAACCTATGGGAGATTGCTAAGCAACTTTCTTCTATTAGTGAGAAGATTTTTGATACATAATTTGCAATGGCATTATTGAAGAATCTCTTAGAATCATACCAAATATTGGTCATGACATTAGAAACAAGATCTTTAGTAAAATTAATATTATAAATGGTCACAATTCAACTATTATACCAAGAGTCTCACAACAAGAATGTAGGATCAACCTTTGAAGTGGCATTGATTCTAGAAAGAAAATCTAAGTCATGTTTTCATATTCGTATTCATATAGGATCTTCATATGATTACATGAAGGATGTCAAATACAAATATTGTGGCAAAAAAGGTCACTATAAGAAAGAGTGTCGGACCAAGAAGAAGGACAAGAAGTCAAGAAAGTTAAAGAAGACTTTTCAAAAAGAGCAAGCTAATATAATAGACAAGAAAGATCAAAAGGATGATGAATCTGTCTTTGTAGCTGCATTATCTGTCACTATGAGTGACAAAGAATGGTATATCAATTTTGGTACTTCTTATTACATAACAAGAAATCAAAGTTGGTTTTTAAGTTATGAAAATCTATGACAAGGCCCTAAAGTCTATTTAGGTGATGATACTAGATTTTCCATCAAAAAGAAGGATAAGATCTCTTTCTAATTTTTAATTAACATTTACAAAGATGTATATGATATCTTGTATGTTGAAGGATTGGCCAAAAATTTGCTTTCTATTAGTGAAATAATAGATCAGGGTATCAAGGACAAGAATTCGATGAAAAAATAATTCACACAAGTGAGCCTTCACTCAAAGAGAGATAACAAAATATATATAAACAAATATATATATTGAAAGAGAAACTGGAATGGCTATTGCCAAAAGATAAGAAAACTAGAGATCTTTGAAACTAGACTAAAAGCAAGAAAAGAGTTGACAAGAGTGAAGAAGCCTTCACTCTTGTCTCTATATATACTATCTAACTAGAGGCTATGTGGCAACGTTCTATAGGACCTCTTATATGTGTTGACTTTGTAGGACACATGCCTTGACTTACAAGGCAAGTTCTTCTACGTGTGGGCCACATAGTTAGCTTGATCTTCAAGCTAACAACATGTGTGGCACATGGCCAACTTGTTGACCACGTTTCTAATCCAAAAAGTCAATTAAAGACACCTATGAAGTCAAAGCAACGTCTATGAAGCTTCTAGGAAGCTTCCATATTAAATACTATAGAATTTACTTACTTTTACCTACTTTTACTTACTTCTACATATTTGTATATGTAATTACTAGCTTACATGATTATGTCCGTGACATTACCCCCCCCCCCTTCTAGGAATGAGTTTCACGAGGAGCAGTCATCATATGTCGAGGAAATCTATGATGCGATGAATTGTATTCGCCACATACTCTGATCTTTGTTCTCTTTGAAGATGATTGATAGGGCCTCTCAACCATCGGTAAAGTCCTATAATAGGGCGAAAAGACCACCCAGTTATTTGATCATTGTTGAGGCCTTCGTAACTTCCTTCAAATAGAATATTTGGAATACCATCAGGAGTTGTTCCTACCTCTAGCACAATCACCAAATATCGGGAGTCCCTTCCCAAATTGTGATACCAAATGCATTGTATCTCGCCATCTATTCAAAGAAGAATATGTCGTTCTTGAAGATCTTCATCTCGATTGCATTGTCTTGAAGGTTGTGACAATCGTAATATCTCATCTGGTAGGTTAGCAAATGAAGGCTCTTGAGTCGAATCTGCTGGTTGTTGGTTCTCCATCTCCTGAGCGTCACTACTACAAAGAAGCTATGAACAAGAATTGAAAGTAGAATGTTATCTTGTCTAGATGTTGTTTCTTTTATAAAGAAGATTTTCATCTTGATTTTGATGGATGTCGTCGATGAAAAGCCTCCACCACCTTTGCTGTATTTGTAAGATTCTTTATTGGCTCCCGTGTGCGTTCACTAATACCATATCCGTGCCAATAAACAAGATGTTCTAATTTATTTCGACGTCGCCTTGAATCTAAGACTTCTTCTACTTCAAACTCTTCATTATTGTCCACTTCTATAGGAGGAGGTGGAGCTTGTCATCTTCTTGATATATCCACTGTCTTGTATGGTTCAAGAAGAGACACGTGGAATATTTGATGGATTTTCATTGACTCCGATAGATGTAAACGATATGCAACTAGATTGATTTGTACAAAAATAGAAAATGGTCCCAGCCTTCGATAGTCCAACTTGTCACAAAGACGAGTGGTCTTGATATTACGATGAAGTAGCCATACCTTATCACCCAAGATGAATGATGGTTGTTCCTTTCGATAGACATCCGCATTGACCTTTTGTTGTTCTTGAGCCTCTTTTAACTGCGCCTTCATCGTTGCATGTAGCTCTGATAAATGAATTGCTAAATCTTTTGCAGCAAGATTATTAACTTTTGAAAAGTCAAAAGTATCAAGTCATGGATGATAACCATAATTAATAAAGAAAGATGTTTGTTTTGTAGAAGAATGTACCATGTTATTGTAAGCAAACTTTGCTAATGGCAAAAGAGTTGTCCAATCATCTTGTTGGTAATGAATGGTACATCTTAAATATTGCTCCAAAACTTGATTAACACGCCCCGTTTGTCCATCAGTTTGAGGATGGAATGCCGAAGATAGTTTTATATCCACTTTAAGAATCTTGAAAAGAGTCCGCCAAAATCTTGATACAAATTGAGTTCCTTTATCTAATATAATATCCTTGGATAATCCATGATAGCGATAGATATTGTCAAGAAAGAGCTTAGCTGTTTCTCCACTTGTGATAGATTTTGTACATGGTACAAAATGTGCCATCTTGGTAAAATGATCTACTATCATGAATATAGAGTCATAAGAACCTGAGATTGGAAGATCTGTGATGAAGTTCATAGAAACAGAAGACCATGGTTGTTCTGGAATAGGTAATGGCTGAAGAAGTCCAAAAGGTCGATGACGAGGAGTTTTCGAGCTTGAACAAACATCACATGATTGTACAAAATCTTTAACTGCCTTCCACATTTGAGGCCACCAAAAATCCCTAGATATCAGCTCTAAAGTCTTATTATATCCAAAATGTCCTGCTACTGGGAAGTCGTGACGAGTTTGAAGAACACGTAAACGTGCTTCTCCTTCTAGAACATATAGGCGTCCTTCGAAATAGAGTAGATTGTTCTTGAATTCAAATTTAGAGGGATCATGAGATTTAGAAGAATTATTCTTGATATCATGAACAAGAGGGTCTGCAGACATACTTAACTAGACTTGCTTAAGAAAAGTTAAATCAATAGTCAATATTGATTTTATTGCTCGAAGATGAAATTACTCCGGCTTCAAGAGAACCGTTCTTTGTTGCTCAAAAGTTACATCTCCTTCTTTTGGTGTGAGATAAGAATGTCTAGACAAGGCATCGGACAAACCTTATTGTTTTTCTGGCCGATAAGTGATGATGAACTCGAATCTTGATAAAGACATGCTCTAACAAGCTTGGCGACAATTTAATATGCGTACTGACATAAAATATTTGAGGTTCTTGTGATCCGTATACACGGTGACTGGTTTGGAAGCACCTTCTAGATAATGATGCCATTCTTGAAAAGAATCCACAATTACAAGAAGTTCTTTGTTGTGGATCTCATAATTAATTTCTGGTGCTGAGAATTTTCTTGAATGAAAGGCTATTGGATGAAGTTTTTCATCTGTTCCCATTTGTGATAAAACTGCACCCAGAGCAAAGTCTGATGCATCTGTTTTCATAAAGAAAGCTTTGGAAAAATCAACACGATATAAGATTGGTGCAGAAACAAACACTATCTTCAAAGATTCAAAAGCAACTTCCGCTTCTTGATTCTATTGGAGTTTGTCTTTACAAGTCAAACGTGTAAGTGGAGCTGCAATTTGAGAGAAGTCTTTGATGAAGATTCGATAGTAGTTGACAAATCCCAAAAAATATTGGACATCTCTTACCGTTTTTGGCATCTTTCAGTGTATAATAGTTTGAATTTTCTTAAGATCCATCATAAGTCCATCATTTGAAATGATGTAACCTAAGAAATCGACTTGAGTAGTGTGGAACACACACTTTTCTATCTTGGCATAGATTCCTGCATCTCTTAATTTTTGTAACACACGACGAACATGAAGTTCATGTTCTTCTGGATTCTTAGAATAGATCAAGATGTCGTCTAGATAACAGACCACAAAATCGTCCAAAAACTCTCAAAAATCATCATTCATTAGATGTTGAAAAGCTGCTAGTGCATTTGTAAGTCCAAAAGGCATGACATTGTATTCAAAATGTCCATACCTAGTTCGAAACGCAGTCTTCCATTCATCTCCTTCTTTGATGCGTACTAGATTGTATGCTCCCCGAAGATCTATTTTTGTATAGATCTTAGCTTGATTCAGCTGATCAAAAAGTCCAGATATTAAAGGTAGTAGATACCTGTTCTTGATGGTAATCTTGTTGGTCCTCAATAATCAACACACATCCGCAATGATCCATTTTTTTTCTTCACAAATAGAATTGGAGCTTCTGTCAGAGATTTAGAATGGCGTATGAAATTCTTGGCTAGATTTTCTTCAATATACTCCTTGAGTTCACTCAATTCATTTTGCGATAAACTGTAGATTGGTCCGAATGGCGGTTGTACTCCTTCTTGAAGGTCAATTGAGCAATCATAGGGACGATGTTTCGGGAGTGTATCCGCATTCTTTTTTTCAAATACATCTTGAAATTCTTGATATTGGCTTGGAATGCCACTTGAAGTCTTTTCACCAATAGAAACGGTGTCTTATTACGTGTTGTCTTGTTCGGGAATACACTGGGTATCTGGTTTTGGAAGGTATAGTTGTTTTTATAAATAACAAAGAAACCCTAATAGATTTTATCCATGTATGAAGAATATAATTGAAATATCAATTTCCAAGTATTTAGAAACACTCCTCATAGTCATTTTAACCATACAATATTCCAATTGCTTTATTTCTTTTATAATTAAGTTGTTTTTGTTTTTCTTAACAAGCCCTAACCCTAGCCAGTGAGCTTTGACAAGCTGTAACTTTTGATCCAACCGTCCACTTAGTGTGAAATTTTGCATCCAAATACCAATATAAGCCTTCTATATGCTCAAAAAATTTTAGCCCACCCCAACTTACAGATTGCAAGAAAACGCCCAAAAACCGCACTGATGACACTCAGCCGCAACCTTGAAATTTGATGTAGAAACTCCAGAAGTGATTTCTCCTTTGTCAACCGTTAACCCCAGCTCAAAATTGAATAGCCGCTTGATCTCCAAATCTTCTATTACCAAGCCAAAAATTACATCAATCCAACTGGTAGATCTTCAGATATCACAAAAACCCTATCCAACCCTAGACTGCCAACTTCCGACAACCCTTTGTACTAAAACCTAGATATCTCTTGATTGCATCGTTAGATTAACACAAATTTTTGTATACACTTAGCACACCCAACTATCCAAACAATATCAAATTTTGAACCATAGATGTTATACGACTTACACAAACCGATTGAGAATGCAAACCATCAATGTTTTATATAAAATCCGAAACACCAAAATAAATAGTGACTTTGAGCAGCGATTGCTCTCCCCTCACAAATCCTAATGAAACCAAACTAGTGACCTTGAAAAGAGCTTGAAGCTAGCTCTTCGATCCAAAAACTCGATCTGAAAAAATCCCCGTATTTTGCCCTAGGCGGCCGTTTTAGTGGCTGGAGGTCGGATTTCGACCCTGTCTCATTTCCGGCCGACCCCCGGATATCAATCTAATCTATCCTAGTGGTTTTATAGCCCGATCCTACTCTCAACTTAACCCTAGTATCAACCATGCTAATAAATTATCCTTTTTATCCTTTTTTTACCATTTTATGGCCTTTCTAAGGCAATAAAAAAGTTACTACAGCCTAGAAGGTAAAATTACTAACTAGTTTTTATCTACTAGCTATTAAGTGAAGAAAATAGGATTAGAGGCTTTTATAAAAGACTTGTAAAATATATTGAATGCTTGTTGAACCATGATAATAGAATATTAATTAAAATATCATTTTTTTTTTGTCATATTTTCACCATATAGTCGTGTCACAACACGACAACGGGTGTGGCATAAATAATATATGGTGATTCTTTCATAGCAGCATGCAAGAAAGCTTTTGTACCTATAAATACTGGTTTAATTGAACTGGACTTATGACTCTCTACTTGATTAACTACACTGTTAGTTATACTTTTAGAGAAAGTAAGAGTTCGGGAAATCCAGTCTATTTGAGGGTTGTATTTTTCTAACCACGATAAACCTAAAATGACTGGATTAGAGGGAGATCTAATGATATTAAATACTACAAAACTATTATGACTATTGATTATTACTTCTATAGGAAGGATTTTGTGAGTAATATCTCCAGAAGACAATGGACGACCATCTATGACTTCTACATGAACAGGTTTAGTTTTCTTTATTAAAGATATGCTATGTCTTTTAATAAATTCTTCATCTAAAAAACACGCTGAGGCTCCTGAATCTAACAAAGCAAAGACTTTGTAATATTTAGGTCCTAAAATAACATTTAATGTAAAACAAGGAGAGGGCTCTGAGGAGAGAATAGGACCTTTACAAGATGTTGTGCAAGGTTCCAGCCGCACGGTCCCTATTGTAGTTGGACAAACTCGTTTTTTGACATATTGTCTTCTTTCACAGCCATACTCCTCATTTTGTGATTGTGTCATTTCTTTGGACAATGTTGAGCAGTGTGCTTTGGTTCTCCATAATATAAACATAATCCTTCTTGATGACGACGAGTCTTTTCTTGCTCAGTAAGAGGTTTGAAACGTACTGCATCAATTTGCATATCCTTTACTTTCGAATGTATGTGTTGAAGAGGTGTTGGTGTTGCCGTTGAATTATAGTAACGTTAAGGTCCACTTGTACGGTTCTCAGATCGGAATTCAAAAAGGCAATTGTCGCACTTCACAGCAAAGTCAATTACTTAACTCAATGTTTGAGGATCAAGTAAGTTGAGCATTAATTTTTTTACCTCATATTATAATCCGTAGAGAAATTGGCTAATAAGTGCAGCATCATCCTACTTGATATCAGTTGCAAGTTGTCGAAATTTTGAAGCATATAACGTTACTGATCGATTGTCTTCTCATAAATTACGGATCTTATTGGTTGCAACACGAATTGCATCATGTTCTCCATACATGGATCGAAACTCCATCAAAAAAGCCTCTAGATTATCTAATATTGGATCTCGTCGTTCAAAAAAAGATGAAAACCACGATAGTGCTGAACCTAAAAGAAGCGTACCAATGAATCTAACTTGCGATCTTGGAGTTGGATAGCTTTGGGATTGAAGTTCAATCACAAGTTGCACTTGATTGATAAATCCTCGAAACTTGGATCTGGTGCCATCAAACTTCTCGGGTAGGACAATTCTTGGTTCTCTAACATTTAAAGGACGTTCCACCATAGGAGAAAAGACATGGTTTGGTGCAAATATTGAAGCAGCTCCAACCATTTCTATATCTTCACTTCCTGCCAATCTTGTTGCTCATTGTGGTAGTAAATTGAGTTGATGCATCGCAAGCATTAACTCCCTGAATTGCTCTTGTATTTTTGCCATTGCACTCTTCATTTCAACAAGTTCTACTATGATAACACTTAGAAGAGAGAAGATGTCTGATATCGCTCAAGACAAATAGAAGAGAGGACTTGAGAACAAAGAAAATACTAAGGATAATATCAGTTTAGAAGAGGGTAATCTGTAACTTCTAATATGCTTATATCTTATCAAGAAAAAGGGGTAATCCACTCTTAATCAAGATTAGACAAAGCTCTGATATTATAGGTATACTCTTGTCAATCTGTCAAGGACAAGAACTCGATGAAAAAAAAATTCAGACAAGTGAGCCTTCACTCAAAGAGAGGTAACAAAATATATATAAATAAGTATATATATTGAAAGAGAAACTGGAATGGCTATTGCCAAAAGACAAGAAAACTAGAGACCCTTGAAACTAGACTAGAAGCAAGAAAGGAGTTGACAAGAGTGAAGAAGCCTTCACTCTTGTCTCTATATATATTATCTAACTAGGGGCTACGTGGCGACGTTCTATAGGACCTCTTATATGTGTTGACTTTGTAGGACACATGCCTTGACTTACAAGGCAAGTTCTTCTACGTGTGGGCCACATAGTTAGCTTGATCTTCAAGCTAACAACATGTGTGGCACATGGCCAACTTGTTGACCACGTTTCTAATCCAAAAAGTCAATTAAAGACACCTATGAAGTCAAAGCAGCGTCTATGAAGCTTTTAGGAAGCTTCTATATTATATACTATAGAATTTACTTACTTTTACCTATTTTTACTTACTTCTACCTATTTGTATATGTAATTACTAGCTTATATGATTATGTCCATGACACAAGGTTACAAAGTCAATTTTAATGCTGATACATGTCTCATAAAATAAGACAACACAACCATCAAAGGTGTTAGACATGGTAGCTTGTATAAGCTATTGGAATCTTTAGATAAAGATAAAAAAAACTTCTCTTATTACTTAGACAATACGAACTTTGAAAAAGATTGATCTCAAGCATCAATGATATTGTCATCTTGGCATTTTGGGCTTAAAAAAACTATAAGTAGGTGATATGGTCACTCATCTAGACATAGGCAAGGACACAAAGTTAGAATTTTGAAAGGGATGCATTTATGGAAAACAACATAGTGATGTTTTTTCAACAAAAGATAGTACTTGTACAACAAAAACTTCAAATTGATACATTTTGATGCAAATGGTCCTATAATAACAATATTTCATAGAAGAGTAAAATAATTTGTTACTTTTATTGATGATTTTTTCAGAAAAACTATTGTATATTTCATGAAACAAAAGTTTGAAGTCTTGGATAACTTTAGGATTTTTAAGTCTCTTGTTGAAAAACAAATAAGCTTGTAGATTCAAAAATTATATAGTAAAAATGGTAGAGAATACACATCTAAGGCCTTCAAACAGTTTTGTGAGCAAGAAGGCATTGAAAGATAATTTTCAATGCCTTTTACATCTCAAAAAAATGGAGTTGTAAAATACAAGAATCAAACATTATTTAAGAGTGCAAGGTGCATATTACAGCATAAACAACTTTCAAATGCAAAGTAGATAGAAGCCATTAATACTTCAATATATGTCCTTAATCAAGCTCCTACTATAGTTGTGGAAGAAAAAATACCAAAAGAAGTTTGATCAAATATAAAACCTTCAATACAATACCTTTGTGTCTTTGGGTATAATGCCTATGTGCATGTTCCAAATGAAAAATGTACAAAATTTGACTCCAAAGATAAGAAATGTATATTTTTGGATTATATTGAGGGTACTAAATACTATTATTTATATGATATTAAAAATGGCTCTATAATTAAATATTTTGATATTAAATTTGTTGAGTATAAAGACTCTAAGCAAATAAAAGGAACTTTAGAGGTTTTTAGTGATAAATCTCAAAAAACAAGGACTAAAATTGAACTTATGGAATCTTCATCAAATTAAAAAAAATACATTGAAGATACAATGGGAGATTTGGACACTAGTAAAGGTCATCAACAACCAACTATTGAATCTTCATCTTTTTTTGAGATATTCAAATACAAGCTCAAGCACTTAGATAATAACGTGCAACTTTAAATCCACCTCCAATTCCACCTCCATCTCCACCTTCACCTATAATGATACATGCAAGAACTTGACTTTTGGGACAACAACAAGTAATTGATAAATCAACATTGGCTTGAATTCTTTCTAAGTCATTCATATCTTCAGCATTGTCATATTGTAAATACTTACAGTATGTAAAAATTAGTTAAAACATATTATATGTTAATAAATCTAGATGTGTGTTAGAATGGCTAGTAGATTAAATTAAAAGGAGTTGGTATAAGAAACTTTACTTTGTTTCTTTATTTGTTTTGATTTTGACATAAAAAAAAAATAGGACCTAAATGTTTAGTATGAAGCCTTGGAAGAAGGTAGAAGCCTAAGGATGAAAATCTAAACTAGTAGGAGGCTAATTGGGAGGGATGAAAAAAAGGCATGGTCGGATGAAGGCAAGAAATGGGGAACTTCATCCCTATTGGTCGAATACCATGCCCAATGGGCTTTGAGGAGGCTATCTGCGACCTTAACAATGGTTTTGGCAACTTCAAAGAAAGCATTTGAGCTTTAAAGGCTAGGATCAGCAAGTTTAGGATTTTGGATATAATTTGGATGAAGAGTTTGTGTGATTTCGAGTTTTTGTGAAAGAGATATAGGTGTTCAAAGTTAAGGTGTCAAATTTTTACCTACTGTCACTCTTTGAAGCATAACATATGCGTACGGAGAGAAATGAAAGTTCGACGATTAGAGTTGGAGAGGAAACTTTTTTGGCTACACTTTATATATACTGTTTGATGAATTATAAGTCTAGATGAAGGAGTTATAGGGCATTGAAGACAACACATGTAATTCAAAGGCAGTAAGTGAGTCATTTTATTGATAGTAATGGTTGGAGCCATATCTTGAGTTTTTGGACGAATTTTTGGCTCACACTTTCTAAAGATGTGAGTTATTAAGTTAAGAAGCTATAAATCAAAGTTTCATGGTATTTCAATACTTATTTTGTGAGATATGAAGAAATTAGCACACAGGTGTATGTAAACTAGGGTTTAAAGCTACTGTTAGGGTTTTGGCGATATCTCAAGATCCGTAATGAATTTATAGTTGAATTTTTTTATGAAAGTATTTGAAAGTATACCAGTACTTCATGTAAAATTTAGGATTGTTTGGACGGTCCGATCGTGAGATATGAGCTGTTGAACTTCAGAAAACATCTCTCATAAGGATATATAAGGTTTTAAGATCTTTATCATACATTTGGGTGTTTTCTTGGTACTTGGGCTTGTGTTTTGATGCAATTGTCCAAAAAGAGAAAATATTATATGTATAAAGTTGGTTTTTTATATATTAGACTTAATTGAGTATTTAGTGGTAGCCAAAATCTTAGCGCTTTCTTGAGGCAAACTCTCTCTATCCCGATAGAGTGTATAATACATGCTTTTTACATAAGCACTGAAGAACCAGCTACTATCACTAAAGCTATTCAAAGGAATGATACTTGAAAGTAGAAAGAAGCAATGGATTTAGAATACTAGAGTCTTATTGACAACAAGACTTGGACTTTGATACTATTATCATCAAACAAAAAATCAATTGGTCGCAAATAGATTTTTAAGATCAAATATAATACAAATGATTTAGTGGAGCACTACAAGGTAAGATTCGTTATTAAAGGTTATGTTCAAAAAAGAAGGTAGTAATTACAATGAAACTTTTGTTCCACTAGCAAAAATGACCTTAATTTGTATACTTCTTGTATTAGCTATAGTTGAAGATTTGGAAGTTCATCAAATGAATGTCAAGACAACATTCTTGAATAGAGATCTTGAAGAAGAGATTTATATGGACCAACTAGAAGGCTATATATTAGAGGGTGAAGAATGATTAGTATATTAACTTTTTAAAACTCTCTATAGACTCAAACAATCTCCTAGGACATGGTATAGAAAGATAGATGATTATTTTGCCTCACAAAGTTTAAAAAGAAGCCATGTTGATCCTAAAATTTATGTATTATGGATAAATAATGGATTTTTCATCATCATTGCACTCTATATAGATAATTTGATGCTTGTGTCTAATAACAATGAACTTCTTTTAGAAATAAATAGAAACTTAGCTGAAAGATTTGAAATGAAGGATTTAGAAGAAATACACTATATTTTAGGTGTGTAAATTATGACAAATCGAAAGATTCATAAAATCTACCTCAATTAGCAAAAGTATGTGGAAAATATTCTTAAAAGGTTTGACATGAAAGATTATAAATCTTTGGCTACACCTTTGGATTCTAACACTAAATTGTCAAGAGACATGAGTCCACACATTCGTGAGGAGGTTGAAGTAATGAAGGAGATTCTATACCAAAATGCAGTGGACAGTTTAGTCTATGCAATGATAGATACTTGGATTGATATTTCATATCTAATACGAGTTGTTAGTCAATACATGGCAAATAATAGTCCACAATATTGTATAGCAATGAAACACATTTTGTAATATCTTCAAGGCATATTAGAACATGTGTTATAATATGGTGGAAGTTTTTAAGTTTGCAAAGGGTTGATTATTATAATACAGACTATATAGGAAATATTGATATATAATGTTCAACTACTAGTTATATTTTCTTATTGGTTGGTAGTACAATTAGTTGGAATAATAAGAAGCAACCAACAATTGCATTATTTACCACCAAAGTAGAGTACATGGTAGCTACTCATACTACAAAGGAGGCAATTTGGCTTCAAAGGTTTTTTAAAGACATTGGATTTTCACAAGACAATCCTTTGATTATTTTCAGTGATAATCAAAGTTGCATTTTTCTTTCAAAGAATCCTATATTCTATACTTATACTAAGCATTTTGAAATTTAATATCACATAATTTGTGAAAAGATTGAAAGTGGCAATATCAACTTACTTTTTTGCAAGTCTCAAGACATAGTTTTGGATGTTTTAATGACTTAAATCCACATATAGTTGTTAAATATTTAACATCTAAAAAAATAGAACATCATTTAATTTATTTTATAATATAAAAATAATACAAAGTTAGAATTAAATAAAATTTTGTTAGATCTTATTCAAAATAAATATGCTTATTTATAAGGATAATATAGTGACTAATTTATTATAAATTGATATTCAACGAAGATAATGGTATTTGTAGTTTTTCTTTAAATATTTTTTTTTCCCAAGTTTTAGGCTTACATATTATCAAGGAAATGAATTACAACAATAAAATCCTTAAAATACTCTTTTATTACTTAAAAAGAGTGGTATTAGAACTATAGTATATATTTACTTAAAATATAATAGTATTAGAACCAGAATGACTATTGTCAAAGACAAGAAGAGTAGAGACTCTTGAAACTAAACTAAAAACAAGAAAGGTATTAACAAGAATAAAGAAGGCTTCATTCTTGCCTTTATATGTATAATCTAATAAGGAGCTACATGACAACATTCTATAAGACCTCTAACATATGTTCAACTTGTAAGACATATGCCAAGCTTACAAGACAAGTTTCTAAATTATCAATCAACTAAAAATATGTCTAAAGCCAAATCTATGTCTATAAAGCTTTTAAGAAGCTTTTTCATATGCTATTTATCAAATCTATCTATATTTATATTCTATCTAAGACTTCTTATCCAAATAAATATGTAGTCTATGATACATATTAGAAATGACAACTAAAAAGGTTTTTTTTATATAAAAATTTATTGATAAAAATAATGTATTGTTTACATCAAATCCATGTATATGTGTAAATTTAATTTAAAAATATTTATTAGAAAATTTGATTTTAGAGCTAGATAGTGAGCAAAGGACAAAACTTGATTAATTGGATTTTTTAAGGTTTTTTGAATTGTTCACACTAATAGCATGGCTGAAGAGGTCATATCATACAACCAAAGAGTGGAGTAGAACACATCATAGTTTGGAACAAAGCATGTAGTCATATAGGATCTATTTAAGGAATAAGTTTTTTTAATTTTTAATTTTTGATTATTTTAAGATTATTAGAAGTTGGAAGAATTGTATTGTATAATATGACAACATAAATCAAACAAGATAAAGGGATATTTTAGCCAAATCTAAAGAACATAGACTCAAATAATATGTGTGGTCATTTGCTAATAGAAATGAATATAAAATGAATAGTCTTGATTTTTTTTTATATATAAGGTGAAATATGTTATCTTCATTAGATATGATATATACTAATTGAGACGTTTCTATATAAATTTGCAAGAAGCTATGTATGTTTTTTGCTCTATATAAAAAAATCTTTATTAATTATGAAAGATCTCATTTAATTAAGAGCGTGAATGCAAAGTTATCATACAATTGCATCAAAGTAAACTCAATGTACTTTATTGGTAGTAAACCAACAAATAAAGTTCTTGATATTTAGAAGACAAATCTATGAAAAAATTATTAATAGCTTATAACCTTTGATAAGAAGCACAAACAATGATATGTCTACTTCAAAACATCCTTGGCAAAGGTTATTCAATTATAATAATATTTTCTTTGTACAAATTTTGTATTGGTTTTTGTGTAATTTAAGTTTGGAATCCAAATTTCGATCCTAAAGCTATTTGGAACTTAAATGGTAATATTTTTTCTAGCTCTTATAAGAATTCAATTTGAATCACTCTTAGAAATCTTTTTTTTTTTTCTTTTTTTTTATTTATATCAAAAAAAATTACAATAAATCTTAGAAAATTCTTTAAAGTTGGTCCAAAAAATGTGCATCTATTAGAACCACAATATTATATAGTCATGGAATCTAAAGTAAGTTGGAATATTGAACTAAAGAATCATAATCTAAAAAAATAATAAAATATTATTACAATATTATTACAAAATTACAAAATATTAATGATAGTAGATTATTATTTATAATGATTTATTTGTAATGATTATGATTATGATAGTAGATTATTATTTTTACTGATTATTATTTAAAATGATTATTTTGAGTGCTTTCAATGATAGTGGATTATTATTTGTAATAATGTTGAACTAAAGTATCATAATCTAAATACTAATATTATTTTTTGTTAATTGATTATTTAAACCTTCTAATTTGATAATTTTTTTTTTGTTGTATACCATCATATTAAAAAATATGCATTAGGAATTGATATAAAAATATAGGTCTAATCAACATATACAAATATTTAAATTATCTTCTTTGATATTTGCTTAAAAATCAACTACTAATAAAATACCAATGCCACCAAACAATTCCAATAAACAAATGTCTTTTTTAAAAGGGTGCCAAGTAATTAGTATTGTCACCAATGGAGAGATTTCAAAAATATCATATGTGCCCTCAACTCTTTTGAATGATAAAGACCTATTATTCCATACCTTAACTAATGTGTCTTTGGCTTATGTAGAAACTTTTCTTTAGACTTCTATATTGATATTCTTTAATATACTTTAGCGAAATATGTCTTCTTGCCACTAAATTTTGTAAGAATTATAGGAGATGCCAATTATTTTTTAGAAGTAGACCATTCATCGAATAAGATATTTTTTTTTTTTTCTATTATGGTATGTTTTACTTGGTGACTCTCTTCTTGATGTATAAATTATGCAAGTGGAATAGCTTGGCATCTATCACCAATTTGCCATCTAATTCTATATGATGCTATTTCATTTCAAAAATCCAAAGTAAAATCTATAAGATATAATATTGAAATATCTATTAGTATATTATATGACTCAATATGGATGACAGTAGCTTTATTCTTAATAGTTGTTGCATCCACAATGTCATTGAAAAATAATTTTATCAATAATAGCCAAATTAAAATTCTAGTGGCATTTTCTAACCTTTCAATAGATGTACTATTTGTAAAGGAACAAGTCTCCAATGTGCCTTTGTATAAATTCAAAGATTTAACAATGGCCTTGCCTAACATCAATGATTGAACTTCAAAGTCCAAATCCCTATGAAGTATGAAGACCCATCTATTAGGTCCTATAATTTGCAACAAATCCTATATGCTATCTAGTACTATAATTCCTAGTGTAACAAAATATCTTTCAATGATTAATCTTGATAGCATGGTTTGAACTCAAGTTATTGTTATATAAAGGCTAGCTTTTTTTAATAATTTATCCATTGATTCATCTTCTCTAAGTGTCTTTGTCTTCATTGCTACTATGAATTGACATCTATTAGTCCTACATAGAGCAATAATTCTTTTAATATTCCAATTACATCAATTCCTAGTTCTTTAATCATTTCACTATTTAAGATTAAAATTAGATAAAAATCAATAAAATCTAAAATAAAAGACTCTAAACAATAAAAACAAATAATACAAAGAAAATTTTAAATATTAGTACATACATCCAATGTACAATCAAGTATTTTATTTAATATATAAATACACAAATTACAATTATTAAGAACCAAGACCATTTTATTTTTCTATAGAATAAGTAAAAAAATCCATAAAAAAGAGAAAGTCACAATATACATCAAGTTATAGGAAGTAATATTTTTCAAGGAAATCCTCTATCAAATTCTATAATATTAAGAAAAATTGTGATCCAAATAAGAACCACCATTCATATTAACAACTTGACAACTTATATTGCTTTGATTATATAAGAGCTAATGATGGAAGAATAATCAATACAATCACAATTACATTGGACTTTGTAGATAATTATAACATGTCAAATCTTAGTTGAAGCTACCAAAAGAAAATCAACAATTATGAAAGATATTTAAATTTTCTTATTGATAAAAATAAGTAATCCAAAGGTTGTATCTTTAGAAATAAATTTTGATGGTAGTCAGGTAGTAACATTGGAAGTACTCAAAACCAACCAAGAACATAGAGAGATTTTGGATTTTCTTTTTAGGATCATAAGACTATAGAAAATATTATCTTTTACTGATAAAGTAAATCTAGATATACTTCAAATAACTGATGGCTAGCTTACACACTCAACCAATACTATAGACCAATAATTGATGTATTTTAGCTCAGTAATTTACAAAAAACATATGAAATTAATCTCCCAATAACATGAGTGGTGCAATTATAAAGATTACAACTTTGATACAAAATAATTAAAAATTAAAAATTAAAAAATGGTATAAAAAATAAATGATTTATTATATAAGAATTAATTAACATGGTGTCAAATACTTAAAAAAATTGTATGTATTAAAAAATTACATTAAGAGCTATGAAATACATCAGATTCAAAACTAAAAAATATCAAAAATATTGAATTTATCTTCAATAATATTAATTTATATACAAAGGCTTTAGATCCAAGTTCAATAAACTAATGTAAAAAACTACTAGTTTCAAAATTAGAAGAAATATTGTTGTGATGTAAATCAGTTATAAGATAAAAGAAAAAAATATAAATTATATTTTAATAAAATATAAATAAAAGATAAGAAGGTACTAAACACATTTAGTAATAAAACTATTTTTTTATGAAAAATCTTCTACTTACTTTATAGGGCCATAAACAAGAAAAAACAAAGTAGATTAGAAAAAAATAATACATAACTTTAAGAAAGAATTAGGAATAGTCTTCAGCAAAAATTACATTGAAAATCTAGAAAATAATACTCACAGAGGATCAATTATGAATAAGGGTCAAAACAAAACCCTTAGGCATAAAACCATGCACCTATGACATTTCTAAGGTTTTTTTGTTGCTTGAAGTAAGGTATTAAAGAAAAAATTCTAAAAGATATTTTTCAAAATTAATTTTTAGTAATTTGGATTAATATTGAGATGTTAAGAGCTTTTAAAAATTAGAGGTGTTTTAAGTAATTTGGAATTTTAAAAAATAAAAAATAATTTATGTAATTAAAAAAATTATGAACATTCTAATAAATTGATAAGTAAAAATTAGTAGAGTTGTAAATTTGCTTATTTTTAATACATTTTGTGAGCTTAAGATCAATTAAATATTTAGATTGAAGGTTATTACAATTCAATTGGGTTAGAATCTTAAATTTCAAATTTTAATAAAGATTTAATTAGGATATATTTGAGCTTTAGTTAAGATTTTTTTGGATTTTTAATAATTTCTTTAGGAGTTTTTTTAGAATTTATATAAGAATTTTTAAAGTTTTTAAAGTTTTTTTTTCTGAATTTCTTTATAATTTCTTTATAATTTCTTTATAATTTCTTTATATTTTTTTATAATTTCTTTATAATTTCTTTATAATTTCTTTATATTTTTTTAATAATTTTTATATTATTCTTTGTGATTTTTCGATATTCTTTATAATTTAATTTTTTAAAAAAATAAAATTTCTTTTAAATTCTTTAGGATTAAATTAATATTTTATTCAAATTATTAAGATTCAAATAAAAGTTTGTTTATGATTTTATTAAGATAATTAGGTTCTTTGCTTATTACAAAATACAAGTTACATTTTACATCTATATACCTTATATGTTCTCAAACAAGACAATATACAATTTGAAAATTCTAGTACATATAAGTAATTTAAGCTTTAGAATATCATAAGGCAGCAAGAATCTAAAGACTTCAATTCTATCTTTGACTAAAATTAAAGTCTCATAATTTGGCATGCAATCAAAAATTCCAATTTTGATGGCTTGTATTTATTAAGTAGAATATAGATTTATTTAATTTGACTTATAGCACACATTGTAATATTCCATACTTCTCTTCTCTTATTTCTTCTTCTTCCATTGCATCAACAAAATATAATTTATGCAGCCACAAGTTGCTTTAATGAAAGAGTAGAAAGTACAAGATAAATTCTAATTTACCTTGTAAGTATAGGACGCCATAACATCAAGACCTAAGTGGTGGGCATATCAATGCACCAACTAGTAGCTTAACCTTGAAAGAGATATGTGAAGGTTGTTTGGTAGATTGTTGGTCTAGACATATATATCATCTAGGCATAGTAAGTAGCAATTTTAGAAGGCTTACATTAATTTATCTTTAAAAAATCATTCCTTTTATATATATTAATAGTAATAAAGATATGATTCATGATTTAGATTTTTTAATCTTTCAATCAAAATTAAAGATAGTAGATACTTTTGTATGATATAAAATTTAGTTTGAAATGCATTAGGTATTTAGTTGTAGAAAGGTTGCAATTTATTTTAAAGTGCTATTTAAAATAATTTATGATTTATTTAGAAACATCCATCTTAGCAATCATAATCCTTTTAAATCTTCAAATCAATTAATTTTTTATGAATTAATAAATATAAATGACCTAACTTAGATATTTTTTGAAGTAATTTACATGTCTTTTATTTAAACCAAATCCTACAAAAATCTTAACTAAATCCAAATCAAATCTTAATACAATCTTAACTAAATCCTAAACAATTATAAAGAAGTCCTAATCTTAATAAAATCTAAATCAAATTCTAAAAAAATCTTATTTAAATTGTAACTAAATATTAATTAAATTCTCATCAAATCCTAAAAAAATCTTAATTAATTTTAAATAAATCTATCATCAAATCAATTCTTATAATCTCTTAATTAATTATATATTTTATTGATTTTTTTAAAAAAATTTAAACTTCTAATTGATAATATACATTTGAAATTTAAGAAGAATCACATTCATCAAATGAAAGAAAATTAAAGAATTCTACTTAAGGCATAGGCAACCTTCTTTCTTCAACCTCAATGTTGAGCTTCTAATTTCAATATTTTTATCTTAAATTGTCAATTTACTTTTAATAATTACTTTATTTTTAGTATTAATGTCTTCAAGTATTCCACTAATTTTTACTTTAGTCTAACCAATGGAATGTTTTGGATCTTGAAGAGTCTTACTAGGCTTCAAATCTTCAAATCTAGATATCTTAGACTACTTGAATTCAAATAACACTTATACAAACTATATAATTGAATCCAAATTCACAAAATACATCCAAAAAAAAAAAAAAAACACAAACACAAACACAAACCTATGAAATTTCACTTATAAATCTAAAAAAAATCACAAAGTTCTTCAAAATATAAATTCCATTGTATTTTTTAAAAACTAGAGGCATCCAAATTTAATGGTGACTTTGCATAGCTCTCAATAAGTCATTTTATACTCAAAACCTTCTCTAGTCTGTTCTTTGATTCTTATAAACAAAAATAACTCACTACTAATTGATAGGTTGTTCTAATTCACAAAAATTTAATTCTCAAGATTTCACCTTATTAATCCTTAAAACACTTCACAACAATACAACATGTCAAGTCAATTAATTCTAATACTAATATACATCAAGAAATTTTATATTTTTTGTTTCTTGTTTTTTATTATTTTCTATCTAGCAAATAGAAAATAAACTTCATTAGAGAAAAATTTACATCAGGGAATGAGAAATCATCCAAGAATGAGAATTCATCCAAACATATTGTTTATCCAATTCAATCCTCTCATTCAAAAACAATCCACCCAAGTCAACCTAATATCATCCACATTAATTTATCCAAAATAGTTTATCTAACCTAAGCTCATCTGAGGCTAATGTTTAATCCATAACAAATTTTTTCAATATAAACTTTATTCTATGACAATTAGTTGTCTACACAAAAAAATTCCTGAAAACTCTTACATAATGCAAAAGCATTGTTAATGAATCTAGACAAAGGATGGGCGCGACCAGTCTTGATCGCTCCTGATCCTTCACCCTCATAGTCCTTCTTGCACAGTCGGACACCGGAGCTCGGCTACAGCAACCGCTCACCCACGATGGGCAGCTCTCATATTCACTATTATGTGCAGCCGCAGGTGGTTTTGGTTTGGAACACCTCATCGAACACTTCAGTCATACAAGCTTCCTGTACAACTCTCTTGATTTATTTCCAACAAGCATGCAAATCACCGAGCACCTTCTCCTTCTTACTGTGCAACTTGCATTTAAATTGTTCAGATTTAGGTACTACAACCTACCAATCGAGAGAGGTTGTTTTGCAATCTTTAAGCTCGATTGAACTTCCTAATATATCACGCTGAACAGATCAAGATCCAGCTCGAGAATGTGGAAGTGGACAACACTCCAGCTGATTGCAATAAAGGCCATAGAGGATCGGATTCTAAACAGACTCACGTCGAAGTAGAGTCTGACCGAACAGCACCCAAGAACCACGACTAGTTGCCAGCACTGCAAAACAATTTTCCACTGCAACGCCAACACTGCAACACCAAAAATACTTGTCCTCCCCTCATCGAAATTGCCATATTCCTTGTAATCATTACCAGTTGCTGTCGAGAATTGACACCAACACTACAAGCGCTAAATAGTACTTGTCACCACCAGAAAAATATAGTGTACACCACGAAACTGGGCAACGACTGCTTCAAATGGGAACACCAACTGTTCTCGGAAGAAGACATAGTAAAACAACCGCCCATGTTGCCAAGCAACTTCACATAGTTGACTTTTGAACTAGAACCAAGAAATGAATAGAACACCAAAACCAAAAGAAATGACGACACAGAAGAAGATAATTCCGGCTTCAATTGCAGGTTGCCAAGGAAACACATCTAGTATATTTGAATGTCTATACTAAATTAGTTTTAGTGGAGTAAATATAATTTTCTATACTTGTGATTTTGCATTCAAAATGCATCTTTTGTTCTAAAACAACCAATGAGTTGATTTGATGACTCATCATTCTATTCACGAATTAAACAAAAAACCTAGTGCCTGAAGTGCACAATTTTGTACGTTAGGGCCTAGTTTTAAATCTCTTTTACAATTTGTCTTTGTAGGTATCAATCCAAAGATTCTTTAGGTAAATTTTGCTAAAACATATATTTCACTTTTATCTAAAGATGCCTATAGTATTTTTTTTCTTCTAATTTATCTTATTTAGCTTTATTTATATATTTTAAAAAGGTACAATTCTTGCCTAAAACTGTTTCATGCAAGGTCACAAAGAATATAAATAAAGAATATCAAAGGCATTCCGAGGATATGAAATAGAAGAAGTTATGAAAGATCTAGCTAAAAGCAAAGTACTTGGCCTATATAGAGTATCAAATGTTTTTCTACCTTTTGGTACATCTTTGGTAGTAACTACATCTCTATGATAAACCATTCTTTAGTCAAAGGCTAGTTTCTATACATCATTTTTTTAAAAATACTATTCTTTTGCATAAAATAAATAATAAGAAAAAGTTATGAAATTGGAGGCCAATCACATTACTAAATATTTCTTATAATATTTACACTAAACATATTCAAAGATAATTTTAAGAAATTTTTATGGAGGTTAATCACTATAACCAAATTGCATTCTTTTCTCTAAAGTTTATCTTAGATGATAATCTAGGTCAAAACTCCAAAATAATCTTGAATAAGTTTAGTGAAAATATTATAAAAAATATTAACTATACAAGAAATAATAATCTAGGCCAAAATTCCAAAATATTTTTTATTTTTATTTTTATTAAGCTTATTATACAGTCTATTATAAAGAATTTTTACTTAAAGATTTAAATAAACTTGGTTTCTAAAGAATGAACACATAATTTCGTATTAATAAAAAAATTATAAGTAATTTTTTTATACAAAGTAGTATAAGATAAGGCTATCTTTTTGTATCTTATCTCTTTATTTTGATTGATTTTATTTTTAATAGCTATACAATAAATTATCAAATAAGTCTACATATAAGGTATTTATATTTTCTAAAGTCTCAATCAATAAGTCATTAGCCAATACATTGATAACTCCATAATTATAATTTAGTTTGATTTTTATTCTTAAAAAAATTGTTCTAAATCTAATGCCTATTAAAAATTTAAAAAATCTAACTAATCTACATAGATCAATTAATTTAGTTGGATATGGAATCTTATACAAATATTGATAAATTCTTTAGAAATCTATTTCATACTTATTTATATATTTAAGAAGTTAGACAAATTTTAATCAATAGAATAATACAAATATTAATTAATGAAATTCTTTTAAAATCATAGCACGTAGAGCCATCATTGTAAATAATATTTTATTTTTCTTGTCATTTTTTTTAGACATATGAGCCAACTTAGAGAGGATATTTAAAAATTAAATTGATAGTTAAAAATATTTTATGCAAAATAATAATGCCTTTACTTTGTCCAAAGTGGCAAGGCTTGTTTCTTATAATATTTGTGAAGAAAGAGGCCATAGTATAATTAATCTAAAAAAAATTCACTAAAGTTTTTTTTTCTAAATGGATATTAGTAGCTCTATAATCAAGTTAAGAAAATATGCAAAAAATTCTTAGGTTCAGAATGATAAATTCTAAATCTGTTGCTAATAGGATTTGGATACAAAGTCTAATTTAGTTAATTATTCAAAATCATAAATAGAATAATGAGTCTAAAATATGAAACAAAATTAGAAAATTTTGGACACAAATGCATAATTTCTTTTGCTTCAAATCTTCTACTTCTCTTTTTAGCATGAAAGATTTTTTTTATTATGGTAGAATATTTCATTTCTTTTAATTGACATTCACTTTGATAAATCATCTTCAAATTAGTTTTTTGATGTAGTATTTCAACTTTTTTAAAAATATTTGGATATAAAAGATTTTTTTTTTATCTTCTCTTATAAAAATTAATATTTTTAAAGTAAGAATTTAATTTAAAACCGCATAATTTGATTATTAAAAAAAAATTGCTTAAATATAATTTAAGAGACATTAAAAATTAATTAAAAGTTTTTTTTAAAATAATTAATTTTTTTCTAAAAAAATAAAAAAAAATTACTTTTGACCTTTATTTTTTATAATTTATTCATAATTTTGATCTATTTTAATAGTTACTCTTTATTTTTAATAATATTAACTTTACTTCTAAGTATAAAAAATTAAATAATTATTTGTATTTTTTTTATTCCATTGATCTATTAGAGATACCTCATTTTATATATATATATATATATATATATATATATATATAATTATCTAGACATGTTGCATTAGATCAAACTCCATAGAAATCTTGGAATGGAGCTTGATATGCACTCTATTCTCTCCTTAGAGATTAAAAAACAATGACTCATGTGTACTCCTTTTTTGAACTCAAAGTCCTTGAGGTAAATCACTTGACTAGGAACCAATACTCTAGATTTTTTAAATTTTCAATCCTCTTTGCTTCATTTCTCTTTTATTTATATATCTTCTTTGAATTCTTATCCTTAAAATATTGACAAGAGTGCCAACTCATTGTTTTTACCTTATTTTAGAAGTGAATAGATTAATCCACTTATATTGTTATATTTCAAAGGTTGTTATCATGGACATATATATTTATCTCAATAGTTACTTATATAACTAGGTAGAAGTAGGTAAATATAGATTAATTTTATAAAGTCTTCTAAAAAAGCTATTTAGAAGCTTTATAGACATATTTTTGACTTTAGATGTATTTATAGGATAGAAACTTAGCCAATAAATTAACCACATGTTGGTAGCTTGTGGAATAAGTTAACTCTGTGTACTAGCTTGTAGAATAAGCTAACTATGTGATGTATATATAAATAACTTGCCTTGTAAATTAAGACATATAGCTAGAAAAGTCGGCACGTCAAGCTATATCTATATTGGAGTTCTTATAGGACATCGCCATGTAGCTCCTAGTTAAGAGTATATATAGAGGTAAGAGTGAAGTCTTCTTCACTCTTGTCAATGTCGTTCTAGTCCTTAGTCTTGTTCAAGACTTTTTAGTCTTCTTATTTTTTACAATAGCTATTCTAGTTAATATTACATTATCTTTTGAGTGACTTTCTAATTCTCTTCAGTGACACAAGAGTACATCGAGGATTTTTTTTCTTCGAGATTTATATCCTTGACAGTTTGACAAGAATGCTAATATAATAATTTTAACTTATTTTAGAAATGAGTGGATTACTCAACTTTTATTATTGTATTTTGAAGGTTATGGACTATCCACCTTTTAAACAAAAAAATCTTATTTTCTAACACTGATCTTTCCTTAAAGAGAGTGAATTATCCCTCTTTGTGGAAATTTTTATTAGAAGTTGTAGATTACCCTCTTCTAATTTAACTTTTTGGATTTGTTTAAATTGCCTACCAAAGAAAAGATTATGGATGCTACTCCTAGCAGAAGTGAGAATAGATTTACAACTATTACAGATCTTCATGACCTTGTCAACATTCTTAGAGTAAAAATCTCACATATTTTAGGTGTCCCTTCTTGAGCTATATAAGATAGTGAATATTTTGAAAAGAAGACAAATGCCACTTCCTCTTATAGAAGTGGATAATAATCAAGAATTTGAGGTGGAAGAGATCTTAGACTCAAGGTGGCACCAAAATAGGTTAAAATATCTTGTTCATTGGTACAGATATGATATTAGTGAATGCACATGGGAGCCATTAAAGAATCTTACAAATATAGCAAAGAAAGTTGTAGCTTTTTATCAACAAAATCCATCAAAATGAAGATAAAGAATAGTAAATCTTTGTTATAAAAGAAACAAGATTAAAAAAAGATAATATTATACCTTCTATCTTTCTTTGTAGCTTATATGTATTTGTAATACTAAGAAGATGGAGAATCAACAACCAGCAAATTCAACTCAAGAGCTTTCATTTGCAGACTTACCAAATGAGACATTGTGATTATTATAACCTTCAAGATGATAAAATTTAGATGAAGATCTTCAAGAATGATATGTGTTTTCTTGAATAGATGGCAAGATACAATGTATTTAGTATCACGACCTTGGAAGACACTCCTGATGTTTATCTTCACTAGAAGTAGGAACAACTTCTGACAATGTTTCAAATATTTTATTTGAAGGAAGTTACGAAGGCCTCAACAATGACCAAATAACACGATGGTCTTCTTGTCCTAGTATGGAACACTATTGATGGTTGAGAGGGCCTATCAACCATCTTCAAAGAGAGCAAAGATCAGATTATGTGGCAAATATAATTCATGGCATCTTAAACTTCTTCAATATATGAAGATCTCTTCTCGTGGAACTCATCCTTAAAAAGAAAAGTAATGTCATGAACATATACATTTATCTCAATAGTTACTTATATAACTAGATAGAAGTAGATAAATATAAATTAATTTCATAAAATCTTCTAAAAAAGCTTTCTAAAAGCTTCATAGATACGGTTTTTATTTTAGATGTATTTATAGGATAGAAACTTGACCAACAAGTTAATCATGTATTCGTAGTTTGTGAGATAAGTTAACTTTATGTAGTAGCTTATAGAATAAGCTAAATATGTGGTACATATATGGATAACTTTTCTTGCAAATTAAGACATGTGGCTAACAAAGTCAACACGTCCAGCTCTATCTGTATTGGAGGTCTTATAGGACATTTCCACGTAGCTCTTAGTTAAGAGTATATATGGAGGCAAAAATAAAGCCTTTTTTATTCTTTTCAATGTTGTTCTAGTCCTTAGTCTTATTTTAAGACTTTTTAGTCTTCTTATTTTTTACAAGAACTATTCTAGTTAATATTATATTATCTTTTGAGTGACTTTCTAGTTCTCTTCAATGACACAAGAGTATAACAAAGATTTCCTTTCTTTGAGATTCATGTCCTTGATAGTTGTAGACTATCCACCTTGAACTAACATTAATTTTTTTAACATTGAATTTTTCCTAAAAGTGAATAGATCACTATTCTTTGTAGAAATTTTCATTTGATATTAAAAGTTGTAGATTAGTTTCTTCTAATTTGACTTAAAGATTTATTAAGTTATTTAAAATAGAAAGAAAAATCATAGATGCTATACTTGATAAAATTAAGAATAGATTTACAACTATTACACATCTTCAAGAGGTTGTCAATGCTCTTGAGATAGAAATTTCATACATCACCAACATCAACTATAGAAATTTTATTCCTATGCCTATGAAAGAAGTCCAAAGTCTATGCCAAAAAGTTGTGCAATAGAAAAAAACAAGTAGATCAACCTCATAATCAAATCTAGACAAACGTGATCTTATAAGCACTAGATAAACAAGAATTAGTATACTTGAGAAGTTTGTTGGAACAAGATAAAAAATTCAAGGATTTTTGTAATAAATCAAGCTTTATCTAAGATTTCATCCTTTCTAATAATTTGATGGATTTACTAAAGTTAGATTTATAAGTACACTTTTATCTAAAAGTACTCTCTCTTGATATGTATCTTTGATAAAATAAGAATTTAAGGCTTCTTTAAAATTTAAATTCATTCCTAGAAGTGTTTATGGCCACATTTGATGAAAGTAATCAAGAAAGAATAAGAAAGACTAAGATCTTATTTTTATGACAAAGATCACAATCAGCCACGATATATGTTGTTGAATTCCAAAACCTTGCTTATAATGTGGACTGGAATAAGAAAGCGCTTATTAATCAATATTGATATGGATTGAGGGATAATGTCAAAGATGTCTTATTAAAAATGTTGAAAGCAGATTATTTGGAATAATTTATTACTCAAGCCATTACATGTAATAATTGACTATTTGAAAAGCATTAAGAATAAAAATTTAGTTGAAAAAGAATCAATCAAGTAAAAAAAATAATTCCTAAGTTTTCAAAAAATTATTCATCAAGACTAAAACCAATACAAATTGATATAATATATTTTAATCTTCTCATCAAACTAAAAAAGACGACATTATAAAAAAGAATTTATCCATATATTGTAGAGAAGCTAAGTATACTACTCAACATTATTTAAAAAAATAATGAAATGACAAAATAAAGAACATAGTTATCAAAGAAGACAATGTATCAAAAAATAAATTTATTTAGCTATAACATGGACCGTTGTCATATTATGTGCTTTCCTGCTCGAGAACTCGCTGGGCATCTGGCTATAGAAGGTAGTATAAAGATTCGCTAATATTCAAGTAGTCTATCAGTTTCTGACTGTTGGAATACAAACGATTGCAACAATATACCGTAAATCTATACGGATGTCCTTCGACTACTTGCTGAAATCTTTTTTGCCCCAGTCGGTAGGTCTCTAGACGTTACAGAGAACCCCAAATAACCCGATCTGCTAATCTCCGATACTGCTTTATACTCATGACCTTGTATCCACTGACTGTCTTGTTAGATTAAGCCAATAAATTTCATTCACTCCGCATACTCAATCCTATAGACACCCTTTTAATTCTTCAATCACAGACGTAACTTTGTTTTCCAAAAACAGTCAAGAGTAATTACACCCACTTCATTAAAATCCAAATTCACCAGTACAACACTGACTTCAGCAAGGATTGCCTCAATCTTTCCAAAATCCTATGAAAAAAAAACTCCAATTCTCTGTCCTTTTTCCCCCTCTCGAAGCATGAAGCTAGCTCTCCGACCCTTAAAAAACTTATTCTCTTCCCTTCATTTCTTAACCTATCCTCCCTTTTAACCCTAATTCTCCCCTCTTTCAAACCCTAGCCTCTGAATTTCTTCAATCTTCCGTCTTGGATCTGGAATTGGCTCCGCCGTCAGAGCTTTCTCCTCCGTTTTTACCTTTAAGAGATCCTTTTACCAAAAGGACGTTCTCGAAACGACACAAAGGATGGAACAGCCTGAAACGGAATTGAAACCCCCATAATCAAGACGACATTGAGTGGCTCGACCAATTCAGGTCTCATATAGGGTAAGAGGCTCGTAATAGGACCTGGATTGGATGTCTTGAAATTGGATCCAATTGGCTCTTCGAACTAGGCTCACCGGTCGTTGAATTGGTCCTTTCCCTTTCTGCTGACTCTCGTTATTGGAATCGAACGGAGCATTTCAGTATGCTCCGACTGACTGTAACGGGGTGACTGAACCTGCCTCTGAATATTGGCACTGGAATCGGTCGTTGCTCCCAATATTCAAGGTAACTGAACATTAATAAAAGTCCCCTTTCTTTATATTTTCACGGTATACTCGTGTTACAACACGACATCCACCCCCTCTGAACTTGTGCATCCTCCGGTATGCACCAATTTATTCAATTGCTGTTTGATTTATAATATATTCTCTACATCTTTGTCCAGTTTGTCTTCGTCACCTTCATTATTCAAATCACTTTCATCTTCTTGCTGTGTACCTAACTTGCATAATTCTCCTTCAATATTATATAATCTCTTTTCTTTCTTTTCTTTTAAAATCATCAACTTTCTTATATATAATATTTCGATTCTCCAAAATATCATTAAAACTCGCATCAAAGGCACCTTCATCTTGCAAGAGAACCTCCTCTTTTGTACCTCCATAATCTTGCTTTATAGTGGTACCTCCCAAAAATCCTTAAATCCTTCAACAATCTTTGGCAATGGTTTTTCCTTCAACCTACCTCGATTCCGTTCATGGTTAGGAGGAACTATTAGAAATTGTACAGCTTTCCTCCCATCTTTGCTACGTACTCTTGCATAAGCAGAACCATCGTCAAGTACATTTGTTTCCATCCGTGTTGCTCTAATATAAGGTTGTCCTAAAATCAATGGATAAGACGTTGTATCTTGAACAAAGAAATGTTGATCCATCGCAACATCCCCAATCCAAATTTTGACATCTGGACAAGCTCCATATAATTCGCTTCGTGTGTTATTAGCTGCTCATATTGCCCATCCATGTTCCATATCAATTGGCCATTTTTGCTTCTTATAAAGATCTTTAGACATGAGATTTATTTCAGAACCATGGTCGACTAAAGCAACAATTGGTTCTTCTATATCTCCTACTTTCACCAATATCTCAGTAGTTGCCCTTGCCCAATGCTTTCGAGTATAATGGCTCAAAGTTTTCATTTCCTTATCACTATAATCTTCAAAACGTACTCGTTGATTATAACCATTCTTTTCATTTGTTGGTTGCTTGTAACCAATATCAACCTCTTCTTTATCTTTATATATTCTTGCATCAATAGCATGACTCATTCCAGTTTCGTCCATTAATTGCCTCTTTCGCTTAATGCTGTCAATGGTAACATCATGAAACTCTTTCTTTGCAATTTCTAAGATTTCTTTCAATGTGAATTCCACCTTAGCGTTTAATATACGTTCTTCCAACACCCCTTTCAAATTTGTTGCCGCTTCAATGTCAGAAAGTAGCTTATAAGCAATTGATTTACCCTTATCTTTTGTCTCCCTTGTTTTTTCTTCCAATGATGCTGAGGTATCCTTTACAAGCAATTCTTGTGAAGCTGCCTCCCGAGCCTTGTCTCCTCGAGTTTGCCTCTTAGAAGAATTTCCTTCTCTCATATCATCAAAATTTTCTCGTCTCTTTTCTTCCATCAAAGCTTCATGTTGGCTCTTAGCAATATATGTATGAACTGAAAGAGACTCAACAGGATCCTCCCAACCTGTTGCACCTCGTATTGTAGCTGCAGTCCTTAATAATGCTTTTCGAGGTAATTTCCCTTCTTGCATTGTAGAAATGGCAGAAGCCCAAAACTCACTAGTTTCCGTACTTCCACCAAGGTCATCATCTACTCTAGCACCATAACTTGCACTTTCTCGTGCTGCTGTTTCATGCTCTTTTAAGTAATCTTGAACCAATGCTCTCATTCCTCCCTTGGTAAAATTGGTTTGAAGAAGATCCTTCCTATCTTTTAATGCTATCTTCCCATCTTTCTAGAAAATAATTCCTTGCCGTATCATATTATTAAATTCATTGTAATCTTTTCTAGTATGTGAAGCATCATCACACCAAATGCATCTTTGTACATATCCTTATTTTGAAACATTCTTCAAATTGTTTGTAGAAGTATTCTCTTCAAGTCTTGCCAATTTGATTTGAAGATCTCACATTCCTCGTATAATTTCTTCCATCTCCATATTTGCTTTTTTTGATAAGGATGTCGAAGGTTGAACTGTAGGCATTGTTGGTGGTGTTGTACATACTGGAGCTTCGGGTGTTTGTACTGTTTTCGGAATATTGCTCCTATCCTTCTTCCTTTCTTTTTTTGTAAGCAACCCCATCGCATCTTCAACGTTCTTCCACTTTGTTGTCAATCCTTCATCTTCTTCTTTCTCTTGAAGAAGGAGTTCTAATTTTCCTTACAATTCTCCATCAGCAGCTTGAAGAAATAGATCAACTTTGTTCGGCTCCAATGTCAATTTTTCTACCTTCGATAATTGAGAGTACTGCCTCTCAAATTCCCTTAGTAGCTCTGTTGCTTGCAAATTCTTATTAGGCCGTTCAATCCATTCCAGAAACAACTTCTTAGTAACGCGATCAGCATCTTCCAAGAAATATTCATCTTTCAATGCATGTGAAAAAATCTCCCATGAATTCCCATAACGATCCGTAATCGATGTAATATGGTCTCTTATCTTCGGTATCATGGTAAGTCCAAATAATTCAACCATTTTCTTCTCAGAAACCCGATTTAATTCCATTTCATGAACATAACATCTTAAATACCTTGAAATATTCTTTCCATCAAATTGATCAATTTTATTGACCACTGCTTGCAATGCTTTGGTTGCCAAAGCTTTCTTTCGATCATTGCTTTGCTGTTGCTGCATTGATAATGAAAAGGCTTGAAACATACTAGTAATAGATGGATCCATGTGCATACCTTGTCCTTTAGAAGAACCTCCACCAGAAACTCCTCCCAAAGATCCTTCAAAATTTTTATTTTCGTTTTCGATAAAAATAAAAATAAAATCAAACGAAATCCAATACCTTCCACCTCAAGCTTTCACGTCGGGTTCACTACTTGTGTCGTATTACATACTTTTTTGCTCGAGAATGCACCGGACGTCTGGCTGTAGAAAGTAGTATGGAGATTCGCTAATATTCAAGTAGTCTATCAGTTTCTGACTGTTGGAATACAAACGATTGCAACAATATACTGTAAATCTATACGGATGTCCTTCAACTGCTCGTCGAAATCTTTTTTGCTCCAGTTGGTAGGTCTCTAGACGTTACAAAGAACCCCGAACAATCCGATCTGCTAATCTCCGATACCGCTTTATACTCACGACCTTGTATCCACTGACTATCTTCTTAGATTAACCCAATAAATTTCATTCACTCTGCATACTCAATCCTATAGACACCCTTTTAATTCTTCAATCACACACGTAACTTCGATTTCACAAAACAGTCAAGAGTAATCACACTCACTTCATTAAAATCCCAATTTACCAGTACAACACTGACTTCAGCAAGGATTGCCTCAGTCTTCCCAAAATCCTATGAAAAAAAACTCCAATTCTCTGTCTTTTTTCTCCCTCCCAAAGCATGAAGCTAGCTCTCCGACCCTTAAAAAACTTATTCTCCTCCCTTTATTTCTTAACCTATCCTCCTCTTTAATCCTAATTCTCCCCTCTTTCAAACCCTAGCCTCTAAATTTCTTCAATCTTCTACTAAAAAAGAAGTATCTTACAGTTCCTAGCAAGATGAGGATCTGGAATTGGCTCCGCTGTCAGAGCTTTCTCTTCCGTTTTTACCTTTAAGAGATCCTTTTACCAAAAGGACGTTTTGGGAATGGCACAAAGGACGGAACAATCTAAAACGGAATCGAAACCCCCATAATCGGGACCACATTGAGTGGCCCGACCAATTCAGGTCTCATATTGGGTAAGAGGCCCATAATAGGACCTGGATTGGATGTCTTGAAATTAGATCCAATTGGCTCTTCGAACCAGGCTCACCCATCGTTGAATTGGTCTTTTTTCTTTCTGCTGACTCCCATTATTGGAATCGAACGGAGCATTTCAGTATGCCCCGGCTGACTATAACGGTGTCGTATTACGTGTTGTCTTGTTCGGGAATACACTGGGTATCTGGCTGTGGAAGGTATATTTGTTTTTACAAATAACAAAGAAATCCTAATAGATTTTATCCATGTATGAAGAATATAATTGAAATATCAATTTCTAAGTATTTAAAAACACTCTTCATAGTCATTTTAACCATACAATATTCCAATTGCTTTATTTCTTTTATAATTAAGTTGTTTTTGTTTTTCTTAACAAGCCCTAATCCTAGCCAGTGAGCTTTGACAAGCTGTAACTTTTGATCCAACTATCTACTTAGTGTGAAATTTTGCATCCAAATACCAATATAAGCCTTCTATATGCTCAAAAAATTTTAGCCCAACCCAACTTACAGATTGCAAGAAAACGCCCAAAAACCGCATTGATGACACTTAGCCACAACCTTGAAATTTGATGTAGAAACTCCAGAAGTGATTTCTCCTTTGTCAACCGTTAATCCCAACTCAAAATTGAATAGCCACTTGATCTCCAAATCTTCTATTATCAAGCCAAAAATTACGTCGATCCAACTGGTAGATCTTCAGATATCACAAAAACCCTATCCAACCCTAGACTGCCAACTTCCGACAACCCTTTGTACTAAAACCTAGATATCTCTTGATTGCATCGTTAGATTAACACAAATTTTTGTATACACTTAGCACACCCAACTATCCAGACAATACCAAATTTTGATCCATAGATGCTACACGACTTGCACAAACCGATTGAGAATGCAAACCATCAATGTTTTATATAAAATCCGAAACACCAAAATAAATAGTGACTTTGAGCAGTGATTGCTCTCCCCTCACAAATCCTAATGAAACCAAACTAGTGACCTTGAAAAGAGCTTGAAGCTAGCTCTTCAATCCAAAAAACCCGATCTGAAAAAAACCCCTGAAAAAACCCCATTGAAAAAACCCCACTGAAAAAAATCCACTGAAAAAACCCCACTGAAAAAAACCCCACTGAAAAAAAACCTCCCCTCCCTCATTTCTTAACCTTCCTCCCCTTTAATCCTAATTCTCCCCTCTTTCAAACCCTAGCCTCTGAATTTCTTCAATCTTCCGTCTTGGATCCGAAATTGGCTCCTTTCGTCTTGGATCCGAAATTGGCTCCTTCCGTCTTGGATCCAAAATTAGCTCCTTCCGTCTTGGATCCAGAATTGGCTCCGTCGTCAGAGCTTTCTCTTCCGTTTTTGCCTTTAAGAGATCCTTTTATCGAAAGGACGTCCCCGGAACAGCACAAAGGACGGAACAGCTTGAAACGGAATCGGAGCCCCGTAATCGGGACAACATTGAGTCGCCCGACCAATTCAGGTCTCATATTAGATAAGAGGCCCGTAGTAAGACTTGGATGTTCCCGCAATTGCACCGCATTGGGCTGCCCGATCAATTCAGGTCTCATATTGGGTAAAAGGACCTGGATTGGATGTCTTGAAATTGGATCCAATTGGCTCTTCGAACCAGGCTCACCCGTCGTTGAATTGGTCCTTTCCCTTTCTGCTGACTCCCGTTATTGGAATCGAACGGAGCATTTCAGTATGCCCCAGCTGATTGTAATGGGGTGACTGAATCTAGCCTCTCAGTATTTGTACTGGAATTGGTCGTTGCTCCCAATATTCGAGGTAACTGAACATTAATAAAAGTCCTCTTTCTTTATATTTTCACAATATACTCGTGTTACAACACGACAACGGGATGACTGAACCTGGCCTCTCAGTATTTGTACTGGAATTGGTCATTGCTCCCAATATTCGAGATAACTGAACATTAATAAAAGTCTCCTTTCTTTATATTTTCACGGTATACTCGTGTTACAATACGACATCGTGCAGCTAGAATCATGTGCAACATCTAATAAAGATTATATTCTTACTTCAAATCTTTCACCTTGTTCTATAATAAATATGTATTAAAGACCTAAAAAATATAAAGACTTTATCTTATTAGATTAAAGAGCCTTAGCTTATTTTTATAGATGAAGACTTTGTCAAAAAATAAGAAATACCTTTAGTCAAGAAAACTAAATTCATATATGTAGAAGTCATAGATGGTCGTTTGTTATCTTTTAGAGATGTTATCCATGAGACTATTTCTTTAGATGTAGTAATTAAAAATTATAATAGTGTAATAATATATAATGAGATAAGATCTCACTCTAACGTAGTTATTTTAGAATTATCATGGTAAAAAAATATAATCCTTAGATAGATTAGATTTCTTATAACCTTAATTTTTTGTAGTTTAATCCAAAATTTTGTTTGTTAAATAGAATTATATAATTATATTATATCCAAACTTCTACTTATAGATACAAAAGCTTTTATGCATGCAACACAAGAAAGATCATCTTTTATTATATACATCATGTCTATTTTTTATAGTAGAAAGATGTCAAGTAGTATTTCTAATAAGTAAGAAGATTTTTAGGAAATTTTTTAAAAAAAAACATAGATAATCTTCCAAAGTATTGACTATGTGATTGTTCAATTGATCTTTAAATAAGACCTCAATTGATATTTGGACCAATCTATAGCTTATTACAAAACAAGTTGGCTGCACCAAAAGAGTATATTGACAAGAATTTGGTCAAGAACTTCATATGCCATTGAAAATCTCTAATATGAGCTTCTATCTTATTTATTAAAAAAAATAAAGGATCTTTAAAAATATATATAAACTATTAAAGACTTAATAAGATCACCATCAAAAACAGATACTTTTTATCTCTGATTTTAAATCTTTTTTATCAACTCAATTTAGCAAAGATTTATATAAAAAATAGATCTATAATGAATATATAAATTAATATGTATTAAAGAAAGAAATGAATGAAAATTTACATTTTAAACTAGATATGGATATTTTAAATTTAACATCATATTGTTTGGATCCACAAATATATTAGTTCATTTTTAATATCTAATAAATATTATATTTTTTAAATTTCTTAATAACTTTATTCTCTATTATTTAAATAATAACTTAATCAACTCCAAGAATATTGAAAAGTATAAATTTCATATTTGTCATGTGTTGTAATAACTAAAAAATATAGGATTATAAACCATGATGAAAAAGTGTATATTTTACACTATTGAAGTTAACTTCTTGGAATATATCATTTCAAATGATGGCTTTATGATAGATTTTAAGAAGGTACGGACTATTAAAAATATTCAAAGATGTGCAATATTTTTGAGATTTGCTAATTATTATTAGATCTTTATTAAAAATTTATTTTAAGTTGCAATTCTTTTTACATGCTTGACCTAAAAAGAAAAACTTAAATAGAATAAAGAAAGTGAAGCATCTTTTGAAACTTTAAAGATAGTATTTATTTTTATATCAATCTTATATCTTGTCAATTTTTTTAATACATTTTTTATAAAATAGATGCATTAAACTTTACTATAAGTGATGTTTTTCACAAATGAGAATAGATGATAAGTTCCATCCTATAACTTTTCATTCTAAAAAAATTTTAATAGCCAAGATCAATTATGAGATCCATAATAAAGAGCTTTTTACAATCATGGATTCATTTCAAAAATGGCATCATTATCTAGAAGGTGCTACTAGTCTAGTCACCATGTATAAAAATCACAAGAACCTCAAGTACTTCATGTTGGAACATATTTAAAATCATTGCCAAGCCCGTTGGAGCATGTCTTTATTAAGATTTGATTTCAAGATCACTTCTTAACTCAAAAAATAAGAAGTTAGTTAAATTCCTTTTCTAGACATTCTTACATTATATCAAAAAAAAAAAGATACAACTTTTAATCAAACAAAGAATAATTTTCTTAAAACCAGAGTATTTTTATCTTTTAGCAATGAAATCAACATCGACTATTGACTCAACTTTTCTCAAGCAAGTTCAATTGAGTATGTCCTCTAATCTTCTTATTTACAATATTAATAATATTTTTTTTAAGTCTCATGATACTTCCAAGTTAAAATTCAAGAATATACTACTTTATTTTGAGGGACGACTATACATTCTAAAAAACGAAGCATGATTATATGTTCTTTAAATTTATTATGACTATCTATCAACTAGATATTTTGGATACAACAAGACTTTAGAATTAATATCTAAAAAACTTTGGTGGCCTCAAATATAAAAGGTAATTAAAGAATTTGAATAATGACGTGACATTTTTTCAACATCAAAAATTCCTTGTTATCAACCTTATGGACTTTTTCACTCATTATCTATTCTAAAACAACTATGTTCTTTTTTTCTATAGATTTTATCATAAATCTTTTATTTTCAGATTCATATGATTTTATACTTGTGATAGTAGATAATTTTATCAAGATGGCATATTTTGTACCATATACAAAAACTTTCAAAGGTGAAGAAATAACTAAGCTTTTCTTTGACAATATCTATTACTATCATAGATTGTTCAAGGATATTATATTAGATAGGAGGACTCAATTTGTATTAAGATTTTAAAAAATTCTTTTTAAGATTCTAAAGGTGGATATAAAGTTTTATTTGGTTTTTTATTTGTAAATTGATAGACAAACAAAGTAAGTAAACTAAGTTTTGGAGCAGTATTTAAAATGTATCATCAACTATCAACAAGATAATTTAATAATTTTTATGCTATTCATAAAGTTTACTTATAATAATATGATACATTCTTCTACATAATAAATACCTTTTTTGTTAACTATAATTAACATCCACAACTTGATGCTTTTGATTTTTCAATAGTTGATAATCTTGTAACACAAAATTTGGCAACTTGTTTATCTAAGCTCCATATAACAATGAAGGCTTAATTAAAAGAAGCTCAAGAAGAATAAAAGATCAACATGGATGCCTATTAGAAAGATCAATTTTAATTCTATATTGACAATGAGATATGATTATTTGTCATAATATCAAGACTAGCCACCATTGTGACAAGTTGGATTATCATAGGCTTAGACTATTTCCTATTTGTAAATAAATCAATCTTGTTGCCTGTTGACAACATCTACCGGAGTTTATGAAGATCCATTTCGTATTCCACATATTTCTATTTGAGCCATATAAGACAATGAATATCTTAAGAAAACGACAAATACCACCTCTTCATATAGAAGTAGATAATAATAAAGAATTAAAGATAGAAAAAGTCTTAAATTCAAGGTAGCATCAAAATAGATTAGAATATCTTATACATTGGCAAAGAATGATATTAGTGAATGCACATAAGAGCAAGGAAAGAATCTTGCAAATACAACAAAGAGGGTTGATATTTATCAAGGACACAAATTAAAAGAGGATACATAAATTCATGGAATTTGGATCAAAAGAAAAGTAATAAAATAGAAGAAAATATGTATATCCAAGGAAGAACTGGAATGGCTATTGCCAAAGACTAAAAAACATAAGACTCTTGAAACTAGAATAAAAGCAAGAAAAGAGTTAACAAGAGTAAAGAAGACATCACTCTTGCCTCTATATATAATACTTAACTAAAAATTATGTGGCGACATGCTATAGGACCTCTAATATGCATCGAACTTGCAGGACATATGTCTAATTTGCAATGCAAGTTTTCTAGGTGTGCGCCATATATCCAACTTGTACTACAAGAGTGGTCAATATGTCAACATGTAACCTCCTTGTTGGCCAAGTATTCAACCTACCAATCACCTATAAACATATATAAAGGCAAAATAGTATCTATGAAGATTTTAGAAAGCTTTCCACAAGATATTATTATATTTATCTATTTTGACTTACTTCTACCTATTCTTATTATTTAGATAATTATTAAGATAAATATATTTATATATATATATATATATATATATATATATATATATATATCTCCATGATATTATCCCCCCTTTTAGAGATGAGTATCATAAGGAGCAGTGATTACATGTTAATGAAGTCTAAGATGCATCAAACTATAATTGCTACATACTCTAATCTTTATTTCCTTTGAAGGTAGTTGATAGGTTCCTTCAACTATCGATAATATCCTATACTGGGATGAGAAGACCACCTTGATATTTGATCATTATTGAGGCCTTCATAACTTCTTTTAAACAAAACATTAATAATACCATTAGGAGTGGTTCTCACCTCCAAAAGTATCACTAAACATCGGGAGTCTCTTCCAAGATTATGATACCAAATGCATTGTATTTCACCATCTATTTGAGGAAGGATATGTCATTCTTAAGGATCTTCATCTCAATTTTGTGGTCTCAAAGGTTGTGATAGTCGCAATATTTTATCTGGTAGCTCAATAAATAATAGCTCTTGAGTTGAACTTGTTGGTTGTTGATTCTCCATCTCTTAAGTACTAAAAAATCCAAAAAAATAATGATATAAGATAGAATGAAATCTCCATTGGACTTATTTTGCTTTATAGCAAAGAATTTCTTGATTCTTCAACTTAGTTTTGATGAATGTTATTGATGAAAAGCTTTAACTTTGGCTAATGCATGCACTAGATTCTTGGATGGCTCCCATGTGCATTCATTAATATCATATCTATACCAATATATCAAATATTTTAATCTATTATGGTGCCGCCTTGAATCTAAGACTTCTTCTACCTCAAATTCTTCATTATTGTCCACTTCTGTAGGAAGAAGTGGCATTTGTTTCCTTCTTTGTATATCCATTGTCTTGTATGGTCAAATAAAGATACATAGAATACAAGATGGATTTTCATAGACTCCGATAGGTATAATTGATAAGCAACTGGATTGATCTGTTCACAAATGAGAAATGGTCCAAGTCTACAATAATCCAATTTTTTACAAAAATAAATAGTTTTAATATTATGACAAAGTAACCATATCTTATCCCCTACATAGAATTGATGTTATTCATTGCGATAGACATCTATCTTGGTTTTTTGTTGTTCTTGAGCTTCTTTTAATTATGCCTTCATTGTTGTATGTAGCTTTGACAATCAATTTGCCACATCTTCTGCCATAAGATTATGAACTTTTGAAAAGTCAAAAGTATCAAATTATCAATGATAATTGTAATTAGCAAAGAAAGGTGTTTATTAAGTAGAAGAATGTATCAAATTATTGTAAGCAAACTCTACCAATGACAAAAGAGTTGTCTAATCACCTTGTTGATAGTTGATGGTATACCTCAAATATGGCTCTAAAACTTAATTTACATGTTTTTTTTGTCTATCAGTTTGACGGTGGAAAGCGGAAGATAGTTTTATATCCACCTTCAATATCTTGAAAAGAATTCTCCAAAATCTCAATAAAAATTATATTCTTCTATCTGATATAATATCCCTTCGTAATCCATAATAGTGATAGATATTATCAAGAAAGAATTTAGCTGTTCTTTCACCTATAATAGATTTTGTACATGGTACAAAATGTGCCATCTTCGTGAAATAATCTATAATCACAAAGATAGAATCATATAAATTTGAAATTAAAAGATCCATGATAAAATCCATAGAGACAAAAGACCATGGTTGTTTTGATAAATGTAAAGGTTGGAGGAATCCATAAGATCAATGACAAGGAATTTTTGATCTTGAACAAACATCACATGTTTGCATAGATTCTTTAATAGCCTTCCACATTTGAGGCCACTAAATATCTTTGAATATAAGCTCTAAAGTCTTATTATATCCAAAATGTCTTATTAGAGAGAAATTGTAATGAGCTTTTAAAGCACATAATCATGTTTCTCCTTCTGAAATATATAAACATCCTTTGAAATAGAGTAGGTTCTCATAAAACTCAAATTTGGAAGTATCTTGAGACTTAAAAGAATTTTTTTTACTATCATGAATAAAAAGTTGTGAAGACATAGTTGCTTGGATTTTCTTGAGAAAAGTCAAATCAACAATCAATGTTGATTTCATTACTTAAAGATAAAATTGTTCTGACTTCAGTAAAATTATCTTTTGTTAGTCAAAAGTTGCTTCTTTTTCTTTTGGTATAAGACAAGAACATCTAGAAAGGGCATCAGATAAACCTTATTGCTTTCTTGGCTGATAAGTGATATTGAATTCAAATCTTGACAAAAACATGCTCTAACGAGTCCAGCAATGATTCAAAATATATACTTACATGAAATACTCAAGGTTCTTGTGATTCATATATATGATGACTGGACTTAAAGTACCTTCTAAATAATGATGCCATTCTTGAAAAGAATCCATGATTGTAAGAAGTTCCTTGTCTTGGATCTCATAATTAATCTTGGCTGCTGAAATTTTTTTGAATAAAAAGCTATTAAATGAAGTTTGTCATTTGCTCTTATTTGTCATAAGACTATACCCAAGGCAAAGTTAGATGCATCTATTTCCATAAAAAATGCTTTGAAGAAGTCGATGCGATACAAGTTTGGTGTAGAAGTAAAAGCTTTCTTCAAAGCTTCAAATGATAGTTTTGCTTCTTTATTCCACTCGAGCTTGTCTTTACAAGTTAAGTGTGTAAGTGGCATTGCAACTTGAAAAAAGTTCTTGATGAAGATCCAATAGTAATTAGCAAATTTTAAAAAATATTGTACATCTCTTATTATTTTTAGAATCTTTAAGTCCATAATTGTGTGAATTTTTTTAGGATCCACCATTAGACCATTGTTTGAAATAATGTATCTTGAAAAGTCAACTTGAGTAGTGTGAAATAAATACTTTTTCATCTTGGCATACAATCTCGCATCTCTAAATTTTTGTAACATACGATGAACATGAACTTCATGTTCTTCTACATTCTTAAAGTAGATTAAAATGTTGTCTAAGTAACATACAACAAAATCATCTAGAAACTCATGAAAAATATCATTCATAAGATGTTGAAAAGTAGCTAGTGCATTTGTGAATCTAAAAGACATGACATTATATTCAAAGTATCCATATCTTATTCAAATATAGTCTTCTATTTATCTCTTTTTTAATACGGACTAGATTGTATGCTTCTTATAGATCTATTTTTGTATAGATCTTAGCTTGATTTAATTGATCAAAAAATCTAAATATCAAAAGTAGAGGATATCTATTCTTGATGGTAATCTTGTTGAGTCCTCAATAATCTACACATTTGTAATGATCCATCTTTTTTCTTCACAAATAAGATAAGAGCTTCTACAAGAGATTTTGAATGGCATATGAAATTCTTAGCCAAGTTCTCATCAATGTATTTTTTAAATTCAACCAACTCATTTTGTGATAAACTATAGATTAGACCAAATGAAGGCTGAGTTCTTTCTTTAAGATCGATTGAGCAATCATATCGACAATACTCTAGGAGAATATGTGCATTCTTTTTTTCAAAAATATCTTGAAAACCTTAATATTGACTTGGAATTTTACTTAAAATCTTTCTATCATTTGAAATGGATGTGGCATGAATAACAAAAGATGATCCTTCTTTTGTAGTATGCAAAAAAGCTTTTGTACCTACAAATACAGGTTTGGCTATACTAGACTCATAGCTTTCTACTTGATTAGAAAAATTCTTAATGATATTTGAAGAAAAGTCAAGTTTACGAGAAATCCAATCTATTACAAGATTATACTTTTCTAGCGACAATAAACCTAAAATAACTAGATTAAAAGAAGATCTAATTATATTAAAAATTACGCAACTATTATGATCATTTATTACTACATCTATAGGAAGTGTTTCATGAGTAACATCTCTAGAAGATAACGGATGACTTTCTATGACTTCTACATGTACGGATTTAGTTTTTTGTACTAACTATATATTATGACTTTTAACAAATTCTTCATCTAAAAAACAAGCCGAGGTTCCTGAATCTATTAAGGCAGAGGCTTTAAGATTATTAGATCCTAAATGTACATCTATTTTAAAATAATGAGTAGATTTTGAGGAAAAAATAGGACCTTCATTAGGAATTGTACAAAATTTGAGATGCATGGTTCTTATTGTAGTTAGACAAATTTTTTTTTGACATGTTTTCATCTTTGACAGCAGTACTCCTCATTTTATAGTTGTGTTGTTTCTTTGAATAATATTGAGCAGTGTATTTAGCTTCTCTATAATATAAACATAGTCTTTCTTGACAATGACAAGTCTTTTCTTATTTGGTAAGAAGTTTAAAATATACTACATCAATTTACATGTCTTCTACTTTCAAATATTTAGATTGAGAAGTTATTGGTGTCATCATTGAATAATAATAATGTTGAGATTTTCTTGTGCGATTCTCAAATCAAAACCTAGAAAATTGATTATCACATTACACAACAAAATCAATTGCTTGACTCAATGTCTGAGGATCAGATAAATTAAGCATCAATACTTTTATTTCATATTGTAATCTGTAGAAAAATTGGTTGATGAATACTATATCATCCCACTTAACATCTATTGCTAATTGTTAAAATTATGAAGCATATAATATCATTGATCAATTACCTTATCGCATGATAAAAATCTTATTAGTTGCGATACGGATTACATCATGTTTTTCATACACAGATCAAAATTCTACTAAGAATACTTTCAAATTATCCAATATTGAATCATGTCATTTAAAAAATGATGAAAGCCATGATAAAGCAAAACTTCAAAGTAATATTGCAATAAACTTAACTTGTGATCTTTGAGTTGGATAGCTTTGAGATTTTAGTTCAATCACCAATTGTACCTAATTAATGAATCCTCAAAACTTAGGTCTTATGCCATCAAACTTCTCAAGCAATCCAATTTTTGATTATTTAAAATTTAAACAATGTTCTATTGTATGAGCAGTAGTATGGCTTGGTTTAGATGTTGAAGTAACTCCAATCATCTCTATATTTTCATTGCCTGATAATCTTGTTGCTTCTTGTGGTGGTAGACTGAGTTAATGCATTGCAAGCATTAACTCTCTCATTTGCTCTTGCATTTGAGCCATTATACTCTTCATTTCAGCAAGCTCTGTCATGCGAGTACAATAAAAAGAAAGGTGTCTATTTTCATAGAATACAATACTAAAGAATCAAGAAAAAAACAATAATAATAAAAAATAAAAAAATCTAGAAACAATATCAATTTAGAAGAAGATAATCCATAACTTCTAATATGCTTATGTCTTATCAAGAGAAAGAGATAATCCACTCTTAATCAAGAAAGGACAAAGCTTTGATATTTTATGTGTATTCTTATCAATCTATCAAGGACATAAACTAGAAGTAGATATATAAACTCATAGAATCTATATCAAAAAGAAAGTGATAAAAAAATTTTAAAAAAAAAAAAAAAAAAAAAAAAAAATGTATATTCAAGGAAGAATTGGAATGGCTATTACCAAAGACTAGAAAATATAAGACTCTTGAAACTAGACTAAAAGCAAGAAAGGAGTTGACAAGAGTAAGAATGGCCTCACTCTTGCCTCTATATATACTACTTAATTAAGAACTATGTGGCAATATGCTATATACTTCTAATATGCATCCAACTTGCAGGGCACATGTCTAATTTGTAATGTAAGTTTCCTAGGTGTGCACCATATGTCCAATTTTTACCACAAGTGATTAATATGTCAACACATGGCCTCCTTGTTGGCCAAGTTTTCAACCTACCAATCACCTATAAACATGTATAAAGGCAAAGCATGTCTTTGAAGCTTCTGGGAAGCTTTCCACAAGATATTATCATATTTATCTACTTTGACTTATTTCTACCTATTCTTATTATCTAGATAATTATCAAGATAAATATGTATGCTTGTGATATTACTTTTTATCAAAGAAAAGATCCATCAAAATTAAAATGAAGGATAATAATTTTTTTTTGTAAAAGAACTACAGTTTAAAAAAGATTACATCCAATTTTCTATTCTTGTTTTTAATTTTTGTACATTTATAGCATTAAGTAGATGAAGAATCAATAGCCACCAAATTTAACTCAAGAGTGATTATTTGTTGACTTACTAGCAAGACATAGTGATTATTTTAGCCTTCAAGATGATGTAATCAAGATGAAGATTTTTAAAAATGACATATTTTTTTAAAAATAAATGGCAAGATATAAAGCATTTGATATTACAACCTTAGAAGAAACTTTTAATGTTTGGTGATTTTATTGGAAGTAGGAACAATTCTTTATAATATTACAAATATTTTGTTTGAAGAAAGTCACAAAGGCCTTAATAATAATCAAATAACATGATAGTCTTTCTATTGTCGAATTGAATATTATTGGTGGCTGAGAGGACCTGTCAACTACCTTTAAATGAAACAACAATCAGAGTATGTGGTAAATATAATATGCTACATCTTGGACTTCCTCAATATGTAATCATTTTTCCTTGTAGAACTTATCTTTAGTAGATAGAATAAAAATAAGTAGAAATAGATAAAAGTAAGTTAATTTGATAATATCTTATGGAAAAGCTTCTTACATGCTTCATAGACATAGTTTCATATTAATACATGTTTATAAGTAATTTACAGATTAGAAATTTGGCCAACTAAATAGCCATGTGTCACATATATTGATAGCTTGTACTACAAGCTAATAATGTGGTGCATTTATAGGAAACTTGCCTTGCAAGTTAAGACATATATCTTGCAAATTGAACACATGTTAGAGATCCAATAAGACATTGTTGTATAGCTCTTAGGTAGATAGTATATATAGAGGCAAGAGTGAAGCCTTCTTCACTGTTGTCAATTTTTTTCTTGCTTTAAGAATTTTTAGTTTTTTAGCCATAATAATAGTCATTCCAATTTCTTATTAAATATATTTATTATCTTATTTCTAGTTTTTCATTCTTCTTTGATTTATTTCTCATTTGTTTATATATCTTCTTTGAGTTCTTGTCCTTGATATCTATCCAAAAAGAGGCTAGAAGCATGGTATCTATCCTTCTTTTCATAGATTGTTAATTTACCAAACTAACATCATTATGCATGAAGAGAATTTTCCAAGCGGAAACAAGGGCCATATATTTGAGGTATTAGAATGTAGAAGCAAACATACTCCCATCAATGTAAGAAGACTAGTAATATCAACTATGCTAGTTGTCTTGCTTATCATATTAAGGAAAATTAGGACGTGAGAGAGTAATGTGGATTACCAAACCTTACATTGAACCAGGCTAGATGTCATTGTATAAATGTAGTACCAGCAATATAACAAAAAATCTCTTCACACAGTAAAGAAATGATTTGATTTGTAATGTGGTATGAGAGCGACATCTAAGTCTAATGGAAGACCGAGTTGTATCCAACCTGTGAGGGCACTATCTCATCCAAGTGAGCTTTGCTTCTCGATTTGGAAGAGATCATCTACACTTCTTAAAACAGTAGATTTTGCATCTAGGTGAGATGGCAGACAATTAGAGAGGCCTACAAGTTGGTGAGTTTAACAAATTTAAGAGGCTTAGCAATTATTATGTATGGAGACTCAAGATGAAAGCAATTTTTTGCAATGAGAATCTTTGGGAGGTGGTGGAGAACATCATGACCCCCGTTGCATTTCCAACTGTCCTATAAAGTGAACAGCAAGTCATAGAGCAGCAACTACGTGACCTAAAGAGCACATCATGTTGGGCTATCATTATGTTAGTGAAAGACCCTCTTATCAACACCATAGCAGAGCATGACGACCCAGCAATTGTTTAGGAGGCATTATGAGCACTGTTTCAAACAGGCAATACATCTCAGATACTGCTAGCGTCAAATCAGCCAAATAATCTGAAGATGACAGAGGGAGGTGGCATAGAGGACTACCTTAACAAAGCAAGGGAGCTAAAAAACCGATTGACAATCTTGGAAGAACCTATTTCAGACAAGATATTGGTAAAAACGGCATTTAATACACTCCCACGGAGTTATGAGTACATAATACCTAACATTATCAATGCTCTAATATTTCCTACATTTGAGAGAACCAGCGCAATATTGTTGACCGAGTATCATCAACTGTAACATTGTAATGCTAAGTTGGAAGATGAAGAGGCTCTTGTTCAGGTCCAGAAGAACACAAGAATCACACCAAATACAGGAAGATCGCCGAACAAGAGGAGAGGCAAATCATCCATGAGCAACTTCAGTCGTGAGAGAAACACACCAATCAAGACTACAAAGTATCCTGGAAGACGAAGCGATGTAGTCTGCTTTGTTTGCAGCAAAAAAAGACCAGGTTTGATTGACGGCCTGCATTTTTAGCGCTCCCATGCCACTGCCATGAAACTCCGGATGTGAACTTGGAAAATCGAGCAACCTGGAGGGCTAGCTCTATGCAGAGGGTACCTATTGGGGCTTCTTCTGGACCTTGTCCATGAGCCACCTGAGCCCACCCGAGGCCATCTTGCCATCTTCTGAGCGCCGGAGGACACAGTGCTCTTGGTCTTGTCCACTCCCGCGCTCGCGGCCGACTTCACCTTGGCCAGCTTCTCCTTGTTGCTGCTGGACTTGGTGTTCGAGGAGTTTTCGCTTCCATACTTATCGTTGTACTTGTAGTCCCACTGGTCCGCCCACCCAAGCCACTGTGCTATTAGACCAGCCACTAAAGATTATTTGACAATACATAGCCTGAAATGTTACGGTGCTGTCTACAACTATTGTATTATACATTCTACTACACGTTCTCTTTGCGACTTCAATAGTGCATACCTCCAAGGTTACGCATTCGAGTGCTTCTCACATCGTTTGCAAGAAGACAAGTTTCTTAGATGAAAAAATATGGTTCTTTGGATAAGTTTCTTCGAAATTTAGAAAACGTATCAAGTAGGGCTCTAAAAGAGCAATACTAAGACAACACACAGAAAAAATCACTAAAAGTCAATATAATTACATAGTTATGAAGTCAAACATTAGATGCATTGATATTGTATTGATAAAATTAACATGAATAGCAAATATATATATATATATATATATATATATATATAATTAGCATTAATAAAATTTCAGATCATGTAAGGTTCTTACATGGTCATAATATTAAAATAAAATAAATAAAATAAAATAATTAATGAATTGATTGAAATTTTGCAAAATTCAAATTACTATTGGTTGTTGCATTTGACATATATAGGAAATACAATTAAAAAAAATTATTGTATAAATCAAATTGTTATTTTTGTAATTCAAAAATAATATTTGAGATAAATTTGTGTTATATTTTTTTGTTTGTTATATTAATACCAAATTTTCAATATAAAAACACAATTACTCAAGAATTTCCATAAAATAAAATATTACAAAAGTATACATTTGGAACATAGAAAAAAAAAGTACTCTATGCAATAAAAAAATATAATTTGGTAAGACAATGATGGTTAAGAATATTATATATAAAACATTTTATATTTTAGTATATTAATAAATAAATATTTATATATATATATATATATTTATTAATGTACTTGTAATTGAGTTTGAAGTGTGTTTTTAATAAAAGTCAAAAATTAAATCAACCATTGATAATATGCTTATAATTACAAAATTTGTATAACAATCAATAATCAAAATGAATGTTTTGAATATTGGAATTTTTACAACTCATGACTCATAGGCATAGTACTTTATAATTACATAAATCTAGACAAAAAATCTAAAGAAAACACACACTTTTATGTCATAGCAAGAAAGAAAGTAATCAAAGAAGAGATAGTTATAAAATAAAAAGAACTATAATGGCTATTGTTAATTTTAAAAAAAACTTTAGAATCTTGATTTAAGATTAATATAAAAAATAGACTTTGATAAGACTAAAAATAGCCTCAATCTTGCCTCCATAAATACTAGCTATCAAGAAAGTAATATAGAAGATTCTTAAACACCAAGAGCCTTATGGCTCAATTATCACATTCTTTGTAATATCTAAAATTTCTAAAATAATACACTTATTATCTAATTTTATATTTTATTTAATTAAAATATAAATATAATTCTTTAGATATACTAATTGATTATTATTGAAAAGAAGCTTACTATTTTATCATCTAAACACTACCTATAACAATATAACAAAAGACAAATTGCATACAACTTCCAATCACCATAGCTTGGCTTGTTCTTTGAAAAAACATGATAACTAAGGATTGCACTTGCAGCAATTATTTTTGATACTTTAGGCTTTTTTCTTCTTCTTTTTTTATCAACTTTATTTATTGCAACTTCTCTATAATGCTTCTGCATATCTTTGTATTTGCTCACCAATTTTGCAATTATGTAAGCTCTGACCACAACACCTCAATCATAAGCATATTCATTACTTGGTATATCCTTCTTTATAATAGCAAAATAAATAATGCTATAAATATCTATAATGTTATTGCATAAAAACAACTAAGAAGAATTTTTAAAAAATAAAATTATACAAAAATGCTACTAGGCTGCAATAAGAAATTGATACAGAAACAAGAAAAGAAGAAGATAAGTAAAAGATGTTATATTATATTTCACATTCTTTTTCAATTTTAGGTACTACTTGTTTAATTCTCTCTCTCTCTCTCTCTCTCTCTCTCTCTATATATATATATATATATATATATTTTAATTCCCTAATTACAGATTTGTTTATATCAAAAACAAATAGTGATGGAATTTGATTTCATCAAAATGTCTTATAAATATTTGTTGTTTTTCTTGCTTTAATTGATATAATCAGTTGTGTCAATTATTTATCCAAATCAATTTGTGATTTTTTGAATAATTTAAAAGAAATTAATAAAGAGAATGTCAATAGCTTAACATTTTATTTGTTTATATAGCAATTTTGGTTTTGGATAGTATGTTTGGATGAGAGAATAGCAAAAGTAGGGTAAGAAAATAGCATGAGCCTAAAAAAAAATATACATACATACATACATATGTATGTATGTATGTATGTATGTATATATATATATATATATATATAGACAAAAAATTGGCAATAAAAGAAGAAATTTTGATTTTTAAAAGATAAATTTATTATATTTTTTAGAAATAATTATAAAAAATATATTATTTTAATCTATGAAATAATTATAAAAACTAAAATTTAATGGGATTTTTTTTATTTTTTTAAAATATATTTTTATAATTAATATAATCTTCTAAAACATAATGTATCAAATAAAATTTTATTATAAGTATTTTGTAATGACTTTCAAGAATCAATTTGTAAACAATCTTAAGTTCTGAATATTATTTTATTTTATTCTTCTTTATATCAAAAAAATATCACATAATTTAAATATATCTAAATTATAAATAATTATAATTTTATTTTTATTCATTAAAATAATAATATATTAATATAATAAAATCATACATAATTTTTATTCTATTATAAACAACATAAGTCTTTTTCTTTTTTAAAATTTAAGTAATGTTAATTTTAACCTCTAATTAAAATTAATGTAAAAAATAAATTAAAAATATATAAAATTAAGAATATGAATTCTAAATTTTTTTTAATTATTAAAAAAAATTAAATAAATGAAATATAGATATAAAATAGAAACTAAAATGGCTATTGCTAAATATTAAAGCATTAGAGATTCTTAAATTAAGGCAATAACATAAGAATTTCATTGACAAGACTGAAGAATTTCTCTTTCTTGTATCAATATATATATTATCTAACTAAGGTGCTATATTTTGACATTTTATAGGTTATTTGATATGTATCTAACTTACAAAATATATGTCTAACTTGCAAAATAAGTTTTTAATATGTGTATATGAAGTTAAAATTTAACTTTCAATTCAAATTACAAGAGAGCCTCAATTAAGAATTGCTTGTAATTGGTGGTGTGAATTAAAAGAAACAATTAAAAAAATAATAAATAATAAAAAATAAAAAAAACAAGTGAAATAAATACAATCAAGAAATTGAATACTACAAAACTAATCATAATTTGTTCACTATATTTTTATCTATTAAAAAATTAAAAATTAAGATTAAGAATATATTCTTATAAGGGTATTTTATTTTTTCAATGATATAAAAGAATATATAAATATAATTTATTATAAATAAGTTATAAAGGTCAAAAGATAGGAAATAAATAATTAAAAAATCAAGTAAATAAATCTCACTTCAAGAATAACTTGTTTATAGATAAATAATTCAAGCCTCACCAAGACTCATGTGTAGTATAAAAGGGTGTCTTAGAAAGGCCTCAAGACCTTAGACTTATCCTCCTACCTACATTCAAGGTACTAACAATCTATATGAAACTTGTATACATTTTTTTTCTACAAAGACTACACTAGCAACTAGTACTTTTATTTTCTATTAATAATATTAATATTTTTGAAATTTTGACTTTACTATGGTATTTAAAAACATCCAATCAGCCTATAAATCTAGTAGGAACTTCAAATCTTGCTCTATTTATTTATAATGGCCTTCCAAAGTAGTAAAAATTATTTTTATCAAAGTCTTAAAATTTTGCAAAATAATTTAAAAGTAAATTCTAAAAAAATTCTAAATAGATTCTAAAAATATCTAAATATTTTTATAATGATAAAATCAATTTAAGACTAACTTTTCTTATCTTTTCAAAAAAATCATAGTAGTAAAAATTCTACTTCCTATATAAATAGCTAAAAAGACATGAAATTATTTTTTATTCTTTTTTAAATCATTAACTGATTTTTATAAATTTTTATTAGTAATAAATGTAGATAGAAGGATAATATAGAAATTAATTTTAATAACTAAATAATAATATTCAATAATAAGTAAAAATACTAAATTAATTAAGATACTTGTTTTTAAGTCTTTTTGAGACTCTATTTTTACAAAATTTTGTCTAATAAGATTTTTGTAACTCGTAAATATTTTTATATTCTAATTAATACTAAAATATTTAAAAAAAACTCTCTAATCTAAATATTTTTATATTTGAATAACTTAAAACTATACTTTTAATAGTTCTACCAATTAAGATCTGTAGGTGCAATATACAATATGCCACATGATCAAGATGTTTGGCAAGCGGCTAATATGTGCAATATATAGCCAACTTGTGAAGCAATTGGTCAATATTGACAACACATAGCCAACTGATTGGTCTAGTTTTCAACCTACAATTTGTCTACAAATAATTAGAAAATCAAATCTACAACTAAAAAGTTTCTAATAAGTATTTCTATAAAATATTATTAATTCTACTTACTTTTATTTATTTCTATATAATTATTTTTATCTAAATAAATACTAGCATTGATTATGTTTGTGATATTATCTCCTTTTCTTTTCTTTTTAGGAACAAGTTCCACAATGAGTAATAATCACATGTTGAAAAAGTCCATGATGTGGCAAATTATATTTGCCACACACTTTGATTTTTTTTATTTTTCAAGATAGTTAATAAATCTTCTCAACCATCAATAGAGATCCATACTAGGGCAAAAAGACCACCTTATTATTAGATCATTATTGAAACTTTCATAAATTCTTTTAAATAATACATTTGAAATACTATCTAAAATGGTTTCCACCTTCAATAGTATCATCAAATATCAAGAGTCTCTTTCAAGGTCGTAATATCAAATCCATTAAATTTATTCATTTATTTTGAAAAGAATATGATAGTCTTAAAGGTCTTCATCTTATTGTTTTAAACGTTGTAAAAGTTTTAATGCTTATCTGGTGTCGTATATTGTAAAGTGTGCTTGAAAATATACTAGATACTTGGCTAAGGAAGGTAAAATAGAATTTTCAATAAGAAAGCCCTATCAACTATAATAAAATCCTAAAAATATTCTAATTAAATCTTAAAAATGCCAATCCATTTTTAATTAAATCTAAAAGAAGTCTTAAAGAAATTTAAAAAGTAACATAAAAAATTATAAATTAATCTTAAATAAATATATAAAATAAAAAAAATCTTAAATAAATATCAAATAAATCTTAAAGAAATATCAAATAAAAAAAATTCAAAAAATCCTATTAAAATTCTAATCAAATCCTAAACCAATCCTAAATCAATCCTAAAGAGAATCTAATAAAATCTTAAATCAATTCTAACCAAATTCTAATAAAATCCTAAATGAATTCTAAATAAATCCTAATGATATCCTAAATCAATCCAAATCAAATTCTAGTATAATCTTAACTCAATCCTAACCAAATCTTAATAAAATCCTAAACCAATCATAGTAAAATCTAAATGAAATCCTAAACCAATCTTAATCAAATTCTAATCAAACTCTAAATCAATTCTAATCAAACTCTAATATAATCCTAAACCAATTTTAAAGAGATCCTAATGAAATACTAAATAAAACTAAGCCAAATCCTAATATGATCCTAAATAAATCCTAAAAAAATCCTAAATCTTAATCAAATCCTAATCAAATCCTAATTAAATCCTAAAAAGTCCTTAAGAAAATCTAAACAAACTCAAAAAAATTTAAAATAAATAATAATTAATTCCTATATTTGTTTTAAAATTTCAATAAATACTAATCTAATCTTTGATCTCAATTCAAATTTCACCCACATTTCAATCTACAAGCAATTAACAAGGATAAAAAATTTGAAAAAAAATTGAATTCACCAATTAAACAAAAAAACTCCTAAACCTTTTAGATGTTGACTACTTTCCTTCATCAACTTGGATGTTGATCTTTTAGCAACAATTTCTCCTTGTTGAACTATTCAATTGCTTCAAAAAATTTATGGTGTGTAAATTTTTAAGTCCAAATTTCTCTTATCAACTTTTGCTTCAATCAAACTAATAAGATTTTCAAGATCATAAAAACCCTCACTGATTCTAAATTTCAAAAATTTGATATCCTAGCCCAATAAAAATATTATATTCTTCAATCTAATTATTTGATTAACATCAAATTTTTCAAACAAATTAAAGATAATTACATTGATAAACTTACAAATTTCATCTATAAATATACTATGACATTCACATAATATCCAAAATTGTTATAACATGACACCAATAACTTAATGTATCCAATGTCATAAATGGCTTAAGAAGAAATACATGGAACATGCAATAAATCTTCATACACTTGGTAGGTGTAATCAGTATGCAATTATATATTTTTTTTCACAAATAAAAAATGATTAAAGTCTATAATAATTCAACTTGCCATAACAACAAATATTTTTAATATTAAGACAAAGTAACCATACCTTATTACTAGCTTGGAATTGAGATTGTTTCTTGCAATAGACATTTGAATTGATTATTTTTTATTCTTGAGTTTCTTTTAATTATAAATTTACTATTGCATATACCTTTGATAAATAATTTTTTGAAAATTTTACTACTAAATTACCAAATTTTAAAAAATCATAAGTATTAAATTATTGATGATAAATATAGTTAGTATAGAAATATGATAGTTAAATAGAAGAATATATTGTATTATTGTAGGCAAACTATGCCATTGACAAAAGAGTTGTCAAATCATCATAAAAGTAATTGATGACACATCTTAAATATTGCTTTAATATTATATTTACATATTTTTTTATCTATTAATTTAATAATAGAAGACCAATTTTTTTTTTTTTTTTTTTTTTTTTTTTTAAATCTACCTACAATATCTTGAAATAAATTTTAAAACCTAAATAGAAATTAAGTCCTTCTATTTGATATAATATCCTTTGGTAGTCTATGACTATAATAGATATTATCAAAAAAAAAGTCTAGTTGCTTATTTATATGTAATAATTTTAGTATATGATATAAAATATTTCATTTTAGTAAAGAAATATATAATTATAAATACATAATCATAAGACCTTAAGATTAAAAGATTGATGATAAAATCTATAAAAATAAAAGACAATGGTTGATTTGGTATAGATAGTGGCCAAAAAAGTTCATTAGTTTTATAACAAAGAGGTTTTATCTTAAAAAAATATTATATGATTTTAAATTGTCTTTAATTTCTTTCAAAATTTGATGCTACCAAAAAATTCTTGCAATCAATTTCAAGGTTTTATTATGTCTAAAATATCTTACAATTAGAAAATTTTAACAAGCTTATCAAAAAAATACTTGTGCTTTATGTATTATTGCATGTAAGGATTCTTCAAAATAAAAAATATTATTCTTAAATTCAAATATAGAAGTACCATGAGATTTTTAAAAAATATTCTTAATATCATGCATAAAAGATTTTGAAGACATACTTCATTGAATTTGATTAAAAAATGTTGAATCAACCATCAATGATGATTTCATTGCTTAAATATAAAATTGCTTTAGCTTCAAAAAAAATATTTGTTGTTAATTAAAAGCTGCATCTCCTTCTTTTGATGCAAGTTAAGAATATCGAAATTATACATCTGATAAATTTTATTGTTTTCTTGGACAACATTTGATATTGAATACAAATCTTGAAAACAATACACTTCAAATAGTTTGGCATTAATTTAAAAAATATATTGATATAAAATATTTAATGTTCTTGTGATCTATATAAATTATTATTGGACCAAAAGTGCCTTCTAAATAATGGCACCATTCTAAAAAAAAATCCACAATTATAAAAAATTCTCTATTTCAAAGTTTTTAAATTATATTAGTTCTTATAAATCTTCTTAAATAAAACTATATGATGAAGTTTGTCATTCGATTCCATTTGTGATAATAATCTACTTAAGACAAAGTCCAATGTATTTATTTAAATAAAAATTATATTCAAGATGTTAATGTGATATAAGATTGTTGTTTCAAAGCTTAAATGGTTACTTCAACTTCTTTATTCTACTCAAGTTTGTATTTACTAGTCAAAATTCAAGCAAAGCTATAATTTGGAATTTTTTTTAATAAAAATTTAATATTAATTCGAAAAATCTTTTAAATAATTAAATATTTCTTCTTCTTTTTTGAAATCTTTCAATCTATGATGGTTTAAACTTCTTTAGGATCTATCATAAGACTATTAAAAAGTTACATTTCTATAAATCAACTTGAATTGTGTGAAATATATATTTTTCCATCATAGCATATAGTATTTTATATTTATTTTTTTGTAATATACAATAGAAATAATTTTTTTTTCTTAGATTAAATTAAAAGATCTTTTATATAAAAAAAATTTAAAAAATATTTAAAATATTTTTTAAAAAATCATTTATTAGATGTTAGAAAGTTGTTGGTACATTTGTAAGTTCAAAAGGCATGACATTATATTAAAAACATCTACAATTTGTTCAAAATATAGTCTTATACTTATATCTTTTTTAATACATACCAAGTTGTATGCTCATTGTAGATCTATTTTGGTACAAATCTTTGTTTGATTCAGTTACTCAAAAAATATTTATATCAAAAATAGAAATTACTTATTTTTTATGATTATCTTATTGAATCCTCAATAATCCATACATATCTATAGGAATCCATCTTTTTTCTTCACAAATAAGATAAGAGTTCTTGTTAGAGATTTTAAATAATATATAGAATTCTTAGCCAAGTTCTCATCAATATAATCTTTGAGTGTAATTAAGTTATTTTAAAATAAGCTATAAATTAGTCTAAATAAAACTTAAGCTTCTTGAAGATTAATTAAGCAATCATAAGAACAAAACTTTGGAAGAATATTTTTATTTTTATTCACAAAAATATCTCAATAATCCTTATAATAGATTAAAAGTTTTCTTGAAGTCTTTTCAATATTAATAATAAATAGCATAGATAACAAAAGATAATCATTCTTTTGTAATATAAATAAAAATAAAAATAAATCTACAAATAAAGATTTGATAGTATCATGAATTTTTTCTTAGTTATTAAAAGTCTTAATTATGCTATAAGAAAAATTGAGATTTTGAGAAATCTAATCTATTTAAAGGTTATACTTTTATAGCCACAATGAGCTTAAAATGATTGAATTTGAAGAAGATTTAATAATATTTAATATCACTAAATTATTATAATTAATTGTTGTTATATTTACAAGCATAGTTTATGAATAACATCTTTAGAAGAGAAAAAAATAACCATCTATAATTTCTACATGCACATATTTATTTTTCTTTATCAAAGATATTCTAAGTCTTTTAATAAATTATTTATTAAAAAAACAAGTTGAGGCTCTTGAATCTAAGAAGGCTAAGACTTTGTATTTTTTAGGTTTAAAATAAGTATCTATTATAAAATAAAATGAGGATTTTGAAGAAAAAATAAAATCTTCACTAAATATTATATAAGTTTTTAATCACAATATCCTTATTATAAATAGAAAAAAAACTTTATTTTCAACACAATGTTTTTTTTACATCCATATTTTTCATTTTGTAGTTGTTTTATATTTTTGAATAATATTAAGCAATGTGTTTAGCTTTTCTATGATTTAAGCACAATACCTCTTAACAATATCAAGTCTTTTTGTGCACAATAAGAGCTTTAAAATATACTCCATTTATTTTCATATGCTTTCATCTTAATGAATAAATTTCTAAAAATTTAGAAAATATTTTTATGATTTTATTTTTTCTTCTTCAATCAAATCTTTATTTTTTGACATCTTTCATAAAGTCAATTGTTGCATGTACTAGCTTGAGTAATACTTTTTTTAAATGACTTTTTTTTAATATTATTAATAATAAATCTTTGATATTATTTTTTAATCTATATTAAAATAGATTTTCAAGGGCTTTATTATTTTAATACACATCACAAGCAAGGTTTTGGAATTTGATAATATAGATGGTAATTGTTTGTTATATTTGTTATAAAGATAAGAATTTTTTTTTTGCTACCATTTTTCAATGATTCTTTTCAAATATGGATATAAAAACTTTTGAGAATTATTTTAGATCATATAGAAGTTATACATATTTTTTTTATTGAAAGCATAAATAAATAAATAAAATTATAAAAAAAAAAACACTTCTAAATAGAAATGCACCTATAAATTTAACTTGAATAAATTTTTCAAGATATTGATTTATATATAACCTTAAATATAGCTTGGCTTATTGTAAAAATCCTTAAAATATTGATCTTGCTCCATCAAACATCTCCAACATATTAATCTTTGTCTCTTTTATATTTATAGTAATAAGACTTTTTGGTTTTAATTGTGAGTTTGATCTATTTGCTTTTCTTAAGTAAACATGTTTTTGGTGTAGATATTTGACCTCATTGTTAATTTCTTATATAGGCATAGAAAAAATACTTCTATGGTTGATATTGGAAATACACAAGATCTCTTTTTAAGAGTATTGAAAAGCTTATAAAGATCTGCAATAGTTCCAAATTTATTTTCACTTCTATCAATTGTAGCTTCCATGATTTTTTATTCTATCTCTATAATAGAAAATTTTAACAAATCTACAAGAAACATTAGTAGAGAGTAATCTACAACTTCTAATAATAAATAAATATTTTTATAAAAAATAAAATCTATGCTCTTAAAAAAAATAATGCTAAAAAATAAAAAAATGATAGTTTAAAGGTAAAAAATCCACAATTTTTAAAATACAATAATAAGAAGTAGTATAATCTACTTATTTTTATAAAAAAAGCACAATAAATAAGTAATATTTTCAAATTGTTAAAGACATAAATTATAAAAAAAAATCTAAATAAATAATATATCCTTTTGATATTAAAAATAAATAAGTAAAAAAATAAAAGATAGATATAAATTAAAAATTAGAATTACTATTTCCAATTACAAAGACATCAGAGATTTTTAAACTAAAAGAAGAAGCTAAGAAAGATATTGATAAGAATGAAGAAGAATTTATTTTTGCATCTATATACACTATTTAACTAAAAGATATGTGGTGACATTGTATAGGTCATTTAATATGTGTCTAATTTGCATGACAAGTTTGCAATATGTGCACCATATGGACAACTTGTTTGATAAGTGATCAACTTGTAAAGCAAGTGGTCAATATATGCAACATATATCCAACTTATTCGCTATGTTTTCAACCAAGCAATCACCTACAAATAGTTTAAAAGTCAAATTTGCATCTATGAAGCTTCTAAAAGTTTTTCCACAACATATTATCAAATTTATCTACTTCTATTTACTTGTATGTAATTTTATTATATTTTATTAATTGTAATATGTTTATGACATATAATATAAAAAAATAATTCATATAAATATTAAATAATAAGTAATTATTACTTGAATATAATTATTAAGTTATTATTTATTAAAAATAAAATATAAAATTAATGTGTATAATATAAGATTGTATAATTATTTTACAAAAAGTAAAAAATTTCAAAAAAAAGAATAAATTAAATATGAAATTATTAATATGTATATATCTAATTTTTTATAAAAATAATATTTTAATTTTAATTTCATAATAAAAATATTTAAAAATAACTTTTAAATTTTTTGTATCACATTTTATAATATAATAAAATTATCAAAAATTATTATAAATTTTCTTATACCTGATGAATTTGACTTGAATTATGAAAGTTAATTATGTAAATATTTGTTATTTCTTAATATTATCTATCTCTACAATTGCAACATATGCACTGTTACTCCTAGCAATACTTTGTAATGGATTTATTATAAGGATTTTTATAATTATTTAGGAATTTTTAGAACATATTTTTAAGACTTTGTTAAAAATAAATTTATCATCTTAGGAGGCTATTATGAAGAATTAGAGGAAGATTTGAAGGTCTTGCAAGGTTGTATGACTACTTCAATGTAATAGGACACCATATTGTAGTCAAAAATACCAAAAAAGAGATTTTACTAGTAGAAAATAGGAAGACTAGTAGTTAGTATTGAAATTATAAGAGAGAAGGTGCATATATCTTATGAAGGTTGTAGTACCTTGAATGTAGGCAGGGAGATAAGAGTAAATCCTTATTGCCTCTCTTGCATACCCATATATACTACTGGTGAGCCTTAATGAAGTTTAAATCCTTGATCTCTTAAACAAATCACTTTCCAAACATCCATTTTTTATTTATTATTTATTTTTTTAATCTCATATCTTTAAACTATCATAATTTATTGATAATAACTTAGATTTACATCTTTTTTTATATTATCTAAAATATAAAAAATCACCTACATAATATTCTACTTTTTACTTTATAATTTGTTTTTCATTGATTGAAAACTAGTAAATAGACTATGACTAGATTTTGGGGTGTGTAATTATTTGATTGTATTTTTTTTCACTTGTTTTTTTCTTGTTCTTCTTTATTTCTTATTGATTGTGTCTCTCACCACACACCACCAATAACAAGCAATTTTTAAATGAGGCCATCTTGAAATTTGGATTGAAGGGTGAATTTTATCCTCTCAAAGTATATCATGCCAATGGCACATATAATCACATTGAACTCATCTTATAAATGTTGTTCACAAAGTAAGCATTGTCTATTGAAGAATGTGTCACTACAACTACACCAAATAAATACATACAATCAAAAAGTTGAATCACAAAAGTAACAAGGTTAACACTCTTCAAATTTATGTAGTAAGTGTGGAAAATAATACATATTAAAAGATTTCTCTTCATGGTGGGAACAATATTGCATAAATCCATTGTTGGATTCACTTTCATTAGTAAAGAGTACATGATTCTGTGTTTAAAAGTAGCTTTAGTTTCCAATGAGGCAATTTAAAACTTTTCCAAAAACATGCAATTTAAGAAAAGAAAAGGGAAAAATTAGAAGAATGTTTTGCTCAGCAATGCACACATTATCCTGGCTCATAGATTGCAACACAGGAATCTGTTTTGCCATTGGTACAGTACAATCACCCTGCAATAAAAACAAAAAACATTCACTATTCGAGTATCGAACAGGAGTAGCAAAAGAAGGTGACATGGTGCAGCTCAGCCAGCAGAGAGCCTCCCTGCGGAACTGTGGTGGTTCAAGCCTTCCCTGGGCTGCACTGGGCTGGACTGGACTGGACAGGGAGGGAGGGGTTCGTGATGGTGATGGTGAGGGTGTCGTGGTGGCACTGCGAGCTGCACATCCAGAAGCGAACTTGGATCGCAGTGGGAGGGCAGGGAAGGGAAGGAAAGGAAGGAAAGAAGGGCTGCCTCTGTTCCCATTCATCTCCAGTCCTGGTGCAAACTCCCTCTGCTTCTTCTCCTCTTCGCCTCGCCTCGACTCCCCTCGACTCGCCTCCTCGTCTCCCACAGTCTCGAGCATGTGCGCGCTGGCATTGCTCACGCGCTTCCCTTTCCCCGCGCCATCACCCTGCGGCCCATCCCTCGCCCTTCGCCATTCTCTGTCTTCTTCTTCCCTGCCTTGCTCCCCCCCTGCTCCCCTCCTCCTCCTCGCTCCTCGCCCTCTCCCTCGCCATCGTCCCTGCTTCTCCGTCTTCTGCTCCTCCTCCGCCCCTTCTCCCATGGACCCCCTCTCGTTCCTCTCCATTCACAAGGACTTTCTCCGTCACGCTTCCTCTCAGTTCCCGCTGCCCCCAGGTTCTTCTCCTGCATCACTCATCCTCTGTCGTTTCTTTATTCGACTGTGCTTTGCATTTCCCAGTACTGTCCACCGTCCCCCTATTTTCCTCCTACTTTTTAATCTATTAAGGTCTTGTATAATTCCGATTGTCGTGCTATGCCACTATGCGTGGGGACCTTCTTTTGAGGATTTAAATGCTCAGCCGTATACTCGATCGGGAATGTCAGCTCCTTGTGTATGGGAGATATGAATTTTGTCTTCTAGTGGATGCAGGTGTGAAATTCTCCTATGGAACAGCAGGCTTTCGTACAGACGCAGCACTGCTACCTTCTACGATTTTTCGCATGGGCGTGCTGGCTGCGTTGCGTTCAATCTGTACTCAGGCTGTTACAGGGCTGATGATTACGGCTTCTCACAACCCTGTGCATGAGAATGGTGTGAAACTTGTGGACCCTAGTGGCGGCATGCTGGCCGTATCTTGGGAATCTTACTCGGACTTGCTAGCTAATGCACCTGATGAAGATGATTTCATTCAGGTGTGTATTGATTGATGTCTTGCAAGCTTTGTGTTTTTCTTTTCTATTTTCTTTGTTTCATTTCAATGCGTGTTCACCCTGACGTGACCAATTTGGCACAGCGCAGTCTGCGCATCGTCTTGATGGGAAACGGAAAAAGTGCGAATGTCCGTGTTAACCTCTTTTATAATTTCTTCTCAGTTTTATTTGGTCCCTGCTTCGCCATCTTCCTTGTGTTCGATGATTAGTATCTTTTTTTTCTGACTCAGCTGCATTGCAGTTCTCTGCATTGTTTAATGAGTAGGCATCGTATCGATCTTTACTGTTTGTTGCTGATGGTTATCTGTGTTTATTTGGTCACATTTTTATGTTCAAGGTTGTTGAGCACATCGTAATAAATGAGAAGATTCAGAGAAAAGGTAAGACTGGCGAGATGGTGTATCTCGGAAGGGACACGAGACCTAGTGGAGCGTCTCTCCTCGAGGCCGCACTCAAAGTAATACTTCCTCTCGGTTCTCAATGCACATGTGAGTGTCTTGATTGTTCTGGTGGTCCATTGAGAGTTGGACTTTTCGGATATTTGATGTCTTGCAAGCTTTGTGTAATTCAAATGCAGCTTTGAATTATAGTTCTATATGCGCATGTGATGAAGGGTGTAGAAGCCGTCAGAGGAGTGCAAGCGCAAGACATGGGAATCCTGACCACTCCTCAGTTGCACTGGATGGTCCGATGTTCTAATAGAAGGGTTCCAGCAACCGAATCCGACTACTTTAAAACACTTTCCAGGGCCTTTAGGTAGTGCAGCCCCTCCATGATCTAAGCTTACCATGTTGAAAATGAATCGTTTGCAGTCATTTTTGAAGAAATCTAGTCTATTACTGCTGAAATATGTGTTGATCATATCCCATGTTCAGTTCTAATGAAGTCTTGTGATGTACAACCGCACTCATGTGTCTATACTAGTGGCGGTTATTTTCTTTTCATTGAAGTGCTTGGGTATGCTTTCTAAATCACAAATATTTCAATCCTCTGGATCTCAAAGAAAACGTGATTTGTGAATTCCATTTCGAAGCACGCTGCAAGCACTTCAATCTGAACGTGTGTTGACAGTATTTTGTCAGGTTTACGACCAGCTGGTTATGGGGAACCAACCGTTTTTGAGAACCTTATTGTGGATGCAGCCAATGGTGTGGGTGCTGAGAAGTTATTACAATTGCTCAAGATCACACCAAGCTTGAGACTACAGGTTCGGAACTCCGGATTTGAAGGAGAAGGATTACTTAACGATGGTGTCGGTGCTGATTTTGTGCAAAAGGAGAAGATCCCTCCTCGTGGCTTTGAGGTTTTATCAGACAACTTGAAGAGGTACCATGTGTTTTAAATTATTAGTGTTCTATTATAATGTTTCAGAACCTCAGGCTCCTGAAGCATCTTCCAAAATGTACCCTGGTACGTACTATGCATTATTTTGAACTTTAGTTTTTGGGTATGATCTACAGGGATACAGTTGTGTTAACTTGTTATGTTTTCGAAATCTTTCTTCTTATAATTTGGTTGATACTTTTTCAGTTCATAGCATGTTAAACATGACTCGTCTTGTTTTTGTGTTGCTAAGACCTCATTTTGGATTTTATCTCCAGGTGTGCGAGTCTTGATGGTGATGCTGATCGTCTTGTATATTTTTACATGTCTTCAATGTCGCAAACGGATCAAATTTCTCCCTCTTTACAATTGCTGGATGGTGATAAGATCGCTACTCTATTTGCCTCTTATATTATGGATCAGATACAAATTTTGAGAGGGACAAGCTCGTTTTCTGCAGTGACGAATCCTAACGCTTCCATTCCTGGTTTCGGTACCGTGAAAGTTGCTGTGATACAAACAGCTTACGCAAATGGTGCATCTACAAAATATATCAAACAAGTGCTGGGTTTAGAAGTTGCGGTAACTCCTACTGGGGTTAAGCATCTTCACAAAAGAGCTGCTCAGTATGATGTGGGAATTTATTTTGAGGCCAATGGTCATGGGACTTTTCTTTTTAGTGACAACTTCTTGCAATGGCTACAGGAAGTGGCATCACAAAAAGAAAAAGGTGTATGATGAGCAGATTTATTTCAATAACTTTACCTTCATTCTTGCTTAGATTCGATGGATCATTGTGGGCACAAAGTGCCACTCTCATCATGTCATCTTTAGTCATAGTTTTCGCCTCAAACGTATTCCTACAACAATTGCACAGCAGAGAAAAACGTAGCCCGGAAAATTAATACGGTAATTGCCGATCTTGCAGGGGAGGTATGTCAGGCAGCAACAAGGTTGTTGGCGGTCAGTGAGATGGTTAATCAAGCTGTTGGAGACGCCCTGAGTGGAATTTTGATGGTGGAGACTGTTCTCCAGTATCGCAACTGGTCATTGCAACAATGGAATGCGATGTACACAGATCTGCCTAGTCGACAACTGAAGGTAAAGGATTCTTGATACAAGTTATGTCTATTTTGAGATGTTACAAGCTGTGTGGTTCATTTTCATCTTCATTTAGTCGCATCCTTGATGAGGCTGCGCAGTAATTATGTTGTGTTTGACATGTATTGGGTTCTGTAATACCAAATCTGTATTGTTTTGGTTTGCATCTGTAAATCTTTTCCTAGTCTGATCGCATCTTTCGCATTAGTTTGCCATCGAAGGTTCAGTTCCAGAGTGTATGGAACTTAAGTTTTTGGTCTTGTTCCCATTGTCAATGTGCAGGTGAAAGTTGCAGATAGGTCCGTAATTCAAACAACAGAGGCTGAAACTAAAGTTGCTTCTCCGCCTGCTCTTCAAGCTGCAATCGATTCGGCAGTGGGTGAGTATTTGCGAAAGATGTTTGGTGTGAAACTTTTCTAACTGAGCAGCGTCTGCTCCGTAACACAGACCTTGATTTCAAGTACTTTTAGGAAATTCACACCCTATCTCATTTGGATGCTGCAGAGAAGTATGAGGGAGGAAGGGCTTTTGTGCGACCATCAGGAACCGAAGACGTGGTTCGGGTGTATGCTGAGGCTCAGACACAGAAAATCGCTGATTCTTTGGCACGAGAAGTTGCTATTCAAGTATTTCAATTAGGAGGTGGGATTGGAGAAATGCCGTGAAGCTGAATTCGTCGGGGTGTCCATCTAATTGGAAATCCATCTCCGCTTTCGCGTCACTTAATTTGCTGTTGCCGCTTTGAAGAATTGTGGTTTTTCCAAGTTAGACTTTATGTACCCAAGAGAAAAGAATTCATCGACCATAAGACATCAATAATTGGAAAATATAGGTTTCACTTGCCCATACGAACGGTTAATCTATGTATTATGGGACAAGATATTTATATTGTGAAAGGAGGAATTTTTATAGCCGACCATTTAGTCATTTACGGCCAGTGTACTCGAACTGATACAAATTAGAAAACTCGCTTTTCAGATTGCAGCACAGACGACACTTTAATTTCGTAAATGAAATCTTGATACATTCTGAAAATGAAGATCCCAGTCACGATGTAAAATTGGTGATGGAGAAATTTCAACTACAAGGATCATATGCCTAATGAGAAGTATATTTTTCAGCAATAATTACAAATAGTCGAATTCTTACTTTGCATTAAGCAGATCCGATCCACAGACCTTGAAAAGTTTGATGAACTTCACGGACAAAAGATGTACATCGCTGCTTGGTTTTTGCAAATTTCTAAAGATTTTTTTATCAAAGACCTTTTTAAACATGCAACCCTATCAATAAGAATGATTTCTAGAAGAAAAAAAGAAAAAAAGAAATTCGTTTATAAAGGGTGCCTTTGTATGAACATCAATATTAGTTCATATAAATAATATTAATAAAATCACTCTCTATGGAAATAGATTTTACTTTGCTTAATATTTTAATAATATAATCACAACAAGTTCCATTTTGCTCCACATTTCTCTTAAAACATTTCTACCACAAAAATTAAGTACAAAATTTACAATAAGATTTTTTTAGCATTAATCGATGTTCTTGAAGAATGGCGCTATTTATTAGAAAAGGCTCTATAAACAATAATCATATATTGATCTCAACAACTTGGAGTATCTTATAAGTAATTAAATTTTGAACTAATGACAAGCCAAATGGAATAATATGATATAATCTCAACTTGACTTCAAAATTATATACTAAATTAATAACTTCTAAGAAAAGTAAGATGTTCTTTCTTGTGGGTTTATTAGGCACTTACAAAAGAAATATAAAGTTAAACCAAAAAAAAGTCTTAAAGCCATCATGTTGTTCTCGTTGTATTTAAGCTTCAATATACTAAAACAATTGAACTAATAGATGTGGGTTTGAATACGGGGAAAGACTGGTTATATGAATTGGGTCTGTTAGTGTCACGATTGACTATACTCTGCCTATCTGAAATCAATTATCAAACTACAAAACACCAAGGCTTACTACTTTTGTCTTAATTCAATCCATAATCCATTTTACCACTATCAATTCAACAATACTTCCATATTCTTATCCGTTCATCTCCCACTTACTCTCTTTGTGGTTTATATATATATATATATATATATATATATTCAATTACTGATCTCCGGCTTACCTATTGTATTCAGTTTCTCAATTCATCACACAGAATTCAATATCTCGGCTTATGACTCTCACAATCTGGCACTCCAGACTAACTTCTCAATATTCAAAAACTATCCATTACTCGTCAACAACAAAGAAACAAAAAGAGGTAGCACCAAGCTTGCCCCGGCTTACGACTATCACAATCTGGCCTCGATCTCCTTTCTTCAACCTCTTTATCCTATCAAAAGATGGACCGTCGGCTAATGGATTCCAAAGGTTATGACCTTTTGAATTATTAACCATTTATTCCATTAACAACCTACTGTTACCAACTAAACTGCCTAACCATCAGTCTAATTCTCAAGGTTATCAATAACCAAGAAGTAACTTACCACAAAGTTTATTTATCTATTCTACATGGCTCCACTCCTAATAATGCAGCGCCCTCGCAAACATTATTTAGCCTCAACTTATAAAGACGTAGTAGCGTTGGCTTCTTTAGTCAATGGCGTTGGCTTACCACCCTTTGAATTGGTGACCTTCTCCTCTTTATATCTTCGTCATCTGCCTCGGATTTCGATGGTTCTCCATCCAAACGAGCCGTTTGATCTTCATTCAACAAATCTAATTCTCGTACCTGAGACTCAAGATGGTAATTTGGTTGTCGCACTCCTCCAATATCTTCTACTATTCTTCTCTCGGTTTCAAAGGTATCTTCGAAGGAGTTGTTGATGAAATTGGAGTATTGGTCTGCACTAAATTATTGGCCTGCTTCGCTAATGCGGCTAGTTTAGTTTGCAACATCGCAACCTCTACATGCAGCCGTTCTTGCCGTTCCTTCCAATCAGCCTCCATCCTTGCTTTCTCAAATATCATGTTCGCCATCTTCTCCTTAACTACAAAAAAAAAAACACACAATGCATGTCAAGAGCCCCCCTCCTACTTCTTACTATGGTCCAATTAATTGGGTCGACTCCCCCTTATTTCCCACGATTCGTTATGATGAAATACCCTATCATCATCATTATTTATTCTCCCCCACCTTTTTGGAACAAAAAACCCATCTCGAGTTTATATATAGTAAAGTTAAAGCCAATTGCCATTGATCTGTGTTATAAATTTAATACCCATAAAATCTTCCAATTGCACGGAACCATCTAGAAATCCGTCAATAACTCGATATGGGCCATACCATCGAACTTGAAATTTTTTTGAAATTTTTTTAAATCAATTATCATAAAGAAGTACCAAATCATTTGGCATAAAAGCCTTTGGTCTAAGCTTACTATCATAATAAGTCTTCCTTCGTTTTTGTGTAGTTTCCATGATCATTAATGCATTGGCTCTAGTTTCATCCAATTTTTTCAATTTTTCTAAACGGTGCCATAATAAATCTTGATCTTTCAATCTATTAAATATAACAATTCGTATACTTTGGACTTCCAATTTAATAGGTAATATTGCTTCCTGGCCATAAACCAATTGGAAAGGGGTAGCATTGGTAGTAACTTTATATGCAATACGGTATGTCCACAAAGCTGCAAACAACTTAGTGTCCCAATCTGTTCCCGCTTCTGAAACTGATTTTGTTAAGATTTTACATATAATTCCATTAGTCTTTTCCATTTGTCCATTGGCTCTAGGGTGATACGGTATATTCTTTCGATGTTTTATCTCATATTTAGCCATGAGTACTTCAATTGTACTATTTATAAATGAGTTCTTCGATCACTAATCAATTCTCGTGGACAACTAAATTATGTAATAATATTTTGATACAAAAAGGTTGCTACTGTACTTGTACTATCAATTTTGTAGCTACGGCTTTAGCCCATTTTGTTACGTAATCCATTGCTACTAGTATATACCATTTTTGTCCATTTCTCGAAGTTGGTGCAATTGGTCCTATAAAATCAATTCCCCATTTTTCAAAAGGCGCTTGAGCTAGAATTGGTACCAATGACATTGCTGAAGTTCTAGTACGTCGACCCGTTCTTTGATATGGGTCACAATGATGGATGAATTGGTGGGCATCTGCAAACATTGTTGGCCACCAATAACTAGCCTATAAAGCTTTACGAGCCATGCTGTCCTCCGCAAAATGTCCACCACAATTGTCCAAGTGGAAACCTTCCAATATAATACACACTTCAGTTTGATAAATACAGCGTCGCAAAACTCCATCCTTACCTTGTTTATATAAAGCTTCACCAATCATTGTATAAGGTGCACATTTTAATGTTAAGCATCGTTTAAGCTTTTCATTGAAATTGGGTGGAAAGATTTGTAATGTCAAGTATTGAATTATTTTACTATACTCCGGAGTAATTACATCTATCGCAAACAGTTTCGCATCAGATAGTGCATCATTAATGGATTCATTATCCAATATATTGGATAATCGAGATAAATGGTCCGCATTGGGATGTGATTTTCTTCGTCTTACCTAAATAGTAAAGTCAAATTCCTGCAATAGTAAAATCCATCGTACAATACGACCATTCAATTGAGGCTTATGAATCATTTATTTTAAAGCATCATAGTTGACATGGGAAACACATTTATAACCAAGAAGATAATTTTGAAACTTTTGTACAGAATAAATCATCCCAAATGCTTCTCTTTCGGTTGTTGTATAATTTCTTTTAGCTGCTATTAATTGACGACTTGCATAATAAATAGGATGATCAAAACCCCGATCATCTTTTTGGCTTAGTACAGAACCAATCGTGACATTAGATGCATCCACATAAACTTGGAATGGTTTTGTCCAACAAGGTGCCACCAATATTGGTGCTGAAATCGATTTCTGTTTCAATGTTTCGAATGCAATTGTAAATTCGTTTGTCCAAAATGGATTGGTCCCATCGGTTGGTGGTTTCTTCAAGAGATTTGTCAAGAAAAGGCATATAATTGCGAATAGATATATAAATCACCGATAATAACTAACATGGCCGATAAATGCTCGAACACCCATATCAATGTCTGATTGCTTTAATTCTCCTATAATCTTTATTTTATTCGGATCTGTAGCAATGCATGCCATCGAAACTATATGATCCAATAGTTTACCAGAAGATACACCAAATTTGTACTTTTCTAAATTTAAAGAAATTCCATATTTGGCCCATTCATACAAACATTGACCTAGACATTCTAAATGCCTACTTCTCATATTAAATGTACAAAAATCATCTAGAAATATTTCCATTGAAATTCGTAGATAATCTTCGAATGCCTGCATTATTATCATTTGAAATGTAGCTGGTACATTACAAAGTCCAAACGGCATAACCTTATAAGCAAAGGTCCCCCAATCCATAGTAAAAGTAGTTTTTAATTGGTCTTCTTTTGTAATTTTAACTTGATTATAACCGAAGAATCCATCAAGAAATGAATAACATTCATGTCCAGCAACGGCATCCAGTATACTATCCATGAATGGTAAAGGAAAATAATCCTTTTTAGTAGCCGCATTTAATTTGTTGAAATCTTGACAGATGCAAACTTTTCCATTCTTTTTTGATACCATAACAATTGGTGAAACCCATTCATTGAAAGGAACAGGATAGATAAATCCAACTTCTAATAGTTTATCCAACTCTTCTTTTACAATAAGTGAGTATTTTGAATTAAGTCGATGTTGTCTTTGGCGTATTGGTGTAGTGTTCTCCTCCAATATAATTCGATGCTTACAAACTTCAGGTGGAATTCCTTTCAAATCCGCATACAACCATGCAAAAGCAGTTTTATGCATTAAAAAGTAATCCACCCAAATTTCTTTCTCCTTGCCTTTTATATCGTCGTAAATCTGAATGATTTGGGGAGCCTTCCCTAAATTAATTGGTTGACATCATAGAATTTCAGGAGTCTCTGGAATAATATTCTCCTTAATTCTAGAATCTTTCATAAAATCCAACAAATTAGAACTTTTTAACTCCAGTTCTATAGCACTAATGTGATTAACATCTTGTCTATTCATCCAATATGCAATCATATGATCAAAATCGTCAATAACATGTGGAGGAACTAAGTACTCTCCTCATCCTCTGCACTGATATTTCATCCTAGTGTGCTTGATAACTTGCCTTGTATCAGTATAAATTGAGTCAGGTGCACCAATTGCTTCTTCTATAGACTCATCTTTACAATCTGACATGAATTCTGAACTCGCAAATTGAGTTTCTCCATGATATTGGATACGGTACATTTGAAGCACAATTTTATCATTACCTTTTTCAATTTTCAATGTATCATGGCCTCAGTCATTTTGAGCTTTAGCTTGATGCAACCATGGTCGCCCCAATAAAATTGGGTATGACAATATAGAGCTTCGCAATCGAAAAATAATATAATCAATTTTGTAAGTAATTCCTGCAATTACTCTATCAATACTTTGTAAAATACCTATAGGTTTAACTTGACTGGAGTTAGCCATTCTCAAAACTACTGTAGTAGGCAATAAGTGATTCAAACCCAACTCCTCTATTGCAGCGGCATTCATAAGATTTATACTAGATCCTTCGTCTACTTGCACTTTTGATAATAATACTCCATCAATTGAGACATCAATCATTGGTGCACCTAGATCGGGATTCAAACATACTTCTCGAATTTCTTTATTTCAAGATCTGTGACGAATTAATGAAGAATTCAAGATAGTTTGGCATTGAGGTGCTAGTGCCAATAGTTGCTTCATAGAGATCGTGGATTGTATGGTGCCCAAATCTTTTAGAATATCATATGGTTCTGTATTAGTGGTAATTTCCAATGTCCGTTTCTTCTTCCCGGTCTTAGACACCAATGCAAGTAAATTGGTTTTCTCTATATTAGAAATTGGTAAAGCTATTGGAACTAAATTTGACGGAGCCTGTACAATCGATTCTTTCAACGGATAAGATTGTTCTCCCAATTAGATGGATATTGGTTCTTTAGAATTCATGCCTCTTAGAGGATCTTTAAATGAAAAGGATGTTTCTCGAAACTATGTAGAGAATGAAACAGCTTGACACGAAATTGAAGCCTTCGTAATTGGTACTTCATTGGGGTGCACAACCGATTCAGGTCTTACACTGAGTAAGGGGCCCATTTCAGGATCTAGATTGCATGGCCCTGTAATTGGGTCCAATTGGCCCTTCGCTTCAAGATCACCCAAATGTTGAATTGGTCCTTTTCCCTTTTTCTGACTTCTTGTATGGATAGCTTGGACTACTTCTATCCAATAAATTAGTGATTCTTGTGTTCTATTATTTTTTTCCTCTACAATTTGCATAATCGATTGAATATCTTAATCATGATTATTAGGGTTAAATGGAACATTACATTGATAATAAAAATGACCCGATTGCTTTCAATTTCCACATACTAGAGTATATTCGTCTATAAACCTTGGATTAGAGTATTCACTGGCATAATGACCGATTTTCCAGTACCGGTAGCAATGTAGTGATTTTCAACCCATATTGTCAGGTACACTTGGAGTCTCCACTGGAATATATCTACTAGGTCCATTTCAGGTAGCCATAGTAAATGATCTTAGCTGACCAGTTGCTACTGGTCGAGAATTGGACTATTGAGTTGGTATAGTTTGGAGATTATCCCCTTGATTATTTCTATAGTTCTGCATCTTTCTTCCATAAACTAGATTATAATTAGTATTTTGAAAATTCCCAAAGCCATGATTAGATCGATTTGAGCGATTACTATTTCAACCACCCATATTTCCAGTCTGTACTTGATTAACATCCCATTGAGTTGGCTGTATTGTCTGGTTATTGAACTGTTGTTGCCTTTGTAAATGCCAACAATTTTGAGTAGGGTGCTTTCTTTTATAAAATGTACATTGAACACTCGTTTGTCTCAGTGATGGATATTTTGTATCAAAATGACCTTGTCCCTTACAATTATTACACCATACATTGGGTCTCGTATTATAAGGCTTATGTCGTTTCTCCTTGTCTTTAGCCAAATTCTTGGCCAATTCTTCCAACTTCTTTATTAGATTTAATAACAAGGCTTCATTTGGATCTTTAACAGTCGCACTTGTGAGCAACTTTGGTTGTTGATAGGTTGTCAATGTAAAATAAGGTGTCATTGTTATTGGCGCTATTGCTTGGATTGGTGTAGCATTAATTGATTTTTATAACATAACATACTTCATGTTGGAATCAGCCATTTGTGGATAATTATCCATCGACACATTTCTCGGTTGTATTTGCTGGCTTCCTGAACTTAGAATCATTGTGGCCCCCCATTGTAAACAATTGGTCATAATGACATTCTTCCCACACCTTTGCTCGTGCCAACGATGCATCTACCGTAGCTGGTCGAGCCTCTTTTACAAACATTTTCAATTCTGGTGGATACAAACCGTTAATTAATATTGACAAAATAAATGCATCTGGCATTTGATTATTTGACCATTTACAAAGTATATCCGTGATCCGGCCATAATAGGACTCTACGGATTCTTCCACAAATATCCTACTATTTATAAAACTTTCATGAAGCTGATCTTCAAATCCAATTGGTCTAAAATGGGTTAGGAAGGCGTTCCTCAAGGCCTTCCAATTGAAAAATCTATCCACTGGTTGCCGAATATACCATTCAAAAGCTGTATCTTTTAAAGTTGTTGGCATCCATCTCAACCAAATGTCTTCATTTCTACCATTATTAGCCACACAGGTTGTCAAAAATTGAGATATATGGTGATCGGGATCAAAGCCCGACAAACCACTTAAAGTAGGTAATGGTGCCATACTTGTAGTTCGGTCTCCTACTGCTCCCATTTCTACTGCAATTGGTACTTCTGGCACTCCCGCGGCCATTGGTGTTATCACTGATCTCTTTGCTATTTGAATTTGAATTTTTCTTCCTTTGCTTTTATTTGGACTTACAATTCCTTTTTGTCGTTCCCATAGGAGATTTCTTATGCATAATTGCTCTTGTCTTTCTTTTGCTTGTCAATTAATTCTTTGATAATCATCTCTTTCATGATTATTACTTATAATCTTTCATTCTTCTTTACAAAATCAATACTGCCTTGAATTATAATTCACATATTTGTAATCCTAAAACTGGTTCTTTTCACGTTCTCATTCAACATATAATTCCATCTTCTATATAATGAATTTCTAATATTTCATTTTGTTATTATCTCCCCGGCAGCGACACCAAAATCTTGTTCTTGTTGTATTCAAACTTCAATATACCAAAGCAATTGAACTAATATAGGTGGATTCAAATACGGGGAAAGATTGGTTATATGAATTGGGTCTGTTAGTGTCATGATTGACTGTACTCTGCCTATCTGAAATCAATTATCAAACTACAAAACACCAAGGCTTACTACTTTTGTCTTAATTCAATCCATAATCCATTTTACCACTATCAATTCAACAATACTTCTATATTCTTATCCATTCATCTCCCACTTACTCTCTTTGTAGTTTATATATATATATATATATATATATATATATATATATTCAATTACTGATCTCTCACTTACCTATTGTATTTAGTTTCTCAATTTATCACACAGAATTCAATATCTCGGCTTATGACTTTCACAGTCTGGCACTCCAGACTAACTTCTCAATATTCAAAAACTATCCATTACTCGTCAACAACAAAGAAACAAAAAGAGGTAGCACCAAGCTTGCCCCGGCTTACGACTATCACAGTCTGGCCCCGATCTCCTTTCCTCAACCTCTTTATTCTACCAAAAGATGGAATGTCGGCCAACGGATTCCAAAAGTTATGACCCTTTGAATTCCTAACCATTTATTCCACTAACAACCTACTGTTACCAACTAAACTGCCTAACCATCAGTCTAATTCTCAAGGTTATCAATAACCAAGCAGTAACTTACCACAAAGTTTATTTACCTATTCTACACATCATAATTAGATTTAATCAAAATATTTATATCAAATTTAAAGCATTAGAGAATCAAAAAACATCTTCATAATCATACAAATGATGATTTTGAATTTAATGATGGGTTAATATATTTTAAGAAATTATTATACATTCTTTTAGAACTTGTATATATTTTTTTTAACAAATTGCAACTTTTCTTTTTGAAGAGATTTTGGCTTTAGTAAAATAATAAAGTTAATACCAAGAGATTATTGGTGAAGACAATGTCAAAGGTAGTGAAGAACTTTACTAGTCTTGAAATACATATGAAGTAGCTAAGTTTCTAATTTATTAATCACATAATATGTTTCAATTGCTTTCTATTCCAAAAGTTCTACAATCAACTATATTAATGGTTCCTGTTACAAGCATTATAAGGATAACAACTCAATTTGAATATTAGTTAGCTGCTTTACCAAAATGGTTTATTTTATTTTATTCTATTCTATGTCATAAGAATATTTTTAATAAAATAATATCATATTCTCTTTTCTTTTTTTAATTATATTAGTTATTTTTATAGACTTTAAAGAGGTATTATCATAAATTGAGGATTTCAATTTAAAGCCAATTTCTAAAGAGGATAATTTTAAATCTTAATCATCAAGATTAATCTTTTCATAGTAAAATAATCTTGAAACTAGTGATCAAAAACTAAATACATAAGTTAGTTTTGAAGCAACATCATTATTGTAGTATAAACTAAAAATGAGATGATTTGGTAGATTTCTAGCCATTGGCAAAGTTTGCTTATAATAATAGCCCTTACTATCTTTATAATAAAATTATTGTTTATACTTAATTTTTTAAAAGTTCAAAACCAATATAAAATTGACACAAGTCAATAAAGAAAATGTGGACCAAAATTTTAAGTTGGAAATCAAGAAAAGTTTTATTTAGAAATATGTAAAAACCATTTAATTATTAAAAAAGTTAGACTGGTAAAAATAGAAGTTATTTATATTGTAGATAATGTCTATCTTTAGTAAATATGAGTAGTTTCTACCTTGAACTCTTACTTGATATTCAATCTATCTAATTTTTTATGTTTCACTTTTGGAAATTAATTGTAAATCATGTATTTAATAAATAAAAAATCTTAAATATTTAGTAACACAATTAGTTACAAAGTTGATTAATTTTTTAAACTCTTGGATCAAATATAGATGTTTGGAACATTTAAAATATTTAGAAAACTGTGATATTAAGAAAAATAAAAGAGTGAGAGCTATCATCAAAGCCAATAAATACACCAATTAGGGAAAGAGTAAAGTATTGCTTAAAGCCTTCTAAAGACCCATTGTGCTGAGTTTAACTTAATTACATATTCTTGTCAGATTCCAGGAGGGGGGAGGGAGGGGAGAGGGAGGGGAGAGGGAGAGAGGGGCCAGTCTCCCTTCTCCCTCCCTTCCCCTCTCTCGTTCTCTCCCCAGGTCCCCTTTCCCTTCCCATGCCCCCCGTGCCCCTTTCCCCCTTCCCCATGCGACCCCTCCTCCCCTTCGCCCCTGTGGCCTTGTACCGCCTCTTCCTCCCTCCCTCCCTCCCTCGTCCGCTCTTCCTCTCTCTCTCTCCCACTTCCTTCTCCTTCTCTTCGCCCTTCCCCTCAAGATTTTGCGTTTTCCGCGTCGGTGCCATTTTGGTTGTGATCGTGGGATCATCATCTTCTCCTTACGCTCCGTTCCCCAGACACCAATCAAGGTTTCCCAATCGCCTCGAATCATCAGCCCTCTCGTTGCCATCGCTGTGGGAGGAGTTAACCATCATGAGCTCATCCGGATACGGCCAAAAGGAGAAGGTGCTTTTCAGGCTAATTCCGCCTCCTCCTCCTTCTCCTCCTCCTCCACTTCGCTACTTGTTTGGTGTTGCAATTGTAGTGACATCTCGCAGCCCTAAATTCCTAGGCTCTTCCTGATGGCTGAATTTGCTTCGTCTTGGGAAGGGTTTCTCTTAGTGCTGGTTTTTAGGACTGCTTTGTGACGAATTCTCTTGTTTTTGGTGCATGGTGGGTGGTGCAGGTCCTCAGTCGGATTGCTGCAAATCGGTTGCAGAAAGAGCTGACCGAGTGGCAAGTGAATGCCCCGTGTGGATTCAAGCATAAAGTCACCGACAATCTGCAAAGGTAATTCTATTACTATATGATGAATTGCTGAGATTCTACGTTCGTGCGTAAGGTCCACGGCACCTTGTATTGTTTCGATAGCCGGCTTGATGGATTGTTCATCAAGCATGGTAATCCTAATCGTCTGTCTCCAGATGGGTAATCGAGGTGCAGGGAGCTGCTGATACATTATACGAGGGAGAAACGTTTCAATTGCAAGTTGATTTCCCAGAACATTATCCGATGGAAGCACCCCAGGTATCAGTGTTCTTGTTCCTTCAATCCTATTACATCACCTAGATCACTGTGTCATTTTGTTGGGATTATTGCAAAACTGCATAAATCTACTGCTACCGACGCTCAAATCTCGTGTAAGTAACAGTTGTGGCCTAATCTGCGTGAACAAAACGTTGCCAAACCATGTTCCGTCTGGATCTGGACAGTCTCTGTATATGCTGGTCAATATCTTCTAATGGTGTATACGTTTGCATACTTTCTGATACTTGTACGTGCAGGTCATATTCATGCACGTGCCTCCTTTGCACCCGCACATCTACAGCAATGGCCATATATGTCTTGGTGAGTTCTACTTTGTCGGATCTTGTAGACTCCATCAGTTTTTGTTTCGTATTTGAGTGCTGCGGCAATTGGTAACTTACCAATTGCTGAGGCACAGAAATCTTTAGTAGCTTCTACTATCTTTTACAGTTTTCTCTGCTGCCTTAAGCAGAACGTTTAGCAGTGGTCAAGAAGTGGTCATACCGATCTCTTCACATAGATCAAAATGTCAGCACTAGAGCGGGTATGTACATGTGTGAGATGCCCAGTTTGTCTAAAATACTTCCGTTTGGCAAGACAGGGATGAGACTGTGACGTATAATGTATTGTTTATAAGGTTTCCTATTGATTTCATCGTCACATGTGGGTCTACGTAGGAGCTAATCACCTGAATAATTTTACGCGACGAGTTCCCAACTTAACGAAAACTATCTCTGTGTACTTGAATTTAACATGTTGCGTTTAATTAAGACTAATTTCTGCAAACTTGGCTTCGTTTCACCAGATATTCTTTATGACTCTTGGTCACCAGCAATGACCGTGAGTTCTATCTGCATCAGCATCCTGTCCATGTTGTCTAGTTCAACTGTGAAGGTACTTTTTAAAGTTTCCACACTAGCCTCCACGTATTGAATTTTCAGTATATCGCATGTAAAAATGGGGACTGTTCTTTTAGTGTCCTGCTTTCTAACTTGTTGCACGGGTTTTATTTTACATTCGCGTCAAATGAATTTCCTTCAAGTAATTTTGATTTACCATGTGCAATTTAAGTATTCGATTGGACTACTGATACTCGTTGCTTGAACAGGCCAGACCACCTGATGACGATCGTTATGTGAGGAAATGCCGAAATGGCAGATCTCCCAAGGAAACACGGTGGTGGTTTCATGACGATAAAGTATGAGTTACCAGATGACGTCCCAATCTTATTCAGAGGGATGCATATTGAGATGCAATACAACAACGAATTGCTAGTAGGCATGAACTGTATTATTACAACGTAGTTGTATCCTTTGTATTTCTGTTGTTTGTCACTTTTATTGGTAAGCAAGATACATACGTTGCATTCCAACAAGTATAGTTAGAAGCCAATGCGTAGCATATTTTTTTTTCTTGGTAGCTAGGTTTATTTTTTGTAACTTTTCTTCTCTATTTTCCTTGCTCTAAATTGTTGGGGGTCTGTTTGATGCTAATTTGAATGTCTACTACTTGGCTTTCCAATGCTTATCATTATGACGTCACGATTGTCATAATCATAACCGAAGCCAAAAAGCTCATTTTGTGTTGCATGTCGTCTTCAAGTTTTCTGCTTCACTTGTTTGTTCTTTCGTGCTTTGTTGCTATAGCCAGTCTGATGTAATTCTTAGAAGTTCAGATATATCTAGCTCCTCATCATAAGAATGGGTTTTGCTTGAAGATACCTTTAAGCACTTCTTAACTTGTATTTTATGAGGTACACCTTCGTGAAATAGTAATGATACTGAAAATAAGAGTTTGGTTAAAAGATATTCACGCGAACTTGCTTCATTTGTGTGTGCATTTATGTTCAGGTCTGGTCCAAACCAATACTTCATGCGTATTTTTCTAGCTGTTACGATAATTGTAATTCTTTGGTCAACTAAATAGCCCTTCATCGACCGCCACTGTTCACGTATGGCATCGCTCTTTAATTAAAACTATTAACTTCTAACAACGTATGCAAGTTGGCTTTACTGTTCCTCTACACACTGAGCCATGCTTCGGTTATTTGCCCTCCTTTGGACTTCGTTATTAATACCTCTCTGTTCCTCTCCAGCAATCTCTCCAACAACAGATTTTACTAGCATCTCTTGTTTCTCTACATGAATATCATGATTTATCCCCATTGGATTAATCATACAAAGGTTTATCCCTTGTCTGCATAGCTGCTCCTACCGTCATTGCAGTGCTTCCCTTGATGGAGACAAATGTTGGGACCAACTAACGGAGCCCCTAAGGCCAAAGGATCAGGAACCTTCACAACAACTGTATGATATTATCTCAGCTTACCTACTCTTACATTGAATATCGGTACCTCCTATTTCCGTTGGAGAGCACCATCTCGCTCATCTCGCTCTACAAATAAGTGGGCATGTTGTCTCAGCAAATCTATGTATCACAGGTGTTGATAATCGAAAGCATGCGATAACTTTGTACCTTCACAGCGGGTCTGGTGTCAAATTATACTACTAATAAGGTTGTCAAAAGACCGAGTACATCAGCTCATTTGTAGTCATTGTACAACGATGCTAAGAGTTTTGAAAGAATTCAGGTGTCGCATTAGTTAACATTTTTTTTTTTTTTTTTTTTTTTAAAGAAAAGAGGTCGATCGACAGGCTTACAAGCAGCTGTTTTGTAAAACCCAAGGGCTTCTGCTGATTTTCTGAGGTGTGACTTCTTGCTAATTTTGAGGATTATCCCCACGGAGCTCGTTCAGTACCACACTTCAGAGCGCCAGCGAGCTCTGAGGTGCCATACTTTGTCTTGGTAAAGACGATAATGCGGCGTCCACTACCATAACAGCTGATCACATCTTGCACAAGCTGGGTTCGCACAGAGTAGTGGCCCGGAAGTAATGTCACATTATTACCAGCCTTTCATTTTCTCGTCTTCACCTGGGTCCATGGTTTTCCTAGTATTCTTTAATAACTTCCAAGCAATCAGAATTGCACAATAAATCTGAAATGATTCAGCACATAAGACCAAGGTGCTAGGAAGAATCTTTAGTGCTGTGAAGCTTTGCGGAGCACGATGTGCCTGTGCCGGCACGCCACTTTGCATAGTCTTCGATAAAAAGTTACAAGAAGTTGAGAATTTACTTCTGCTTGAGATTACCTTGTAATATCATCCTCAGTAAATTTTGAAAAAACACGTGGCTAGTACTTCATTTCTGGGTACAAACATTCAAATGCTGGCACAAATACAAAACTCGTGAAAAGATATAATCTCTTCATCAGCTTTGCTCATAAAAACCAGAGCAGACCAAAAGCTCTTTTAATGAAATACGATCATCACCGGAAACCCTTAAAGGTTCCACTCAATTGCAAAGGATGCCCTCTCAAACAACAACCAATTCCGAATGCCGACAAAGAGGTGGCTCAAAGTGTGTGCAGTGGAATTTTCGCAGGCAATGGGATAGAAGAAATTTAAGTATTGATTCTGGTTTTGCAGACTGCGTATTCTGCTGGAGAAAATTCCAAGCAAGCTAAGAGGTAAACAGCCCTTCCTTCTAAACGTGACGCACGCGCAGTCTCGGAACGCATCACCAAGTCAGTGTTCGATTGCACCAAGAACCCACAAGTGGGCATCCCCCTCTCCAACTCTAATCCTAGACACGCAAACAACGCACATGATCACGGTTCCATCACCCAATCAATCATCCGAAAAACAACGAAACCCAACTCGATCAAGACATACCGCGGAGATGAGACATGTGAAATGGGGTTGAAGGAGGCGCCCCTTACCCCAAGAAGCGCGGCACAGAGAAAACTTTTCGGCTTGGGGCTCCGCCTGCCCGGACGAAGAAAGGGGACGCCACGCTGGCGAGCCCCGCCCACCCATCTTCGTAGGATCCGCCCAGCCCCGCCCACGGGTGCTCGCTGGGACCCCCACGGCCCTGCGAATCTTGCGAGCCCTTAGAAGCAAGGAGCAGTGACCTCGCCCTAGGTGCAAGAGCGAGGCGGATCATTCCGAAGGTGCAAGAGCGAGGTGAGTCATTTCGAAGGTGCACGAGCCAGGTGCGGGACATCTTCAAAGCAGTTATGGGAAACTCCTCGTCGCTTCTTACTCAGTACGACTTGGAGGATCTCCAGAATCATTGCAGCAACCTTTGTAAGTCCTTCTTGGGATAAGTCTGGTGAATAATTTTGAGTTGATCAATCAAAAGAAGTGCACTTCAGAGAGATTTGGTATGATGTTGATCTTATGATGCACTCTTGCTGCCAGATTCGCAGCGAGAGATAATTGCCCTATATGAGCGATTTTGCCAGTTGGACCGTACTAGCAAGGGTTTTATCTCTGCTGATGAGTTCATGGGCGTGCCCGAATTTGCTGTCAATCCTCTCTGCCAGGTACAGCCCGACAATTTCACTTCATATTAGCATTTAATCTGACTACTGCTTTATGCCCACTCTCCAGATTACGCTTGTTAATGATTGCAAGAATCAATTAGTGTTATTGGTTAATGGATGTTGAGTCACTTTCTTGCAGAGGTTGTTGAAGATGCTGGAAGGATTGAATTTCAAGGAATTTATAGCTCTGCTTTCAGCCTTTAGTGCACGTGCGACGAAAGACGACAAATTGAAGTGTAAACATCTCACTCAGCCTGCAGAAAAATTAAGCACATGCTACAGTAGTATGTGTGAGGTCAAATAAAGGGAAATTATTCATTACTACGTTCCATTTCATAAATGCCTAAACTAATAGCTCAGTGCAGATGAGCGACGGCGTTGAAAGCGAAGGTTGAAGCACATCAGTGTTCTCAATTTATGTAATGAAAAGCAGCGTTTGTGCAGTTATTTTCAGGGTGTATGACACTGATGGAAATGGCAAAGTAACCAGTAGCGATATGTTGCAAGTTCTACGCGATCTATCGGGGAATTTCTTGACGGATGAGCAGCGCCAGGTTAGAACATCAAAACCTTTTTATAACGTCATGTGTAGTTACTGGTTTACTACTGTAGTCTTAGAACGATTGCAAATCGACAGCCTCTTTGTGTTGCCGAAGAGATGGACCTCATGAATCACAATTGAAAAAAACAATGATAGGAGAGCAAAATGGTGTTTTGTTGGATTGGCATGTTTTGAAGGCTTTCAGTGAGTGATAGATTTTTATTTTGAGTGGAACTTCTTTGTAGACTCTTCTTCGGTTTCTAACGGTACATGTTGTTCTGGCAGTCGGTTTTGAATCAGGCTCTTGAACAAGCTGGATACACGGTGGATTCAGCTCTAACACTGCTAGATTTTAAGCAGGTTTATTTTGAACCTAAAACAGATAATGATTACTTTCATGATTATGGCTGGGGAGATAATACTTTGCTTGTATTGAGTTGCTTTGTCAGCATTTGACTGCGTCTTTTGGCCCTGCTTTACCGTTGGTGTTTTTTGGCTTAACCAAGTGCATGAAAACCCTCTGTTGTGTTGGTTACTGACAGTTTTGAATGTCTGAAATGTCTGATAGCTTACCTTTGTTCTCTTCTTTCAGGTTTTGGGAAAGGCAGACCTGAAAATGGACGTGGAAGTTCCGGTGGACTGAAAATGTAGCGCAGAATTGTATTGTATTCATTAGTAATCGCATTACCTTTTATTGTAGCCTTGCACATGATGTAGGCTAGGGTTGCTCACATTGACTAAGCTTTACTCGTCGTATGGCTGTGAAAGTGTATTTGGATAAGTTCTCTACTACAGATACTGGATGATTTGTTTTTTTATTTTTTTATTTTTTTCCGAATTGTGATGTTCATTCATTTTTCTGTGTTGGTATTTTAAAACCATGCTTCTGTTGTCTTCTGTGGAAGCACTTCCATTTTGCTTTCCAAGTCCTTTTGATTTGTCTCTCAAAATTGGCTTCACTTTTGATGCGTTAATTTTGATATATTCGAATCACAGTTCCAACACTTCACTTGAACGACGAAATTAAATTTAGATGCCAACCTTTATCAAGGGTGGCAGAAGTCTTTCACTCGTACTCAACACTAGTAAGCTAAAATTGTAAATATAAACAAACTACGGTTCACTACACTGACGATGGTCAAGTCCATAATTGCGGGTGCGTGTAAATTCAACAGTGAGCTGGGTGAACATTGTTGCTGTTGGCTGCTCATCTGTAGACTCCGAATCTAGTGCTGCTGTGACTGCTGGCCCGGGTGCGTTTACATGGCAAGTGAGGTGAATAGCATTGCAATAGTAATCTGGGGATGCCGGATCGCAGGCAACGTTCGATCACCGAATGCGCAGAACAGGTACGCAGCTCGCACCCCTTCATTCATGCGTGTCGATAGGGATGGATGCCGGTTACCCAATGATGGGAAACCAATTGTTGGGTTGCTCCAAAATATTTCCAGTAGGGGTTTAGGGTCTAGGGTTTCAAAAAAGAAAGATAAATCATTTTTGGGCAATTAGGCAGCAGATTTTTATTAAGATGTTTTGGTATGGGCAGCCATTTGGATTTTCTGTGCATCCAGTACCAGGAACCACCTGAGTACCTATTCCTCTATGGCCATTCGATTATACCTAGTCATTGAAGACTTTCTACGCTGCCCCTAGCATATATAATGTAGGTGAATACCGAATACGTGTTGATGAATGTTGATGTTTAAGTGAAAATTAGGGGTTAGCATGTAATAGAATGGAAACAACTATCGTGGAAATCGGATGTTTGAGCAGTGTTCAAGCCGATGAATAGGCCCGGATTCAACTCGGCTGGCAAGTCCGCGAAGGTCAGGTTGCGCGTCAGAATTCTTAAGGGACCATAATGGATCATCACCGTGCAATACCCAGCAATCTATCACGGAAAAGAACTCCGTTGGGGAGCTCACGGGGTCTGGAATTAAAAAGAAAAAATACATTACTTCTAAGGCTAATTTCGTGTGCACAGCTCAAGATACTATATTAAAAATCTAAGATTTACTTTCAGTAACTGACCAAAGACTCATTTTGTAAGCCTAACTTCAGCAAAGCAATGAATGCAACATATCATTGCACGTCAATTTTGTAGAAAATGTGTTGTGTTAGGAGGTAACACGGCAATGGAAGCAGTGTGGATCATACCCAGAGTGATCATGTCAAGCATTGTGTATCATCCATCGAGCGCTTATTCAAGCTCAAGCACTGCAGTGTCAAATTAAATGGAATGACGTATAGGTAGCCAGGCATGGGCTGAGAAATACCAACAACCACGCTTAGACGAATCCTAACCAGCAATACTACTCACAACATGAGGACCTCTTGATACATGATAATAAGATAAAACATGGTTCCAAGTCTGCAAAATAATTTAAAAATAGAAAATGTAGTGATGCAGAGAAGAGGATGCAAGGGACCAAAATCAAATTAGCGAATCCAGCTCGCCCTTTTTAACACATGAAACGCCCAGAGACATAATCCCTACGGGATGGTCCGGGTCATGCTTGGGAGGAAGAATGCAACATTCCGCAAACTCATTTCCATTATACACATATGCATATGGCGAGGCGGTTGAGATCTGCACATGACAGCCCACATCAGGATAAAATCGAAATAACATATCTCTTCGCGCAGGACCATGCCTAGTGTTAAAGTATTTCAACCAATCACCACCTATGACCCATATGGGTTATGTTGCAGTGATGAGCTTAAAGAAGACGAAGAAGATGAAGGCCAAACTTTTGAAAACTCAAATGTTACACGTTGTATCCAATGTTACATAGTATGGTGCCAATTCTCAGCATAGGTTTTGGTATTTAGATTGTGGGACCAAGTAAACAGAGAATACCTGCAGCTGAAGCATTTCCAGGTCCGAGTAGCCTGCAATATGAGAGATGAGACACCGCAGCACATTCCCATGCGCCACAAGGAACACATTGCGACCTTCCTTCAGCCGCGGCTCAATGGTTGCCTGAAAAAAGGCGACTGACCTTGTGTACGTATCCTGCAGTCACAACGTTGACAAAATTGGCCGTATCATTGAGTGGAGTTCAAGGCATCTTCTCGGATGAATCATCCTAAGTTAGAATACAATTTTAAGTACATAAGATTAAGGAGGATTTATTGCTATGTCTCACTTGTAAGCTCTCCCCATTGGGAGGCCGCGTGTCATAGCTCCGTCGCCATTTTGTAACAGTTTCCTCCCCAAACTCCGCAATAGCTGCCGTTTTATTCAAACCCTGCAACGAGTAATGACCTTAGGAGAGCGGCACATATAGCTACATCGCCAGAAACGATCAAAGTAGGATAAAAACAACGACAGTGACATAAGTCTCAGAGAATATGCATAGCTTCCTAAGGGTCTTAAATGTTGCTACACAAAACATATTTCTACAAGGCAACAAGGAGCTACAAGTTTAAAGCTGTGCTACCTACAATTTTATCCAACTTACAGACGGACTCCTGTCCATGCTGCTCAATTTCTCGCATACTCGCAAAAATGGTAACAGAACGAAGCGGCAGAATCAACCTGCAGATCCCCGTAGCAGCGTTCATTAAGAGCAGGGTCCGCGTAAACCGGCACCATCCAACATGAGGCTGTTTCAAGTGCCTTGGCAGCTGCGTCACGCAGACGAATACGATTCTCATCCCCAGTCTTGCCTTTCCCATAAAATCCTCCCCTCACCAACACCGGTACGCGTTTGAACCTACTCTGCTTGCACGACAATCACATGAAGCGGCTTACTGGTTAAATTCAACGATGTGCTTGACGTACATTCCCAAAAGATTGAATCACTGAATTTGGATTGCGGAAATCTTCACAACCTGCGTCATTGCAATGAGGGCAGTTTGCTTGGCACGAACAAGCCGACTCGTGAAAATGATGTCAAAGTCGATCTCGCTTACAACTCTCCCGCCTGACAATGCCTCCGTCACTCCCTTCTCCGTCAGTGGAATGTCTACATCCCTACATGTGAACTGCTCGCATCAGGAACTCCACATTTGAATCGAACCACCCCGTCCACATTGATCCTTTGGACGACGCTACGAGTGTGAAGATTTAGGACTAAATTTAGGGTTTTTCGGAATTGAAAGGGTAACCGTATGATTTTCGCACGGAAGCAATCTACAAACCGAACTTTCGATGCCGTTTCCGTTCTAGCATACAATGGCTCGATGCGATGTTCATCCTTACTCTAAGTAAAATATCTACACATGAAAACCCTAAAATAACAGGACGAAGCATCACATACCCAGTGAAAAGCTTCAAATCGTTCCACATGCTTTCACCTGCTCCCTCGCCAATTCACAAGTTTAGAGTCAATGAAGAACTAGATGCACTGCCTGTGAAGTTGACCAACAATAGTCACTCGCGCAACACACAGATTCATGATAATTAATGCCACCATTGCAAAAATCACTAACTCAATTTCCCACATCATCCATTAAAGGGACAAAAAGATACCATGACGCATGAGCACGAGCTGGCTTTTCAAGCTGGAGAGGGAAGACGACGAAACGGGCATAGCCACACGATGCTTGTCCGGAGGCACGGCTACGGCCCTTGCATTCCCGCCATGGCTGGACATTTTCGCCATAACAGCCAAATGGACACGGTAGGCAGCCATCATTCAGTATCACTTAATACGCTATCGACTGAATTCAGGCCTCGGTATGATGTCAATGCTGCTGCGAGATCGAAAACTGAAGTCAATGCCCTAGGATCCGGCAACAACAGTGTGCGAGTGACGTCTCTCAAAACAATATTTCACAAGCGGATCGCCGCAAAAGTTCATTCAAGTCAAATGTTCCTTACATCTCTCCAGTCTACAGCGAACCTCATCAGTCATGCCTCCGCTACTACGTGCACTCCGAAGACTTCCAGGCATTGGCTACGCAACCTGTAACTTTCTTCAGAAATACGGGCAGTGCTATCCCCACGAATAGGCCGTAACTTTAGGGGTAGCCAAGTGCTGGTTATTAATTCTGGGAAGTGGGAGTGGGATCAATGGAATGCAGCCTAAGAAAGAAACGTGGCAAGGACGTAGAGCGCACATGGCACTCTATGGTACAAATCTCGTTCGAGCAATTAAGAAACTGAATCTCCAAATTCAAAGTGGAGTGGCTGTTCACTACGATGGGATATTCAAGATGCGCGTGGTCTGGTTGTTGCCATTGCTGAGGTTTACTGTTATCGTTACCACTTTTGTGGTGTCCAAATGCATGCATTCTCACTCCTTCGACATTCAGAAGTCCACAAAAATTCACAGATTTAAATCTCCTACTTCTAAAGAAACAATCAAATACATAACTAAAATTATGAGGTTGCTTCAAGGCTAATTCAGAGATAGAACTTCCTTTTGCACTTATCACGAGTAGCTTCCAGAAAGTAGAAATAAACCTCTTTGATTTTCAGGTATCTTATTCGCGACTCTTGCTGGATTTCATTTTCCCAAACATTTCCCCAAAAGTTGCCAAGTAGCTGCTCTTAGCAATAGACTCTAATTGCGGCATCCCAGCTGCCACTTTCATCAAGCCTGAGATACCAGAGAATTATTCACCATCAACCTGATTGCTCCCTCCTCGAAGACTGCTGGCGCACTTCTACTGCACGATACAGAACGTCTGTTTGTGCATCATTGTGTCATCTTTGGACTATTTCATTGTGAAAGGAACAACGATACTCTGCCGCAAACTTAGAAGGCGGAGGTGGTTATTGAATTCTCGGTGGTAACAAGTACACACTGTGCCTGCATGCTGCCAACCTTAGAATCATTATTCTATATTCTACAATGTCAATTTTTTTTCATTTTTAACGTAAATAATTTTAGATTGCTTCTTTGGCAACCTCACATATCTTAATTGGTTATTTTAATAATATATACCTATTCTTGTTGAATTCACATTTGAGGACATTCAATGTCATCATTCAAGTTCACATTCTGTTGACATTCGATGATAACAATGCATAAATATTATACATTTACATGTTGTATAGTGGCTGAATAGCAATAAACTTGCACACTGTCATCACAGGTGATACTATTTTATTTCATGAAACTAAACCTTATTCAAAAGAAAGTTTATCATTTTTTTGAAATGATTGTTTTTGAAATACTACATACGGTGTAGCCAACTGTCACAGATTGTGCCAGTAGGTATTATGCTGATTTCTTCTATATACAGGGAGAAAGTAGCAGATCTTATGAGCAGCAAATTGCAAGCATTTGAAGTAGACAAGATGACAAGGAGCGTGGTTGGGGATATCAAGCAATAATTGCGAACATCAAATAATGGTTGTGGATATCAAACAAAGTAGTGACAAGATGAAGGAGTTATGGCACCTTATTTAAGCATAAATTTAGCTTGTATATACTTGAGTACAAATTATATCAATTTGTACAAATATACAAGCTTCTATTAAGACATAAGCATAAAGCAAAGTATTTTAGCTTGCTAGAATAGAACTCTATTTTAATCTTTCATTCAAACTATTTAGCCAATAAATCTTTTTGAATCCAAAATATATTAAGATGAGGTTATAATACCTCTACTATTAATCTAAGTCTATTGGAGAAGAATCCAAATTAATGAGTGGTGAACTTAAGGCAATTAACAATATACTATCACACACATACACATATAAACCAATAATTACCTATATGATATGATAAAAGTAGGTAAAAATAGATTAATTCCAAATATCTTCTATAGTAGTTTCTTAGAAGCTTCATAGATATTGCTTTGACTTTATAGGTATATATAATTGATTTATTAGGTTAGGAATGTGGTCAACAAGTTGGCCATGTGCCACACATGTTGGTAGCTTGAAGAACAAGCTAACTATGTAGCATACACATAGAAAACTTGCCTTGTAAACTAAGACATGTGTCTTACAAAATCAACACATATTAGAGGTCTTATAGAACATCGCCACATAGCTCCTAGATAGATAGTATATATAGAAGCAAGAGTGAAGCCATCTTTACTCTTGTCAACTTCTTTCTTGCTTTTAATCTAGATTTAAGAGTCTCTAATTTCCTTGTCTTTTGGCAATAGCCATTCCAGTTTCTATTTATTATACAAACTTCTTTATTTCTATTTTGTTTTTTTTTTTTGAAACAGATTTTTTAAGTTTATGTATTTTCTTTCAATTCATGTCCTTGACAAATGGACAAGTATACACTTACAAAATTAGAGCTTTGTCTTCTCTTGATTAAGAGTGGATTATCCCCTTTTCTTCATAAAACATAAGTGTATTAGAAGTTATGGATTACCTTCTTCTAAACTAATATTGTTCTTAGTAACTTCTTTATTCTCAAGTCCCTTCTTCTACTTATCTTGAGCAATATTAGACATTTATTTTCTAAGTATTGTCATGACAGAGCTTCATGAAATAAAGAGTGCAATGGTACAAATGCAAGAAAAATTGAGTGAGTTAATACTTGTGATGCATCAACTCGGTTTATGACCACAAAGAGCAACAAAAATGGGAAGAAGTTAAGATATAGATATGATTGGAGCTACTTCAACATCTATATCCAATCATGTCCCTTTTCTTATGATGGAACATCCTTTTGCTACTAAAGAACCAAGAATTGTCATGCTTAAGAAGTTTGATGGTACAAGATCCAAGTTTCAAGGATTTATCAATCAAATACAACTTGTGATTGAACTTCAACTCCAAAGCTATCCAATTCCACAATCACAAGTTAGATTCATTGATACACTTTTTTCAAGTTCAACATTATTGTGATTTTTATCTTTTTTTAAATGACAAGATCCAATATTTGATAATTTAGAAGCTTTTTTAGTAGAGTTTCAATTCATATATGGAGAACATGTTGCAACTCATATTACAACCAACAAGATCCATATTTTACATAAAGGCAATCGATCCGTAACATTATATGCTTTATAATTTTGACAACTTATAACTGATATCAAGTGGAATGATGTTGTACTTATTAGCCAATTTTTCTATGGATTACAATATAATGTAAAGAATTTGATGCTTAACTTACATGATCTTCAAACATTGAGTCAAACAATTGACTTTGCTAAAAAGTATGTCAATTGAATTTTCAAATTTTGATCTGAGAGTTGGACAAATAGGCATCAACGTTACTATAACTCAATGATAATACCAATGCCTCCTCAATACATACATTCAGAAGTAGATGATGTGTAGATTGATGAGGTATGTTTCAAACTTCTTAGTGAGTAAGAAAAGACTCCTTGTCGTGAGGGAGGATTGTGCTTATATTGAGGAGAACCTAAATTCATTATTCAATATTATCCAAAAAAACAACAGAATTATAAAATGAAGAGTATGAATGTCAAAGAAGACAATGTATCAAAAAACAATTTTTTCCTACTACAATAGGGATTATGTGGCTGGAACCTTATACAATATCTAATGAAAGTCTTATTCTCTCTTTAGAACCCTCTTCTTGTTTTATATTAAACATTATTTTAGGACATATACATTACAAAGCCTCTACCTTGTTAAATTCAAGAGTCTCGATATGTTTCTTAAATGAAGAATTTATTAAAAGTCTTAAAATATCTTTAATAAGGAAAAATAAATATGTTCATGTAGAAATCATAGATGGTTGTCCGTTGTCTTCTAGAGATATTATTCACAAAACCCTTCCTATAGAAGTAATAATCAATGATTATAATAGCTTTGTGATATATAATATCATTAGATCTTCCTCTAATTCAATCATTTTATCCTGGTTAAAAAAATACAATCCTTGAGTATATTGGATTTCTTGTATTCTTAACTTTTTTAAAAGTATAACTAAGAATGCAGTTAATCAAGTAAAAAATCACAAATCTAGTACAATTAAACCTATGTTTATAGGTACAAGAGCTTTCTTGTATGCTACAAAAGAAGGATCACCTTGTATCATTTATGCCACACCTGTTTCTAATGGTGCAAAGACTTCAAGTGGCATTGAAGGCAAATAACAAAAATATCAAGATATATTTGAAAAAAAGAATGTAGATACTCTTCCAAAATATCATCCTTATAACTATTCAATTGACCTTCAAGAAGGAGCACAACTACCATTTGTACCAATTTACAATTTATCACAAAATGAGTTGGCCAAATTAGAGGAGTATATTAAAGAAAATCTAGGCAAGAATATCATAGACCATTCCAAATCTCTAGCAAGAGATCCAATTCTATTTATGAAAAAAAAGATGGATCATTGTGGATGTGTATTGATTATCGAGAACTCAATAAGATCACCATTAAGAATAGGTACCTACTACCTTTAATATCTAGGCTTCTTAATCCATTGAATCAAGCTAAAATCTATATAAAATAGATATAAAAGAAGCATGTAGTTTGGTACGCATCAAAGAAAGAGATGAATGTAAGTCTACATTTTGAACCAAGTACGGACATTTAGAATACAATGTCATGCCTTTTGGACTTATAAATACACGAGCAGTTTTTCAACATCTTATGAATGATATTTTTTGTGAGTTTTTGGATGGTTTTGTTGTTTGTTATTGTTGTTCTCGTTGTGTTCAAGCTTCAATATACGAAAGCAATTGAACTAATAGAGGTAGGTTCAAACACGGAGAAAGACTAGTTATATGAATTGGGTTTGTTAGTGTCACAATTGACTATACTCTGGCTATCTGAAATCAATTATTAAACTATAAAATACTAAGGCTTATTACTTCCCTCTTAATTCAACCCATAATCCATCCTACGACTATCAATTCAATAATACTTCCATATTCTTATCCGTTCATCTTCCACTTACTTTCTTTGTGGTTTATATATATTCAATTACTGATCTCCTGCTTACCTATTATATTTAGTTTCTCAATTCATCACACAAAATTTAATATCTTGGCTTACAACTCTTATAGTCTGGCTCCGATCTCTCTTTTTTCAACCTCTTTATCCTATCAAAAAGATGATCCGTCGACGAGTGGATTCCAAAGGTTATGACTCTTTGAATTCTTAACCATTTATTCTACTAATAACCTACTGTTATCAACTAAACTACCTAATCATTAGTCTAATTCTTAAGGTTATCAATAATCAACTAGTAACTTATCACAAAGTTTATTTATCTATTCTATATAGTCCCACTCCTAATTGTGCAGCGCCTTCACAAATACACAATTGTTACCTATCTAAAAATTACTTAACAAAAATCTACAAAGGTACTATTTCCTCTGGTCCATCTAATTGATCATTTGCTGCATTATCGAATGTGCATTCCATTGAATGTGGTTCCAATTACAAATCTTCTTCTTCATCTTTCAGTCTGTCCATCGACTCTTTCCTCAACTCGTTTGAGAGATCTTTATTATACTCTCCCAATTCATAGACTTGAGCTTCCAATTTCAAGATCTAGACATCCCAAAGTTCTAATTGTTGTTGCTGCTGACTCATCCATTCTGGAACATCTTCAATCGGTACTTGTGATCGGTTCCTCACTCTTAATTCTTAACTGGAACTATTACTCTCAAAAATACAAGAAACACAAGAAAATGGCACTCCAATTAACGTAAAATAACATCACAAAATGACTTTAAGTGATGCCCCACTCTTATTCTTTTATTGCTTAGTAATAATGACAATATGTTATCCATATTGTCCTTGAAAGGTAATGAAAAGTAATCTTTCTTAGTAGCCACATTAAATTTCTGGAAATCGTGACAAATTCAAATTTTTTCATTCTCTTTTGGTACCATCACGATTGAAAAAATCCACTCACTATTTGGTACTGGGTAAATAAAACCAACTGTAAGAAGCTTGTCCAATTCTTCCTTCACTATGAGGAAATATTTAGGATTAAGGTGATGTTGCCTTTATCATATCAATTTATCGTTCTCCTCTAAAATGATACGATGCTCACAGACTTCAACGAGGATACCTTTTAGATCAACATAAGTTCAACCAAAAGCTAATTTATAATGCAAGAAAATTTTTGTCTAGTAGGTTAACTCCTGTTCCTTAATATCTTTGTATACTTTAATTGTCTGAGGCTCTATCATGGTTGCCAAGTTGATAGTTTGACATAAAGGTGCAGCGGCGATGTTTGGTTTCAATCCCCGCGCTAGTTTAAAATCAGTCGGTAAGTCCGACATTTGTAAAGTATTGAATCCTGTATCCAAAGCACTCACATGGTGCACATCATACTTGGCCATCTAATCAATACTAACTTTAGCAGAGATTTCTGAATTCGTTGGGTATATCAAGTACTCCCCCGAACCGCCACATTGGTACACCACTCTAGGATGTTGGTCTGCTTCCACGGACACCTCCGTAATCGGTGCTACTGTATCATCATCGACGCTAAGCTCATCGCTCGATATTAATTTAGATGCTCACAATTGAGATTCCCTGTTATAGTGTACTGAATATATTTGTAAAATCATTTTATCTCCGCCCTTGCCAATTGTCAAAGTACCCCAATCCCAATCATTCATGGCCTTCGCTTGATCAAATCAGGGTTGTTCCAATAAAATTGGATATGATAAAGTCAAACATTGTAATTGAAAGATGATGTAGTCAATTTCATATGTAATACCAATAATTATAGTTTGAACACTCCGTAAAATATCCATTGGTTTAACTCGGCTATTATCTGCCATCCATAACACCAATCTTGTAGGTACTAAGTGTTTCAAATCTAAAGCATCCATTGTATCAACACTCATTAAATTGATGCTGGAACCACCATCCACTTGAACACATGAGATCATAACACCATCAATCGAAATATCACTGGTTGGTGCATCTAGGTCAGGGTTCAAACTGACTTCACAAACTTCCTTATTACGTTGCGTATGCCATGTTAACAATGAATTCAATGTAGAAAGACACTTTGGTGCCACCGCCAATACTTGCTTCATAGAAATAGAAGGCCGAATATCGTCCAGATCCTTCAAAGTGTCATAGAGTTCCATATGTTATGTAATATCTAATGCCCTCTTCCTTTTCATTCGTTTCAATTTAACTCCGTGAGATAAAATATTCTTCCATCCTGGACTCAAAATTGAAATAGTAGACGTAGTTTCCTTGGAATTCGTGCCCTTGAGAGGATCTTTCAACGAATAGGACGTTTCTCGAAACTGTATAGAAAATAGAACAGCTTGACACGGAACTAAAGCCTCCGTAATTCGTACCTCATTGGAGTGCACAATTGATTCAGGTCTTATACTGAGTAAAGGACCCATGTCAGGACTTAGATGGGATGTCCCTGTAATTGGGTCCAATTGATCCTTCGCTTCAGAATCATCCAAATGTTGAATTAGTCTTTTTTCCTTTTGATGACTTCTTGTATGGACAGCTTAGATTACTTCTACCTAATGAATTGGTGAATCTTGTGTCCCTTGATTTATCTCCTCCATTGTTTCTTGACTTTGGATCTACTAATTTCGATTATTAAAATTGAACGAATCATTACATTGTTGATAAGTATATCATGACTGCTTGCAATTCGTACACATTGATGCTTAATCGTTAGTGGCTCTCGGATTGGAACATTCATTGGCATAATGACTAATTTGTTTGCAATAAAAACAACAAAGTGGTCTTCTTGCACCTTTATCTGGCATATTAGGTATCTCTACCAGTATATACCTACTAAGCTTGTTCCATGTAGGATTAGAAAATGATTCTAGTTGTCACGTTGGTATGGAAGGTACTTGGTTCGATGATATCGATGGAGCATATTGTTGATACTACTACTGCTCCTTCTCATAGTTCTGAGGATTTGATGCAGATCCCTGATTAAAATTGGAACTTTGAAAGTTATTGAATGTTCGATTTTATCGATTAGATCGATTTCCATTCCATCCATACGTATTTTCCATTTGAACTTGATTGACTTTTCACAGAATTGGTGGGATCATGGTTTAATTATTGAATTGTTGTTGCCTTTATAAATGCTAGCAGTTTTGGGTAGGGTGCTTTTCTCCACAAAATGTACATTGAACACCCGTTTATGTGAGTAATAGATATTCCATATCAAAATGAACTTTTTCCTTACAATTATTATACCACACATTAGGTCTCGTATTAGAAGGCTTATGTCATTTTTCCTTATCTTTAGTCAAATTCACGGCCAATTCTTTCATCTTCTTTGTTAGATTTAATAATAAGGCTTCATTTGGATCTTTAACAGTCGTACTTGTGAGCAACTCCGATTGTTGATAGGTTCGTGATGTAAAATAATGTGTCATTGTTATTGGAGCTATTGCCTTGAGTGGTGTAGCATTAATTGATTTTTGCAACATAATATTCTTCTTGTTGGAGTTAGCCATTTGTGGATAACTACCCATCGACACATTTTTTGGTTGTATTTGTTGGCATCCTGAACTTGGAATCATTGTGGCCCCCCATTGTTAAGAATTGGTCATAATGACATTCTTTTCACACCTTTGCTCGTGCTAACGATGCCTCTATCGTAGCTGATCGAGCCTCTTTTACAAACATTTTCAATTCTAGTGGATGCAAACCGTTAATTAATATCGATAATATAAACGCATTTGGCATTTGATTATTTGACCATTTACGAAGTATATCCGTGATCCGACCATAATAAGACTCTACGAATTCTTCTGCAATTATTCTACTATTTATAAAACTTTCTCGAAGCCGATCTTCAAATCCAATTGGTCTAAAATGGGTTAGGAAGGCATTCCTCAAGGCCTTCCAATTGGAAAATCTACCCACTGGTTGCCGAATATACCATTCAAAAGCTATATCTTTTAAAGTTGTTAGCATCCATCTCAACCAAATGTCTTCATTTCTACCATTATTAGCCACACAGGTTGTCAAAAATTGAGATATATGGTGATTGGGATCAAAGCCCAACAAACCACTCAAAGTAGGTAATGGTGCCATACTTGTAGTTCGGTCTCATACTGCTCCCATTTGTACTGCAATTGGTACTTCTGGCACTCTTGCGGCTATTGGTGTTATCACTGGTCTCTTTGCTATTTGAATTTGAATTTTTCTTCCTTTGGTTTTTCTTGGACCTACAATTCATTTTTGTAGTTCCTGTAAGAGATTTCTTATGCATAATCGTTCCTGTCTTTCTTTTGCTTGTCGATTAATTATTTGATAATCCTCCCCTTTATGATTATCACTTATAATCTTTCATTCTTCTTTACAAAATCAATACTGCCTTGAATTATAATTCTTATATTTTTAATCTTAAAACTGGTTCTTTTCAAGTTTTCATTCAACATATAATTCCATCTTCCATACAATCAATTTCTAACATTTCATTTTGTTATTATTTCCCTAACACCGATACCAAAATGTTGTTCTTGTTGTATTCAAGCTTCAATATACTAAAACAATTGAACTAATAGAGGTGGATTTGAACACAAGAAAAGACTAGTTATATGAATTGGGTCTGTTAGTGTCACAATTGACTGTACTCTGCCTATCTGAAATCAATTATCAAACTACAAAATATCAAGGCATACTACTTCTGTCTTAATTCAATCCATAATCCATTCTACGACTATCAATTCAACAATACTTTCATATTCTTATCCATTCATCTCCTACTTGCTCTCTTTGCAGTTTATATACATATTCAATTATTGATCTCTAGCTTACCTATTGTATTCAATTTCTCAATTCATCACACAGATTTTAATATCTTGACTTTGATTCTCACAGTCTGGCTCTCGGCTTACAACTCTCATAGTCTGACTCTCGGCTTACGACTCTCACAGTCTAGCTCTTGGCTTATTGCTCTCATAGTCTGGTTCTCGGCTTACGACTCTTACAGTCTAGCTCTGATCTCTCTTTCTTCAACCTCTTTATCCTACTAAAAAGATGATGTATCGGCAAGCAAATTCCAAAGGTTATGACCCTTTGAATTCTTAACCATTTATTCGACTAACAACCTACTGTTATCAACTAAACTGCCTAACCATTAATCTAATTCTCAAGGTTATCAATAACCAACTAGTAACTTACCACAAAGTCTATTTACTTATTCTACACTTATCTACATGACATCTAGATCTATTCTAAGAACACAAAAAAATATGAACTTCATGTTCATTATGTGTTATAAAAATTAAGACATACAAGACTCAATGCCAAGATAGAAAAGTATATATTCTAGACTATTTGAGTTGACTTTTCAGATTACAGCATTTCAAATGATGGACTTATGATAGATCCTAAGATAGTTCAAACTATTATAAATTGGAAGATTCCAAAAACGGTTTGAGATGTCCAATATTTTTTAAGATTTGCCAACTACTATCGAATCTTCATGAAGGGCTTTTCTCCAAGTACAACTCTATTTACACATTTGACTTGTAAAGACAAACTTCAATGGAATCAAGAAACAAAAGTAATATTTGAAGATTTAAAAATAACCTTTACTTCTGCACCAATCTTATATTGCATTGACTTTTCAAAGGCATTTTTTTATAGAAATAGGTATATCAGGCTTTATTTTACATGCTGTATTATTATAAATAGGAATAAATGATAAATTTCACCTAGTAGCTTTTTATTCCAGAAATATTTTAGCAACCAAGATTAATTATGAAATCCACAACAAAGAGCTTCTTACCATTGTGGATTCTTTTGAAAAATAGCATCATTATCAAAAAGATGCTTCAAGTTCAATCATCGTATATATGGATCACAAGAACCTCAAGTATTTCACATCAGCTCGTATTTTGAATCATCGCTAGACTCATTAGAACATATATTTGTCAAGATTTGAGATCAATATCATTTATCGACCAAAAAAATAACAAAGTTTGTCTAATGCCCTTTTTAAATGTTCTTATCTTGCACCTAAAGAAAGAGATGCAGCTTTTGATTAATAAAAGATAATTTTATTAAAGTTAGAATAATTTCATCTTTGAGTAGTGAAATCAACATTGACTATTGATTCAATTTTTTTCAAATAAATTCAATTGAGTATGTCCTATGATCCTCTTGTTCACGATATCAAAAATACTTCTTCTAAGTCATGTGATACTTTTAAAATTAGATATTGATACCCAAAGTGGACCGGTTATGAACCAGGGTCAAAATTAGATCCTAAGGCACAAAACTAAGTCTCGATGACGACTCTAGGATTCTTTGGTAAATAAAAGAGTGGAATTTGATAGAAGATTGGGTAGGATTTCTATAGGCATTGGTTTTGGATAATTTGGATTTGTATTGACTTTGTAAGAGCTTTGCAAAGTCAAGGTTTGTTTTGGATGACTTGGATTGTGTGAAATAAAATAGGGTTTACGTTTTGGATGATTTCAAGCGTTTTGTAATAAGTCTATGAGTGAAATTTTGTAAGCTAATGGTTACAGTAGTATTCAATATGTAATGTGAATTTGAGCTCGATCTAACGGTTGTATTGAGGATTATTGAGGTTTAAGTGAATCAAGGTCTCAAAAAGCTGAATTTTAGGTCTAGTGAGGATTTTTAAGATTTCTTGCAATCTACAAATTAGATTGGAGTGAAATTTATGTGAGAGGATATTAGACTTATTTTTCAATATATATGAGAATTTTGAGATCAATCGAATGATGGAAAAGAGAGATATTGACTTTGGAAGATTAGCATCAAGGTTGGAGAAGGAGGCCGGCCAATACCCGAGCACGTTTTTGACGTTATCGTCTATTTGGTAATTCCGATCATTTTTAAATTTTTTGTACTTGTTTTTAACTTAGTTTTTAAGAAGTATGAAAAATTTGAATTAAGATCAATGGTTCATTCATTAGTTAATGAAGTTTGAATCTATTGTGGAAATTATTAGGGTTAGTATTAGGGTTTGGTTAGGATTTGATTTAGGATTTAGGATTAGGGTTTAGGATTTGGTTTAAGGTTTAGGATTTGGTTTAGGATTTTGGATTTGGTAGGGTTTGGTTTAGGATTTAGAATTTGATTTAGGATTTGGTTGGAGTTTGGTTTAGGATTTGTTTAGGATTTGATTTAGGATTTAGGATTTAGTTAGGATTTGATTAGGATTTGGTTTAGGATTTAAAGTTTGGTTAGGATTTTATTTAAAGTTTAGGATTGATTTAAGATTTGGTTAGGATTTATCTTAGGAATTAGTTAAGATTTGGTTTAGGATTTAAAATTTGATTTAAGATTTAGGGTTTGATTTAGGGTTTAGGATTTGTTTAGGATTTGGTTTAGAATTTCATTTAGGATTAAGAGTTTGGTTGGAATTAGGTTTAGGATTTAGAATTTGATTAGGGTTTCATTTAGAGTTTGGTTTAGGATTTGGTTGGAGTTTGGTTTAAGGTTTGTTTAGGGTTTGGTTTAGGATTTAGGATTTGGTTAGGATTTGGTTTAGGATTTGGATAGAATTTAGTTAGGATTTGATTTAGGATTTAGGGTTTGATTAAGAGTTTAGGATCTTATTAGGGTTTGTTTAGAGTTTAAAATTTAATTAGTTTTAGTCTAAAGTTTGAATGAAGTCCAATAGTATTTTAACTAGAATTAAATTAAGATTGAATTGAGATGTATTTGAGAGATTTTTGTGATCATTTTAATATTTATTGTCAAGGACAAAGACTCGATGAGAGAAAATATACACAAAAAGGCTATCTCGATATAATAAGTCAAAATATAAACAAGTAGGTATATTAAAAGGAAACTGGAATGGCTATTGCCACAAGACAAGAAACTAAAGACTCTTGAACCTGGACTAGAAGCAAGAAAGGAGTTGACAAGAGTGAAGAAGCCTTCACTCTTGTCTCTATATATACTATCTAACTAGGGGCTACGTGGCGACGTTCTATAGGACCTCCAATATGTGTTGACTTTGTAGGACACATGCCTTGACTTACAAGGCAAGTTTTTCTACGTGTGGGCCATATAGTTAGCTTGATCTTCAAGCTAATAATATGTGTGGCACATGGCCAACTTGTTGACCACGTTTCTAATCCAAAAAGTCAATTAAAGACACCTATGAAGTCAAAGCAGCGTTTAGGAAGTTTCTAGGAAGCTTCTATATTAAATATTATACAATTAACTTACTTTTATCTACTTTTACTTACTTCTACCTATTTCTATATGTAATTATTAGCTTACATGATTATGGCCGTGATATTACCCCCCCTTCTAGAGACGAGTTCCACGAGGAGCGGTCATCATATGTTGAGGAAATCTATGATGCAACGAATTATATTCGCCACATACTCTGATCTCTGTTCTCTTCGAAGATGATTGATAGGGCCTCTCAACCATCGGTAGTGTCCCATACCAGGGCGGAAAGACCACCCAGTTATTTGATCATTATTGAGGCCTTCATAACTTCCTTAGAATAGAATATTCGGAACACCATCAGGAGTTGTTCCTACCTCTAGCAAAATCACCAAACATCGGGAGTCCCTTCCCAAATCGTGATACCAAACGTGTTGTATCTCACCATCTGTTCGAGGAAGAACATGTCGTTCTTGAAGATCTTCATCTCGATTGCGTCGTCTTGAAGGTTGTGACAATCGTAATGTCTCGTCCGGCAGGTCAATAAACGAAGGTTCTTGAGTTGAATCCGCTGGTTGTTGGCTCTCCATCTAATTAGCGTCACAAATGTAAAGAAGTTACAAACAAGGATAGAAAATTGAATGTTATCTTGCCTCAATCTTGTCTCTTTTATAAGAGAGATTTTCATCTTAGTTTTGATGGATGTCGTTGATGAAAAACTTTGACTTTAGCTGATGCATTTGCTAGATTCCTAGATGGCTCCCATGTGCGTTCACTAATATCATATCTGCACCAATGAACAAGATATTCCAGCTTATTTCGGCGCCGCCTTGAGTCTAATATCTCTTCCACCTCAAATTCTTCATTATTATCTACTTCTATAGGAGGCGGTGGCATTTGTCTTCTTCTTTGTATATCCACTGTCTTATATGGTTCAAGAAGAGATACGTGGAATACAGGATGGATCTTCATTGACTCTGGTAGATGTAACCGATATGCAACTGGGTTGATCTGTTCAGAAACAGAAAAGGGGCCAAGCCTACGATAGTCCAACTTGTCACAAGGTCGAGTAGTCTTGATATTGCGATGAAGTAGCCATACCTTATCACCCACGTTGATTTGTGGTTGCTCCTTACGATATAGATCTACGTTTATCTTTTGTCGTTCTTGAGCTTCCTTCAATTGTGTCTTCATTATTGCATGTAACTCTGACAACCGATTTGCCATATCTTCTGCTGCAGGATTATCAACTTTTGAAAAATCAAAAGTATCAAGTCGTGGATGATAGCCATAATTGGCAAAGAAAGGTGTTTGTTGCGTGGAAGAATGTACCGTATTATTATAAGCAAACTCTGCCAATGGCAGAAGGGTTGTCCAATCATCTTGTTGGTAGTTGATAGTACACCTTAAATATTGCTCCAAGACTTGGTTTACGTGCTCTGTTTGTCCATCAGTTTGAGGATGGAAAGCCGAAGATAGCTTTATGTCCACTTTTAAAATCTTGAAAAGGGTCCTCCAAAATCTTGACACAAATTGAGTTCCCCTATCCGATATGATATCTTTAGGTAATCCATGATAGCGATAGATATTATCAATGAAAAGCTTAGCTGTTTCTTCACCTATGATAGATTTTGTACATGGCACAAAATGTGCCATCTTGGTGAAACGATCTACTATCACAAATATAGAATCATAAGATCTTGAGCTTGGAAGATCTGTGATGAAATCCATAGAAACAGAAGACCATGGTTGTTCTGGTATAGGTAATGGCTGAAGAAGTCCGTAAGGTCGATGACGAGGAATTTTTGATCTTGAACAAATATCACATGATTGTACAAAGTCTTTGACTGACTTCCACATTTGTGGCCACCAAAAATCTCTTGATATGAGTTCCAAAGTCTTATTATATCCAAAGTGCCTTGCTGCTGGAAAGTCATGACGTGCTTGAAGAACACGTAAACGTGCTTCTCCTTCTGGAACATATAGGCGTCCTTCAAAATATAATAGATTATTCTTGAACTCAAACTTAGAAGGATCATGAGACTTGGAAGAATTATTCTCGATATCATAAACAAGAGGGTCTGAGGACATACTGGACTGAATTTGCTTGAGAAAAGTTGAATCAACAGTCAATGTTGATTTCATTGCTCGGAGATGAAATTGCTCCGGTTTCAAGAGGACTGTTCTTTGTTGCTCAAAAGCTGCATCTCCTTCTTTTGGTGCAAAATAAGAACGTCTAGATAGGGCATCGGATAAACCTTATTGTTTTCCTGGCCGATAAGTGATAATGAACTCGAATCTTGACAAAGACATACTCCAACGAGCTTGACGACGATTCAACACGCGTGCTGACATGAAATACTCGAGGTTCTTGTGATCTGTATACACAGTGACTGGACTAGAAGCGCCTTCTAGATAATGATGCCATTCTTGAAAGGAATCCACGATCGCAAGAAGTTCTTTATCGTGGATCTCATAATTGATCTCGGCTGCTGAGAATTTTCTTGAATGAAAAGCTATCGGATGGAATTTGTCATCTGTTCCCATTTGTGATAAAACTGCACCCAAGGCAAAATCTGATGCATCTGTTTCCATAAAAAATGCCTTAGAAAAGTCAACACGATATAAGACTGGTGCAGAGACAAACGATGTCTTCAAGGCTTCAAATGCTGCTTCCGCTTCTTGATTCCATTAAAATTTATCTTTACTAGTCAAGCGTGTAAGTGGAGCTGCAACTCGTGAGAAATATTTGATGAAGATCCGATAGTAATTGGCAAATCCCAAGAAACATTGGACATCTCTTACCGTCCTTGGAATCTTCCAATCCACGATTGTTTGGACTTTCTTAGAATCCATCATGAGACCATCATTTGAAATGATGTATCCTAAAAAGTCAACTTGAGTAGTGTGAAATACACACTTTTCCATCTTGGCGTACAATCCTGCATCTCTAAGTTTTTGTAATACTTGACGAACATGTATTTCATGTTCTTCGACGTTCTTGGAATAGATCAGGATATCGTCTAGATAGCAGACGACAAAATTGTCTAAGAATTCACGAAATACATCATTCATGAGATGTTGAAAAGCAGCTGGTGCATTCGTGAGTCCAAAGGGCATGACATTATATTCGAAATGTCCATACCTGGTTCGAAACGCAGTCTTCCATTCATCTCCTTCTTTGATCCGTACTAGATTATATGCTCCTCTTAGATCTATTTTTGTATAGATCTTAGCTTGATTCAATTGGTCAAGGAGTCCTGATATCAAAGGTAATGGATACCTGTTCTTGATTGTGATCTTGTTGAGTCCTCGATAATCAACACACATTCGTAAAGATCCATCTTTTTTCTTTACGAATAGAATTGGAGCTCCTGCTGGAGATTTTGAATGGCGTATGAAATTCTTCGCTAAATTCTCGTCAATATATGTCTTGAGTTCGGCCATCTCATCTTGCGATAAACTATAAATTGGTCCAAATGGTGGCTGAGTTCCTTCCTTGAGGTCGATTGAACAATCATATGGACGATGCTCAGGAAGAATATCTACATTCTTTTTCTCAAAAACGTCTTGATACTCCTGATATTGACTTGGAATGCCACTTGAAGTCTTTACGTTTTCAGAAATAGGTGCAGCGTAAATAACAAAAGTTGATCCTTCTTTTGCTGCGTGTATAAATGCTTTTGCACCTATCAGTACGGGTTTTACTGTACTAGACTTATAATTTTTTACTTGGTTCGTAGAACTATTAATAATGCTTTTGGAAAAGTCAAGTTTACGCGAATTCCAATCTATTCGAGGGTTATATTTTTCTAGCCAGGATAAACCTAAAATAACTGGATTGGACGGGGATTTAATTATGTTAAAAGCTATGTAGCTATCATGACCGTCTATTGTTACTTTTATAGGATGAGTTTCATGAGTGACATCTCCAGAAGACAAGGGACGACCATCTATGACTTCTACATGTACTGGTTTAGGTTTCTGTACAAAGGGTATTTTACGACTTTTAACAAATTGTTCATCTAAAAAACATGCTGAGGCTCCCGAATCTAATAAAGCAGAGGCTTTGTAATTCTTAAGTCCTAAATATAAGTCTATTATAAAACAAGGAGAGGGTTCTGAGGAGAGGATAGGACCTTCATTAGGAATTGTACAAGGTTCCAGCTGCACGGTCCCTATTGTAGCTGGACGAATCCGTTTTCCGACATGTTGTCTTCTTTGACCGTCGTACCCCTCATTTTATAGTTGCGTCGTTTCTTTGGACAATGTTGAGCAGTGTGCTTAGGTTCTCCGCAATATAAACATAATCCTTCTTGACGACGACGAATCTTTTCTTGCTCAGTTAGAGGTTTAAAACGTACCGCATCAATTTGCATGTCTTCTACTTCCGAATGTACGTTTGGCAAAGATGATGATGTTGCCATTGAGTAATAACGTTGAGGTTCCCGTGAATGATTCTCAGATCGAAATTCAAAAAGTCGATTATCACATTTTACCGCAAAATCGATTGCTTGACTCAAAGTTTGAGGATCAGGTAAGTTGAGCATCAATTTCTTTACTTCGTATTGCAATCCATAAAGAAATTGACTAATGAGTGCAGCATCATCCCACTTGATGTCAATTGCAAGTTGTCGAAATTGTGAAGCATATACTGTTACTAAGCGATTTCCTTGTCGCAGAATTCGGATCTTATTTGTTGCAACACGAGTTGCATCGTGTTCACCATACATAGATCGAAACTCCGCCAAAAAAGCTTCCAAATTGTCCAATATTGGATTTCGTTGTTCAAGAAAAGACGAAAACCACGATAATGCAGAACCAGAAAGTAGAGTGCCAATAAACCTGACTTGTGATCCTGGAGTTGGATAGCTTTGCGGTTGAAGTTCAATTGCCAATTGTACTTGATTGATGAACCCTCGAAACTTTGATCTTGTACCATCAAATTTCTCAGGTAAGGCAATTCTTGGTTCTCTAGTGCTTATAGGGTGTTGTACAATTGGAGAAGGAACGTGATTTGTTGTAGATGTTGAAGCAGCTCCGATCATCTCTATATCTCCACTTTCTGCTATTCTTGTTCTTTCCTGTGTTGGTGAATTGAGTTGATGCATCGCAAGCATTAACTCCCTCATTTGCTCTTGCATTTGTGCCATTGCACTCTTCATTTCAACAAGCTCTGCCATAATGACACTAAGAAGAAAAATTTGTTTGATATTGCTCAAGACAAAAGAAAAGAAAGACTTGATAACAAAGAAGATACTAAGAACAATATCAGTTTAGAAGTGGGTAATCCGCAAACTTCTAATATGCTTATGTCTTGTCAAGAGAAAGGGGTAATCCACTCTTACTCAAGAAAAAACAAAGCTCTGATATTGTAAGTGTACTCTTGTCAATCTGTCAAGGACAAAGACTCGATGAGGAAAAATATACACCAAAAGGCTATCTCGATATAATAAGTCAAAATATAAACAAGTAGGTATATTAAAAGGAAACTGGAATGGCTATTGCCACAAGACAAGAAACTAAAGACTCTTGAATCTAGACTAGAAGCAAGAAAGGAGTTGACAAGAGTGAAGAAGCCTTCACTCTTGTCTCTATATATACTATCTAACTAGGGGCTACGTGGCGATGTTCTATAGGACCTCCAATATGTGTTGACTTTATAGGACACATGCCTTGACTTACAAGGCAAGTTTTTCTACGTGTGGGCCACATAGTTAGCTTGATCTTCAAGCTAATAACATGTGTGGCACATGGCCAACTTGTTGACCACGTTTCTAATCCAAAAAGTCAATTAAAGACACCTATGAAGTCAAAGCAGCGTTTAGGAAGTTTCTAGGAAGCTTCTATATTAAATATTATACAATTAACTTACTTTTATCTACTTTTACTTACTTCTACCTATTTCTATATGTAATTATTAGCTTACATGATTATGGCCGTGACATTTATTTAAGATTTCTTATTATTTCTTTGAAATTTCTTTGAGGTTTCTTTGAATTTGATTAAATCTTACTTAGCATTATTACCATTTAATTAGAATTTAGTTAGTATTCTATTATAGTTAGGATTTTGTTGTTGCAATTTCTATTCTACCTTCCATAGCTACGTGCCCAGAGTATTCTCAAGTAGGACTTCACGTATTATGACAATAATTTGATACTTATGACTTTTCAAAAGTTAATAATCTTGTCGCAAAAGATTTGGAAAATTATTTGTTAGAGCTACATGCAATAATAAAGGTGCAATTAAAGAAGCTCAAGAATGACAAAAGATCAATATAGATGCTTATCGAAAGGAACAACCACAATTCAATATAAATGACAAGATATGGTTACTATGTCGTAATATCAAGATTACTCATCCTTGTGATAAGTTGGACTACCACAAGCTTGGACCTTTTTTTATTTGTAGACAAATCAATCCAGTTACTTATCAATTATTTTAATCAGAGTCAATAAAGATCCATCATATTTTTCACATGTCTCTTCTTGAACCATACAAGTTTGTGAATATACCAAAAAGAAGGCAAGCTCTACTTCCTCTTATAGAAGTGGATAATAATAAAGAGTTCAAAGTAGAAGAAGATCTAGACTCAAGGTGGCGCAAAAGTAAATTAGAATATCTTATCTATTAATGTGGATATAATACTAGTGAATCCTCATGGAAGCCAATAAAAAATCTTGTAAATGGAACAAAGGCAGTGGAGGCTTTTCATTGATGACATCCATCCAAACTAAGTTGAAGAATAATATATCTTTGCTATAAAAGAAACAAGATCTATGAAAGATTGCATTGTACCTTCTATTTTTCTTTGTAGCTTTTTGTGTATTTTTGATGCTAAAGAGATGGAGAACCAACAACCAAATGTTTGAACTGAAGAGCTTTCATTTATGAACTTATTAAATGCGACATTGCTATTGTCACAACCTTTAAGACAATGTAATTGACATGAAGATTCTCAAGAATAATATATTCTTTCTTGAATAGATGGCATGATATTATGCATTTGGTATCACAACCTTGGAAGGAACTTTCAATATTTGGTGATTTTATTAGAGGTAGGAACAACACTTGGTAATATTCTAAATATTTTATTTGAAGGAAGTTATGAAGAACTCAACAATGATCAAATGATTAAGTGGTCTTGCTGCTTTGGTATGGGACACTATTAATGGTTGAGAGGCCCTATCAACCATCTTTGAAGAGAACAAAGTTCAAAATATGTGACAAATATAATTCATCACAGCTTTGATTTCTTCAACATATAATGACTGCTCCTTGTAGAACTTGTCAATTGAAGAGAAGATATCACGATTATATACATGTAAACCATTAATTACTTGTATGATTAGATAAAAATAGATAAAAGTAAGTTTATTCCAAATATCTTCTATAGAAGCTTCTTAAAAGCTTTAAAGATGTTGCTTTGACTTTATAAGTGTATATAATTGATTTTTTAGATTAAAAACGTAGTAAACAAGTTGGCCATGTACCACACATGTTTGTAGCTTGAAGAACAAGCTAACTATGTGGTCATTATATAGAAAACTTACCTTGTAAGCTAAGTCATGTGTCTTGTAAAGTGAACACATATTAAAGGTCCTATAGAACATCGCTATATAGCTTGTAGTTAGATAGTATATATTGAGGGAAGAGTAAAGCCTTCTTCAGTCTTGTCAATTTTTTTTTTGCTTTTAGTCTAAATTTAAGAGCATCTAGTTTTCTTGTCTTTTGGCAATAACCATTTTAATTTCTTTTCAATAAACATACTTTTCTATTCCTATTTTGTCATTTTTCTTTTAAAATAGACTTTTCAGATTTATACATCTTCTTTTACTTCTTGTCCTTGATATATATCTAATTGTCAAGGACAAAGACTCGATGAGAAAAAATATACACCAAAAGGCTATCTCGATATAATAAGTCAAAATATAAACAAGTAGGTATATTAAAAGGAAACTGGAATGGCTATTGCCACAAGACAAGAAACTAAAGACTCTTGAACCTGGACTAGAAGCAAGAAAGGAGTTGACAAGAGTGAAGAAGCCTTCACTCTTGTCTCTATATATACTATCTAACTAGGGGCTACGTGGCGACGTTCTATAGGACCTCCAATATGTGTTGACTTTGTAGGACACATGCCTTGACTTACAAGGCAAGTTTTTCTACGTGTGGGCCACATAGTTAGCTTGATCTTCAAGCTAATAACATGTGTGGCACATGGCCAACTTGTTGACCACGTTTCTAATCCAAAAAGTCAATTAAAGACACCTATGAAGTCAAAGCAACGTCTAGGAAGTTTCTAGGAAGCTTCTATATTAAATATTATACAATTAACTTACTTTTATCTACTTTTACTTACTTCTACCTATTTCTATATGTAATTATTAGCTTACATGATTATGGCCGTGACATTACCCCCCCTTCTAGAGACGAGTTCCACGAGGAGCGGTCATCATATGTTGAGGAAATCTATGATGCGACGAATTATATTCGCCACATACTCTGATCTCTGTTCTCTTCGAAGATGATTGATAGGGCCTCTCAACCATCGGTAGTGTCCCATACCAGGGCGGAAAGACCACCCAGTTATTTGATCATTATTGAGGCCTTCATAACTTCCTTCGAATAGAATATTCGGAACACCATCAGGAGTTGTTCCTACCTCTAGCAAAATCACCAAACATCGGGAGTCCCTTCCCAAATCGTGATACCAAACGCGTTGTATCTCACCATCTGTTCGAGGAAGAACATGTCGTTCTTGAAGATCTTCATCTCGATTATGTCGTCTTGAAGGTTGTGACAATCGTAATGTCTCGTCCGGCAGGTCAGCAAACGAAGGTTCTTGAGTTGAATCTGTTGGTTGTTGGCTCTCCATCTAATTAGCGTCACAAATGCAAAGAAGTTACAAACAAGGATAGAAAATTGAATGTTATCTTGCCTCAATCTTGTCTCTTTTATAAGAGAGATTTTCATCTTGGTTTTGATGGATGTCGTTGATGAAAAACTTTGACTTTAGTTGATGCATTTGCTAGATTCCTGGATGGCTCCCATGTGCGTTCACTAATATCATATCCGCGCCAATGAACAAGATATTCCAGCTTATTTCGGCGCCGCCTTGAGTCTAATATCTCTTCCACCTCAAATTCTTCATTATTATCTACTTCTATAGGAGGCGGTGGCATTTGTCTTCTTCCTTGTATATCCACTGTCTTATATGGTTCAAGAAGAGATACGTGGAATACAGGATGGATCTTCATTGACTCTGGTAGATGTAACCGATATGCAACTGGGTTGATCTGTTCAGAAACAGAAAAGGGGCCAAGCCTACGATAGTCCAACTTGTCACAAGGTCGAGTAGTCTTGATATTGCGATGAAGTAGCCATACCTTATCACCCACGTTGATTTGTGGTTGCTCCTTACGATATAGATCTACGTTTATCTTTTGTCGTTCTTGAGCTTCCTTCAATTGTGTCTTCATTATTGCATGTAACTCTGACAACCGATTTGCCATATCTTCTGCTGCAGGATTATCAACTTTTGAAAAATCAAAAGTATCAAGTCGTGGATGATAGCCATAATTGGCAAAGAAAGGTGTTTGTTGCGTGGAAGAATGTACCGTATTATTATAAGCAAACTCTGCCAATGGCAGAAGGGTTGTCCAATCATCTTGTTGGTAGTTGATAGTACACCTTAAATATTGCTCCAAGACTTGGTTTACGTGCTCTGTTTGTCCATCAGTTTGAGGATGGAAAGCCGAAGATAGCTTTATGTCCACTTTTAAAATCTTGAAAAGGGTCTTCCAAAATCTTGACACAAATTGAGTTCCCCTATCCGATATGATATCTTTAGGTAATCCATGATAGCGATAGATATTATCAATGAAAAGCTTAGCTGTTTCTTCACCTGTGATAGATTTTGTACATGGCACAAAATGTGCCATCTTGGTGAAACGATCTACTATCACAAATATAGAATCATAAGATCTTGAGCTTGGAAGATCTGTGATGAAATCCATAGAAACAGAAGACCATGGTTGTTCTGGTATAGGTAATGGCTGAAGAAGTCCGTAAGGTCGATGACGAGGAATTTTTGATCTTGAACAAATATCACATGATTGTACAAAGTCTTTGACTGACTTCCACATTTGTGGCCACCAAAAATCTCTTGATATGAGTTCCAAAGTCTTATTATATCCAAAGTGCCTTGCTGCTGGAAAGTCATGACGTGCTTGAAGAACACGTAAACGTGCTTCTCCTTCTGGAACATATAGGCGTCCTTCAAAATATAATAGATTATTCTTGAACTCAAACTTAGAAGGATCATGAGACTTGGAAGAATTATTCTCGATATCATAAACAAGAGGGTCTGAGGACATACTGGACTGGATTTGCTTGAGAAAAGTTGAATCAACAATCAATGTTGATTTCATTGCTCGGAGATGAAATTGCTCCGGTTTCAAGAGGACTGTTCTTTGTTGCTCAAAAGCTGCATCTCCTTCTTTTGGTGCAAAATAAGAACGTCTAGATAGGGCATCGGATAAACCTTATTGTTTTCCTGGCCGATAAGTGATAATGAACTCGAATCTTGACAAAGACATACTCCAACGAGCTTGACGACGATTCAACACGCGTGTTGACATGAAATACTCGAGGTTCTTGTGATCTGTATACACAGTGACTGGACTAGAAGCGCCTTCTAGATAATGATGCCATTCTTGAAAGGAATCCACGATCGCAAGAAGTTCTTTATCGTGGATCTCATAATTGATCTCGGCTGCTGAGAATTTTCTTGAATGAAAAGCTATCGGATGGAATTTGTCATCTGTTCCCATTTGTGATAAAACTGCACCCAAGGCAAAATCTGATGCATCTGTTTCCATAAAAAATGCCTTAGAAAAGTCAACACGATATAAGACTGGTGCAGAGACAAACGATGTCTTCAAGGCTTCAAATGCTGCTTCCGCTTCTTGATTCCATTAAAATTTATCTTTACTAGTCAAGCGTGTAAGTGGAGCTGCAACTCGTGAGAAATATTTGATGAAGATCCGATAGTAATTGGCAAATCCCAAGAAACATTGGACATCTCTTACCGTCCTTGGAATCTTCCAATCCACGATTGTTTGGACTTTCTTAGAATCCATCATGAGACCATCATTTGAAATGATGTATCCTAAAAAGTCAACTTGAGTAGTGTGAAATACACACTTTTCCATCTTGGCGTACAATCCTGCATCTCTAAGTTTTTGTAATACTTGACGAACATGTATTTCATGTTCTTCGACGTTCTTGGAATAGATCAGGATATCGTCTAGATAGCAGACGACAAAATTGTCTAAGAATTCACGAAATACATCATTCATGAGATGTTGAAAAGCAGCTGGTGCATTCGTGAGTCCAAAGGGCATGACATTATATTCGAAATGTCCATACCTGGTTCGAAACGCAATCTTCCATTCATCTCCTTCTTTGATCCGTACTAGATTATATGCTCCTCTTAGATCTATTTTTGTATAGATCTTAGCTTGATTCAACTGGTCAAGGAGTCCTGATATCAAAGGTAATGGATACCTGTTCTTGATTGTGATCTTGTTGAGTCCTCGATAATCAACACACATTCGTAAAGATCCATCTTTTTTCTTTACGAATAGAATTGGAGCTCCTGCTGGAGATTTTGAATGGCGTATGAAATTCTTCGCTAAATTCTCGTCAATATATGTCTTGAGTTCGGCCATCTCATCTTGCGATAAACTATAAATTGGTCCAAATGGTGGCTGAGTTCCTTCCTTGAGGTCGATTGAACAATCATATGGACGATGCTCAGGAAGAATATCTACATTCTTTTTCTCAAAAACGTCTTGATACTCCTGATATTGACTTGGAATGCCACTTGAAGTCTTTACGTTTTCAGAAATAGGTGCAGCGTAAATAACAAAAGTTGATCCTTCTTTTGCTGCGTGTATAAATGCTTTTGCACCTATCAGTACGGGTTTTACTGTACTAGACTTATAATTTTTTACTTGGTTCGTAGAACTATTAATAATGCTTTTGGAAAAGTCAAGTTTACGCGAATTCCAATCTATTCGAGGGTTATATTTTTCTAGCCAGGATAAACCTAAAATAACTGGATTGGACGGGGATTTAATTATGTTAAAAGCTATGTAGCTATCATGACCGTCTATTGTTACTTTTATAGGATGAGTTTCATGAGTGACATCTCCAGAAGACAAGGGACGACCATCTATGACTTCTACATGTACTGGTTTAGGTTTCTGTACAAAGGGTATTTTACGACTTTTAACAAATTGTTCATCTAAAAAACATGCTGAGGCTCCCGAATCTAATAAAGCAGAGGCTTTGTAATTCTTAAGTCCTAAATATAAGTCTATTATAAAACAAGGAGAGGGTTCTGAGGAGAGGATAGGACCTTCATTAGGAATTGTACAAGGTTCCAGCTGCACGGTCCCTATTATAGCTGGACGAATCCGTTTTCCGACATGTTGTCTTCTTTGACCGTCGTACCCCTCATTTTATAGTTGCGTCGTTTCTTTGGACAATGTTGAGCAGTGTGCTTAGGTTCTCCGCAATATAAACATAATCCTTCTTGACGACGACGAATCTTTTCTTGCTCAGTTAGAGGTTTAAAACGTACCGCATCAATTTGCATGTCTTCTACTTCCGAATGTACGTTTGGCAAAGATGATGATGTTGCCATTGAGTAATAACGTTGAGGTTCCCGTGAATGATTCTCAGATCGAAATTCAAAAAGTCGATTATCACATTTTACCGCAAAATCGATTGCTTGACTCAAAGTTTGAGGATCAGGTAAGTTGAGCATCAATTTCTTTACTTCGTATTGCAATCCATAAAGAAATTGACTAATGAGTGCAGCATCATCCCACTTGATGTCAATTGCAAGTTGTCGAAATTGTGAAGCATATACTATTACTAAGCGATTTCCTTGTCGCAGAATTCGGATCTTATTTGTTGCAACACGAGTTACATCGTGTTCACCATACATAGATCGAAACTCCGCCAAAAAAGCTTCCAAATTATCCAATATTGGATTTCGTTGTTCAAGAAAAGACGAAAACCACGATAATGCAGAACCAGAAAGTAGAGTGCCAATAAACCTGACTTGTGATCCTGGAGTTGGATAGCTTTGCGGTTGAAGTTCAATTGCCAATTGTACTTGATTGATGAACCCTCGAAACTTTGATCTTGTACCATCAAATTTCTCAGGTAAGGCAATTCTTGGTTCTCTAGTGCTTATAGGGTGTTGTACAATTGGAGAAGGAACGTGATTTGTTGTAGATGTTGAAGCAGCTCCGATCATCTCTATATCTCCACTTTCTGCTATTCTTGTTCTTTCCTGTGTTGGTGAATTGAGTTGATGCATCGCAAGCATTAACTCCCTCATTTGCTCTTGCATTTGTGCCATTGCACTCTTCATTTCAACAAGCTCTGCCATAATGACACTAAGAAGAAAAATTTGTTTGATATTGCTCAAGACAAAAGAAAAGAAAGACTTGATAACAAAGAAGATACTAAGAACAATATCAGTTTAGAAGTGGGTAATCCGCAAACTTCTAATATGCTTATGTCTTGTCAAGAGAAAGGGGTAATCCACTCTTACTCAAGAAAAAACAAAGCTCTGATATTGTAAGTGTACTCTTGTCAATCTGTCAAGGACAAAGACTCGATGAGGAAAAATATACACCAAAAGGCTATCTCGATATAATAAGTCAAAATATAAACAAGTAGGTATATTAAAAGGAAACTGGAATGGCTATTGCCACAAGACAAGAAACTAAAGACTCTTGAACCTGGACTAGAAGCAAGAAAGGAGTTGACAAGAGTGAAGAAGCCTTCACTCTTGTCTCTATATATACTATCTAACTAGGGGCTACGTGGCGACGTTCTATAGGACCTCCAATATGTGTTGACTTTGTAGGACACATGCCTTGACTTACAAGGCAAGTTTTTCTACGTGTGGGCCACATAGTTAGCTTGATCTTCAAGCTAATAACATGTGTGGCACATGGCCAACTTGTTGACCACGTTTCTAATCCAAAAAGTCAATTAAAGACACCTATGAAGTCAAAGCAACGTCTAGGAAGTTTCTAGGAAGCTTCTATATTAAATATTATACAATTAACTTACTTTTATCTACTTTTACTTACTTCTACCTATTTCTATATGTAATTATTAGCTTACATGATTATGGTTGTGACATTAATACAGTCATCAATGCAACAATAGAAGATTGTAGAGCATGAACACTATTAGTATCACAAATGCATATGTTATGTCCAATGCCTTTGAAATTTTTGCAATGGTGCAAATTTACACTTATGCCTTTGACGTATATAAATTGTGATGAAAATTTTTGTGTAGAAAGTATATTTGTCTTGTTTTTTGAGCTATACTAACAACCTTTTGAATTGATTATTGAAAGGTTTTCCAAACCCATAGTCATTGTTGTGAGCTCTAAGAACTTCTTGTATACCTTTTATTATTAGTAGGGTATAACAAGCTTGTATGTCCTACCAACCTCTTCAAAAATAAGGTATAAGTCAACACGCAATACTTCTTTTTGAAGTAGATTCAAACATCAATATTGATAAATTTAGAAAATAATATTGGATACAGAAATCATTCACCATCAAATTTTTTCTACAATGCAACATTCTTCTAATTTAATGTTGATTAAGAAGGCCAAATGTGGTTATAAATTCACTTGAATATGTAGTGATGTTCATATCTAAAGGTGTTATAGCTAACTAAAATTACTCAAACATAAGATTAAGTGCATGCATTGACATCTTCTTAGAAACGCCTTTGAAAAAATTAATGTTGTGATGGTGGTATATCCACTAACACTTAGAACTTTCTTAAGTCTTTATTACTTTAATTATATTTTTTTAAAAAAAGAAATAAAAAAATCTATACATCTAAAAGATCTTTTGTAGAAACCTTGATGTATGACTTCAAGGCAGAGTGTTGTCCTTCTATACACAATATAATCATATAACCAAGGTCGAAAATATTGTTTGTCCAAAAATTGAAAAATTCTTCTTTGTAGAAAATAAATATTTTTTGAAAATATATAATAAATTTATTTATAAGAGAAAAAGTAAACATGTCACAAAAGTTCATTCAATATTTTTCAAAAACATCTTCCAAAGAGAAATTCATCACCATTATTTTTTTATGTATATTCTTATTTGAGAATTCATTAGGCACTTAGCTATAAAAAGTGAATAGAAATGCAACAAAAATCCTACTAAGTCTAATAGAGTCTTACTAAACTTCAATAATCTTAATCCAACTTTAATCAATCTAAGCAAATTTAAAAGAAGTTGCAAAAGAAACACAAAAAAGTTATAAAGAAATCTTAAATAAATATAAAAATAAAATCTTAATATATATATATATATATATATATTTAAAATAATATAAATAAAAAATTTAAAATAAATAATAAAAATCCTAATAAAATATTATAATAGAAATCCTAAATAAATCATAAATAAATTCTAATCAAAACTTAATTTAATCATAATTAAAATTCTAATGAATTTTAATCAAATTCTAATGAATTTTAATCAAATTCTAATAAATTTTAATCAAATTCTAATTAAATATTAATTTAATCATAATTAAAATTTTAATAAATTTTAATCAAATCCTAGATTAAATTCTAATTAAATCTTAATTAAAAGCTTAATAAATCTTTACCAAATCTTAGATCAAATTTTAATTAAATCCTAAATAAAATCCTAATTAAAACCTTAATAAATCTTAATCAAAGCTTAGATTAAATCCTAATTAAATCCTAATAAAATCTTAAATCTTAATCTAATCTTAAATCTTAGATTAATCCTAATTAAATCCTAATAAAATTCTATATTTTAGATCAATTCTAATCAAATCTTAAAAAATTCTAAAAAAATTCCAAACAAATCTTTATCAATTATTTTTATTGTTTGAAACCACATTAATTATTAATTAAACCATAGATCTTATTTAAAATTTTATTTAAACTTCAACCAACAAGCAATTAATAAGTACAAAAAATTTGAAAAGAATTGGAGTTACTAATTGTAAGAAAAGCTTCTAAAATCTCTCAATTATTGGCTGCACTCTTTTTTCAAATAGAATGTAGATCTTTCAACAAAGATTTCTTTTTGTTGGAGTATTTGTTAAAATAAATGGAGGATAAGTTAGAAGATAAAAGATATTATCTTAGATCAGTTGCTAATGGTCAAAGGGTAGCAAAAAGATGAAGGAAAGTTACTAAGGTAGTGGCTAAGGTTATAAGTGGTGACTAGATTAAGAGGAATCTAGGGTTTAGTTGGATGAAATTAAGATGAACGCTAGCCAAAATAGATGTAAACTCTACCTATAAGTAAAGGGTGTTGGAAGTAAGAGATATCTCATTCTATACTTCTCTTGTGTCTAACCTTGCTATTTTCTACTTACTTATGTCTTGCTTGTTGTGTTTCTTCAATAGGTTATGGGCCCACACACACTTTATTATGCTATTCAAGTAAGTTGAAGTCATTTGTTGGTTGTTGTTCTTCTGTGGAATAGATCTTATGGTGTTTGTTGATGTTAGGGATTGTATAATCTAATCTTGTGTTTTGACTTGTAGAGGTTCTGATTTAGGCCTTATAGATCTCTTACATCAATTTGAAGGTTCTTAACTCCTAGGATTGAGTGATTAAGACCTTATACAGAGACCTTGATAGTGTCTTTGATTTTGTGGTAAAAAAGTGAGTTTTATGAGTAGAAGAACTTGATAGTGAGGTTGATTGGAGTTCACATACTTGTTAGATGCTTCAAAATTTGATTTGGGAGTGTTTGGAGTGAAGAAACATTCATTTGTTCACAAGAAGGAATTTTGAGATTTTGCTAGTGCAAAATTATTTTGGTGATTTTTAAGCACATAGAGACTCCTTTTCTTGATATTTTTTGATAGACTTCTTCTAAGAAATGGCTTCAAGTGAAGGTGAAGGTTTGAGAGTGATTGAGAAGTTTAGAGGTGACAATTTCTACCATTGGAAGGTCAAAATGGAGTTTTGTTGGCGTCTTTGGACCATTTGGACATTATAGATGAAAGTGAAGAGCCTCCAAACACGCATGTTGATGCTAAAGAGAGGAAGGACTTCACAAGACTTGAAAAGAAGGCTTTTGGCATGATTGCCACCAATTTGAATGAAGCCAATTTTTCTCACATCATCTCTTGCAAATGACCATCAAAAGCATGAAAGACTCTTTACAATATATATGAAAGCAAGAACTTATCCAATATCATCTTCACATCGAAGAAATTCTTCACTTGGAAGATGGAAGAAGGTGAAGACCTCATGGCTCATATCAATAAGGTAAAGGCCCTTGCTAATAAACTTGTTATTGTTGACAAGTCTTTAGAAGAGAGTGATATTATCATGACCTTGTTTATGAGCCTTTCCGAGTCCTACAACTACGTCATTGTGGCATTTGAGTCCATCAAGCTAAAAGAACTCACAATGGATTATGTGACGGCAAGACTTGTCCATGAAGTGACCAAGAGGAAAGAAAAAGAGCCCCAAAGTAAGGATTCGGCTCTCTTTTCAAGATAAGGCAAGAAGAGTCATTCTAATCAACGTGGCAATAAGAGAATTTTCTTCATTTGTAGAAAATCAGGTCACTTTGCTCAAAATTGCTACAAGGCTAAGAAAGAAGATAGAGAAAGTACAAACAATGGTCATGATGAATATGGAGGTGATGATTATGCATTCATGGCAAGTGAAGGTACTTCCATGGCTGCCATGTCCAAGTAGATCATTGATTCTGATGCCACCAAGCACATGACTCCATACAAGTGTTCATTTGATACTTATAAAGAGATTTCAACAACAAATATCTTCATGGAAGACTGTAGAATAAGTAGTTATTTGCTGATTTGTAGATACTTAGTTTATAGTGTAAACAAAGATAGATGACTCTTAGAAAGGTAGTTCAGTAGTTAAAATGGATGAATAGTTAGGAAAAGCAGTTTTCATTAGAGATGTAGCAGTTGGTATCTTGTGGTAGGATAAGGAGGATGAGAGAGAGGAAGAAACCGCCATTACTGTGATAGTGTGAGCCGGGGTAAGCTTGGTGCTACCTCTTTTCTTTTGTTGTTATGTTCTTTGAAATAAGAGTATTGAGAGTTTCTGAATATTGTGAAGTGAATCATGGAATGAAAGTGTGAATGGAATTATATATTATTGAATGAGAAGAAGAGAGATTGAATGCTGAAATTTGAATGTAGTTCAGCAGAAAGAGTGAATCTGTGGTTGTGTGAAACACTGTAATGTGAATGGTAGTTCTGTGTGAAGAATTCCAGTAATTGGAATGAGGGTAATTGTGTGCTGAAGCTGTGATGTTGAGGTATTATAGTTGAAGATTATAAGAGTGAAGATATATTGGTGGAAATAACAGTTATTGGTATGACTGAATTGTTGCAAGGAAGAGAGTGATAAGGTGAAAGGAGAGATTATCGTTTTTCTATGTGCTTAGACAATGGAAATAGTGATGATACATTGGAGGTAATTAATTGTGTGACCCTAACGTGAACGCTCAAGCAACTAGTCACTCCCCGTGTTCGAATTCCCCTATATGGGTTTATTCTGGGAAGTTTCTTCCGGAATAAGTAAAACAAAAAATCACATTTTGGCGCCGCTGTTGGGGAGTGATAATAGCTTTGAGAGTTAGGAATTAATTACAAACGTGTGAGAAAATGGGCAATGGAAGACGATTTCAGTAGTGTTTGAAGAAAGATTATGGTTAATAAGAACGAGAGCATTGCATCGAGGAAAATAAATCAGTTGAGAGAAAGACAGGGAAGAGCGCAAGGAAGGAACTTGCGTAGAGAGGAGCAAGAACGTAATCTTAAAAGGAAGCATCAAGAGAATTGGATTAAACCATGGTTGCAAGCTTGTCGGTGCATCCGAACATATCAAGAACCGGACAGATTGTTAATTCTGCAGTCTTATGTACCGTTAGAAAAACTGCCAAGAACACTCGCGGGAAATTTTGTCAACATTCCAGTGGAAATCTTGAGGCCGTTAACTGAAAGAGAAGGAGGCATAGAAGTATTTGGTACTCCATTGGATAATTTTCCAGTAGGGGGTACCGCTGAAACGAGCAATAGGGGCTCTGCAGATTAGCATGAATTGGTCGCCAATAAAGGCAACTATATTGTATTTCAAAATTCAACGTTTTCACTTGCAAGTCAACCAATAAAACTATTTGCAGGAAATAATAGTAAAGCAAGGACCGCTGAGAGCTCGGTAATTAGAGTAAGGGAAAGCAGAGATTATTTTAAAACAAATTTCAGAGGAACAAAAAATTGAATGGCGGCAGGAGGACCAGTCGTTTCGATTGCAGTTCAAATGGGTACCTTGGGCGATCGTACGACTAGAGTCGCACCATTACCTACTTTTCGTGGTTTGCCAAGTGCGGACCTAGATCAACATTTGTCTCAATTCTTGACGGCGTGTGTAGTCAATAATGGAAGGACTGAAGACATTTGCTGAGATGGTTGCCAGCGACACTAAAAGACACAGCGTTCGAGTGGTATAACCACCAACCTGTAGGTCAATTTATCAATTGGGAGGCATTGAAAACGGCATTTTTAGCCCATTTCCGACCAATTGGTTTTGAAGAACGTCTTCGAGAAAGATTAATGAACAGCAGAATGGTACCAGGGGAAGCGGTACAGTCATATTATGGTCGTGTAGCAGATATATTTCGGAAATGGCCAAATAACCAAATGCCGGAATCGTTTGTGTTGTCCATATTGGTTAATGGATTACACCCACCAGAATTGAAGATGTTTGTAAAGGAGGCCCAATCAGCTACCATTGCAGCATCTCTTGAGCGAGCAAAAGTATGGGAGGAATGTCATTACGACTAGCACTTAACCGTTGGCGCCACGATGATTCCATCGCAAGGCGGTTATCAAATGACAAATTGGAATGACGCATCGGAAAGTTATCCGAGAAGGAGTGATTATGGTACAATTCCACAGGGAATAGTGAATGCCGTTCCATTGCAGGCTGTACTACCATCATCGTCACAACCGTATGTGCCTTATTCCGCGTATCAAAAACCAATACCTACGAAGGAATTGACCAATGAATTGGTATCAAGGGATCCCAATGAGTCATTGCTGTTAACATTAACGAAGAAAATGGATGAATTGGCTATGAATCTGGCCAAGGGTAAAGAGAAAAGGCATAAACCGACCAATATGCGACCCAATGTTTGGTGTAGCAATTGTAAGGGACAAGGTCATTTGGTAACCGAATGTTCTTCACCACCCCAAATGATGGTTCAATGTACCTTTTGTGGGTGTAAGCATACCACTGCCAATTGTTGGAACTTAAGGAAACAACAACAAGTCGGACAATAGACCATGAGTCAACCAACTTCGTGGGATGTAAATCAAGTACAAACGAATAATAGGTTTGGCTGGAATGGAAATCGAGCGAATAGGCAAAACAGGAATTATTCCAATTTCCAAAACTCTGAATTTCACCAAGAAGGTATATCCAATACCCATGGCTTGGGGGTGAATCAGTAAGGATATCATCAATATTCACCCATGCAGAAGCCAATGCCAGAATCTACAGTACCAATGGGTCAACCAGGATCCTTTACTCAACCGACATGGAATAGACCGAGCCGTTATATACCAGTAGAGACACCCAATATCCCTGAAGGAGCTGGCAGAAGACCACTTTGTTGCTACCGGTGCAGACAAATCAGACATTATGCGAGTGAATGTCCTAATCCAAGAGCAAGTGATGATTATGCCCCAATCTGTGGAAATTGTAAGCAGTCTGGTCATACTTATCAGCAGTGCAATGCGGCTTTTAATTATAATAATCGGGACCAGCAGATGCAAACAAGCCAACTGGCGGAGGACAAAGGTCCTGTTCAACGAGACTCACCAGTACATCGCGTCGAGGTGGTGAACGCAGTGCTTATCAGGGGCCAACAGAAAGGCAAGAATCCAATTCAGGACCTGGATGACCCAATCGAAGTAACAACAGTAGCGCCGTCCAAGAGGCGGACCGAACCAATATCAGTATTGGGATGTATACCAATATGGAGCCCTCAACAAGACAAGGAACCCACTTCAGTTTCACGTGCCAATTTTTCGGGGACATTAAGATCAATTCCAAATGACCATGTCCCAATACCCGCACAACCCAATATAAGCTCATACCCATTGAAAGAACCTTTAGTGGTCGAAGAGTCGACTAAGAGGAAGGAATTGCTGTCGAACAAAGTCAAAATGAAACCAATGAAATGCAAAAGAGTATTGGGAGTTACTCTCAATATGCAACCCTACGATATTTTGAAGGAATTGGATGTTATCCAGCCTTCAATTACAATGAAGCAACTTTTGGCTGTAGCACCGAAATATCGATCAATATTGAATTCAGCATTAATACGGCAGAGATCCCGCACTAAAGAAATACATGAAGTTAGCTTAAACCCAGATCCGGGAGCACCAACAATCGATGTATCAATCGATGGAGTTTTAATTCCAGGGGTACAAGTCGATGGTGGCTCCAGTGTGAATTTAATGAACGCTGATACAATGGAAGACTTGGATCTAAAGCAATTGCTCCCTACGACATTAGTTTTGCGAATGGCAGATCATAGTCGAGTTAAGCCGATGGAAATCTTACGCGATATTGCCACTGTAATCGCGGGATTGACATACAAAATCGATTATGTTGTATTTAGGTTACAGAGTTCTACGTTATCGTATCCCATTTTATTGGGCAGACCTTCGTTGTATCAAGCTAAGGCTAAGAACTACTGGGGCCGCAGCACATTGACAATTGGAAAAGGCAGTGACCAGATTGTTCTACAAATGTACCCGGTACAATATCACGGAGAAACCCAATTGCCCGAATCAGAATTTACATCGGATAACGAGAGTCACTCGATTGAGGAAGATGACGATGCTATAGTTTCACCGCAATTTGGAGTAGGTCAAACCCCTTCTACAACCAAGGGAGGAGTCTACCAATGTGGTGGCCCCAGTGAATATTTACTCCATCAGGAGGATGCCTCTAACTCGGATCATGTTATTACCGAATGGATGACCCGATATGATGTCAATCATGTGAGTGCAATGCGATCAGACATGAGTCACCAACAGTTGCAGTCTCCTTCGCACGACGACGGGCCACCAGGCGATTTTAAATCGGCGGCTGTGGAAGAACCTGTTTTCCAGACTCTGAACTTAAGCACCCCTGACGCGCCCCAGAATATAAAGATATACAAAGGTATTTAAGGTAACAAATTGAGTCAGTGGAAAGCATTCTTCCTCCGGCATAAATCGTCCTTTGCTTAGACGTATGCAGATCTGAAGGGTATTCCAGAAACGGTGTATGAACATCGTATTACATTGGTTCCGGATGCTACACCAGTTCGTCAAAGACAACACCGTCTCAACCCAAAATATTCCTTGATGGTAAAGGAGGAATTGGACAAATTATTGCGCGTGGATTTCATTTATCCGGTTCCGTATAGCGAATGGGTCTCACCAATGGTAATGGTACCTAAGAAAAATGGCAAGATTAGAATCTGTCAAGATTTTCGGAAACTCAATGCTGCTACCAAGAAGGACTATTTTCCTCTACCTTTTTACGGATAATATATTGGATGCCATAGCAGGACACGAATGTTATTCATTTTTGGATGGTTTTTCGGGTTACAATCAAGTGAAAATTGCCAAAGAAGACCAACTCAAGACGACCTTTACGATAGATTGGGGTACATTTGCATACAAAGTGATGCCATTTGGATTATGCAATGCACCAGCCACATTTCAAAGAGTGATGACATAGGCCTTTCAAGATTATTTACAAGTATCAATGAAAATATTCTTAGATGATTTTTGCACGTTCAGTACGATAGCCGATCATTTGAACTGCCTGGGACGATGTCTGGACCAATGCGATAAGTACGGTATATCATTGAATTCAGAGAAGTGTCAATTTGGGGTCCCCTCTGGAAGACTCTTGGACCACATAGTGTCCAGCCGCAGTATTGCTACGGACCCAGATAAAGTAACTCGAATATTGGCTTTATCAAAGTCAGAAACGGTGTCAGGAGTACGTGGCCTTGTGGGCCATGTCAGCTATTATCGACGTTTTATTCACTCCTTTGCGGTACTTTGTCAGCCATTGACAAATTTGCTAAAAAAACCACTATTGGATGAATCTAGTCCCGTATGGACGGCAGAATGCAGTGTTGCCTTTGAGGCCTTAAAGCAAAAATTGGTGTCTGCACGAATACTGGTTGCCCCATGCTGGACGAAACCATTTCAGGTTTATGTCGATGCATCCAACGTTGCGATTGGATCAATATTGAGTCAGAAGGATGACAATAACCGTGATCATCCAATATATTTTGCGAGTCGACAATTGGTTATGGCCGAACGTAATTATAATACTACCGAGCGAGAAGCCCTCGACATGATTTATTCTGTACAGAAATTCTGCCATTATCTACTGGGCTACCCGTTTGTGTTCCACGTTGATCATGATGCGCTTAAGTATATGATAAATAAATCCCAATTGAGCGGACGAATTGCTCATTGGGTGTTACTTCTCCAGGAATTCAATTTTATAATTAATGTTCGTCCTGGCAAGACACATGCCAATGCAGATCACTTGTCCCGTTTATCAAATATACTGGGTAATGAGCCGATAAACGACGCCCTTCCGGATGCACAATTATTCGCTGTGGAGGTTATTACACCCGAATATAGTCACCTGATCCAATATCTCACATTTCAGACTTTTCCAATTTCTTATAATGAAAAATTAAAGAAGCATCTGATTATAAGAAGTGCGTCGTATACCATGATTGGAGCTGCATTATACAAACAAGGACGGGATGGTATTTTACGATGTTGCGTATTTCCAAGTGAAGTGTGTACCATATTGGAAGGATGTCATTTGGATAGCTGTGGAGGACATTTTGCAAGTGATAGCACCGCGCGTAAAGCTTTAATGGCTGGTTATTGGTGGCCAACAATGTTTTCGGATGCTCACAAATATGTTCATCGTTGTGACCCTTGTCAACGAATTGGTCGACCTACTAGAACTTCTCCCATGCCTTTGATACCAGTTTTGGCACAGGCACCATTCGAAAAATCGGGTATTGATTTCGTCGGACCAATTGCACCTGCTTCTCGGAATGGACAGAAATGTTATATTTTAGTAGCCACCGATTATGTCACCAAATGGGCGGAGGCTACGGCAACAAAAACTGATAATGCCACTACTGTAGCAACATTTTTATATGAGAACATTATCACTCGTTTTGGTTGTCCGAAAGAATTGGTTAGTGATCGAGGAACCCATTTTATTAATGCAATCATTGAAGCATTGACAACGAAGTATGAAATCAAACATCGAAAAACTACTCCTTATCATCCACGTGCCAATGGGCAGACCGAAAAGACCAACGGTATCCTTTGTAAAATCTTAACAAAGACTATTTCAGGAGCGGAAACCGACTGGGATATTAAATTATTTGCAGCATTGTGGGCATATCGAACTGCGTATAAAGTAACGACCAATTCCACACCTTTTCAATTGGTATACGGGCAGGAGGCCATCTTACCAATAGCATTGGAGGTTCCTAGTTTAAGAATTACATTGGAAGAACGGTTGAGTAACAAAGAATCTCTCCAATATCGGTTAACAGAATTGGAAAAATTGGACGAGATTAGGGCTTTGGCTTTGATGACCATGGAAGCTATTCAGCGCCGCCGGAAGAATTATTACGATAGTAAACTCCGCACAAAATCATTTATGCCCAATGATCTTGTCCTGCTGTATGACAGCCGTTTTCACAATTTTCCGGAAAAATTTCAAATTCAGTGGCATGGACCCTATCGCGTATTGGCCACTTTTCCCAATGGTTCCGTCCAATTGGAAGATTTCACGAGAACCAAATTCACAACCCGTATCAATGGAAACCGACTACGCCTGTATTACACATACACCCGGGGGCGGGTTTATTAAGATTGAAGGGGGCAGACGTGCCGTTCATGATGACTTGCCTGCCATCATAAGTGTCTAATCAGAGGCAAATGACGGCGGTTGATTAGTGTATTAGAACATCAGCAATCAAGATTAGGGATTCTTGTTTCATAACTGGGTAAACAGTTAGGAGAGGGGCACTCTGTGTAGCTGTCTTCAGTATTTTGTCTAGAATTATTGAAGCATAGTTCGTTAGTGGAGAGTTCACGGCAAATCATAGTATTAGTGCGAATACGCAGAGATTTATAATGTCGAGGGAGAAGGTGAAGAGAGCCTCGGAGAAGGAGGAAGAGGGTAGAAGGGTGAGGTCAAGGAGTAATATGGATGAGCTTTCTCTTTGTATACTCACAAATATGGAACCCATGTAGTTAGAAATTTGCTGGAATGCAATGTGGCAGAAGGACTTTAGAAGTGCGCAGCTTTATCCTTTTCTGCGATCGGCAGACAATTTACAATCAATCGAAACTGGAAGTTGAGAAAATGAAGCAACAATTGGAATTGAACCAGACAAAGATGGTGACTTTGGAACAGGAAAAGAAGACGATGAGTGACCAATTCAGAGTGAAAACAGAGGAAATGCAAGGGGAGATCAACACTCTGAAGGAGGTTGCAAAGAAATTGGAGGAAGAATTGGTCAGCATTCGACGGCCACAAGGGTCAATTGAAGGTTCAATTGGCGAATTGGAACAGAAGGTGAAGCAACAACAATATCAATTAGAGGCGAAAGACACCCGAATTCTGCAATTGGAAAGTCAAGTCCGTGAATTGGGAGTACTTAATGAAGATTTAACGGCCAGATTGAACATAGTCCCAATAAATGTATCAGACGGGGAAGACGAAGAAGTGACTTTAGAATTGTAATCAGTGACAATGAGTATGGGAAATGCGAAGGAGTCACCAGTTCAATTTCAAACTGGTTGTTTGCGAGGACGCTGCACAGTTAGGAGTGGGGCTATGTAGAATAAGTAGTTATTTGCTGATTTGTAGATACTTAGTTTATAGTGTAAACAAAGATAGATGACTCTTAGAAAGGTAGTTCAGTAGTTAAAATGGATGAATAGTTAGGAAAAGCAGTTTTCATTAGAGATGTAGCAGTTGGTATCTTGTGGTAGGATAAGGAGGATGAGAGAGAGGAAGAAACCGCCATTACTGTGATAGTGTGAGCCGGGGTAAGCTTGGTGCTACCTCTTTTCTTTTGTTGTTATGTTCTTTGAAATAAGAGTATTGAGAGTTTCTGAATATTGTGAAGTGAATCATGGAATGAAAGTGTGAATGGAATTATATATTATTGAATGAGAAGAAGAAAGATTGAATGCTGAAATTTGAATGTAGTTCAGCAGAAAGAGTGAATCTGTGGTTGTGTGAAACACTGTAATGTGAATGGTAGTTCTGTGTGAAGAATTCCAGTAATTGGAATGAGGATAATTGTGTGCTGAAGCTGTGATGTTGAGGTATTATAGTTGAAGATTATAAGAGTGAAGATATATTGGTGGAAATAACAGTTATTGGTATGACTGAATTGTTGCAAGGAAGAGAGTGATAAGGTGAAAGGAGAGATTATCATTTTTCTATGTGCTTAGACAATGGAAATAGTGATGATACATTGGAGGTAATTAATTGTGTGACCCTAACGTGAACGCTCAAGCAACTAGTCACTCCCCGTGTTCGAATTCCCCTATATGGGTTTATTCTGGGAAGTTTCTTCCGGAATAAGTAAAACGAAAAATCACAAAGACAATGGCATAGTACAAGCTATTGAAATGGGCCCCATTGTTATAGAGATTGTTGTGAAAGACCAAACTAAGAGGATCAGATTGAAGGATGTCTTACATGTGCCAAAGATGAAGAAAAACCTCTTCTCTATGAGTAAACTTGTTTTACATGATTATAAAGTACAATTTGATAAGAATGGGTGTTTTGTGAATACATTAGAAGGAGATCATATTGCAAAGGGCTTTAGAGATGGCAACCTCTACTTCATCAAGTGTAAGAAGGTGAATGAAGTTGAAGTGGCGGTATTGGTGAATTTCCTTAAGATCAAGACAAGTTTGGCATTTGGCATCGACGCCTTGGTTATTTGAATGCCAAGAGTATGAAAGAGCTCCAATCCATGGTAAGTGGCTTAGATCTTAGTCATATAAGCCACAATGCTATGACACTTACTTGTGAAGGTTGTATTGAAGGCAAACAACAAAAGGCCTCATTTCCAAGTAGAATTGCAACACGTGTAACTAAGTTATTCAAGATTGTCTATTCTGATGTTTGCGGACCTATGAAGATGCCATCAATAGGAGGTGCAAGGTATTTTGTGACATTCATTGATGACTTTTTAAGGAAGGTGTGGATTTTCATCCTCAAAGCAAAAAGTGAGTGTTTCACAAGGTTTAAGGAGTTTAAGGTACTTGTAGAGAAGCAATGTCAATACAAAATCAAGGTATTACATACAAACAATGGAGGTTAGTATATGTCAAAGCAATTCAATGATTTCTTGAAGATACATGGTATTGCAAGACAAACCTCCACTCCTTACACTCCACAACAAAATAGAATTGCTGAAAGAGCAAATCGGACCATTGTGGAGATGACAAGGATTTTTGGACAGAAGCAGTGGTGAATGTAGTGTACACAAGAAATAGGTGTCCTACAAGTGCACTTAAATCAATGACGTTGGAAGAAGCTTGGAGTGGAAAAAAACCTTGTGTTTCTCACATGAGCACCTTTGAATACATAGCATATGCAAAGATACCACATTATATGAGATCAAAATTTGATGCAAAAGGTACAAAATATGTATTTTTTGGATATTGTGAAGGTACAAATCCTTATAGGCTCATGTGTTTGGAGACTAAAAAAATCATCAAAAGTCATAATGTTGAGTTTTTGGAGCACAAGAGTACTTGTAAGCACTTGGAGATATGTCCAAGTAAGAGTAATGGTGTGTTTATGAACATATCTTCAAACTCAACAAAGAAGGAAGAAGACAAAGACAATGATGGTTGTAAAGGTGGAAATGAAGATGAAGAAGCAAAGAAGGTGGACAAGAAGGCTTCTACAATTGCTAAGACCAACAATGAAGAGTATGAAGATATTGATGATTATAGTGATGAGGATTATGAACCTTTGAGTGAGAAAAGATTGTCTTCAAAAGAAAAGAAGGTTGGAAGTAACCATGGAGTGCAACAAGTTGAATCTTCTTCAAATGAAAGGAGATATCCTTTGAGAGATAGAAAACAATATAGTGAATAGTAAAAGAATCACATTTTTTCTCAAATAAGTGAAGAACATGCCAATGTTATACTTCTTGCTGATTCATTAAATTTATGTGATGCAATGAAGTCCACGGATGCTATGAAGTGGGAGAATGCTATGGAAGAAGAGTATAAATCACTCATGGACAATGGAACATGGGAATTGACTCAACTTCCACCAAATCGAGCTTCAATTGGTTGTAAGTGGGTGTTTAGAACAAAGAGGGATGCAATGGGTAATGTTGTGAGGTATAAGGCAAGATTGGTAGCCAAAGGCTACTCACAAGTTACTGGTGTTGATTTCAACGAGGCATTTGCTCCCGTGGCCAAATTCACCACCATTAGAATCATTGTGGCAATTGGGGCAGCAATGGACTTGGAGATGCACCAAATGGATGTGAAGACGGCTTTTTTGAATGGAGAATTAGAATAAGATATCTACATAGATCAACCTCAAGGATTTGTTGAAGAAGGCAAACAACACCTTATGTGTAAGTTGAAGAAATCGTTGTATGGGCTCAAGCAATTATCAAGGGCATGGTACCAATATATCGACACCTTTTTTGTAAATGAGAGATTTGTGAAGAGTGAAGTTGATCATTCCATGTATGTGATGTAATCAAAAGCCTTCTTGCTGATTGTTATTCTTTATATTGATGATTTGATCATCTTGACCAATACTTTGAAAAAGATGGATTGGTTGAAGGCAAAGTTAGCAAAAGAATTTGAAATGAGTGATTTAGAAGAGCTCCACTATTACTTAGGAGTAGAGTTTGTGAGAGATCAAGCTAAGAAGATCATTACATTGAGCCAAAAGAAGTACATTGAAGAAGTGTTGAAATGTTTCAATATAGAAGAATGCAAGTCCATTGGAACACCTTTGGAGGCAAATTTGAAGTTGATGAAGCTCACGGATGAAGAACTTGCTGAAGTTGAAGAAGAAATGAAAGATGTTCGATACAAAGCAGTAGTAGGCTCACTTATGTATGCAATGGTTGATACGAGGGTGGATCTTGCATATGCGGTGAGTGTTGTGAGTGAATACATGTCAAAGGCTGGACCAATTCATTGGGCAACTATTAAGAGAATCTTGAGGTACTTAAAAGGCACTTTGAACTTCAAATTGTGCCTTGGAGGTGATAGTATTACATTGCATGGATATTGTGATGCGGATTGGACTGGAGATGCAAATGATAGAAGATCAACAATGAGATATGTATTCTTTGTTGAAGTAGGAGAAATTTCATAGAATTGTAAGAGACAATCAATAATTGCAAGATCTATAATAGACGCGGAATACATGGCAGCAAGTTATGGTGCAATGGAGGTAATATAACTAAGACAAGTTTTAGAAGATATTTGACTTGTGCAATTGGAGGCAACTCCAATGAAGTGTGACAATCAAGGATGCCTTGCTTTTGCCAAGAATCCAAAGCATGATTTAAAGACAAAGTACATTGATATTCAATATCACTTTATATGGGAGAAGATTGAGATGGGAGTGATTGACATGAAGTATTGTACAATAAAAGACATGCTTGTTGATATGGTGACAAAAGTATTGATGAAAGATAGACATTACAAATTGACAAAGGCATTAGGTTTACTAGCCTTTGAGAAATAGCAAAGTGGGAGTGTTAAACTAAATGGAGAATAAGTTAGAAGGTAAAAGATATTATCTTAAATAAGTTGCTAATGGTCAAAAGGTAGCAAAAGAATGAAGAAAAGTTATCAAGATGGTGGTTAGGATTATAGGTGGTGGCTAGGATTTAAAGTGGCAACTAGATTAAGAAGAATCTAGAGTTTAGTTGGATAAAAGTAAGATGAATGCTAGCCAAAATGGATGTAAATTCTACTTATAAGTAAAAGGTGTTGGAAGTGAGAGGCATCTAATTCCACAATTCTCATGTGTCTAACCTTACTGTTTTCTACTTACTTGTGTCTTGCTTGTTGTGTTTCTTCAATAGTATTCAATTGCTCTAAAAATTGAATTATGTGTAGATATTTAAGTCTAAATATTTTTCACCAATTTTTACTTCAATCAAACAAACAGATATTATCAAATTACAAAATTTTTTACTAATCCTAAATTCAATCATTTAAGAGCATAATCTACAAAAACTTTTATACTCTTTAATATAATTTCTTGATTAACTTCAAATTTTTTATACATATTTACAACAAATACAAAAAAAAACTATAAAATTTTCACATATACATATTTTACAAAACTCACAAATCCTAAAATTTGTAAATTTGTTTTTATTTTTTAAAATATAAACCTACCAAGTGCATCACTAACTTTGAAAATCCTTCAAAACCTCAATATTAATCCAAATGACATGAATCTAATTCTTAAAAATCTCTTCATTAGTCTTCTTTGTAATTCCACCTTCTAATTGACGAAAAAAACTTCAGTTATTATAGATGTACAATTTTGTACCTCAGAGTATGATTTCAACTAAGTTCACAATTGGTCTTCTTTACGTATCAATTTTTGGTAATTTCAAGTAATTTATGCTTAAAATTTTATTTAATTATTTTTTAAAGATATATATATATATATATATTATTCAATCATCTTATTTACTTTGATTTGAGGTATTTATGCTCTTACAAGTAAATAGAAGTTCTTTCTAGAAAAGATAATATTAAGACTAAATTTTTTACTACCTTCCTATCATTTATCTTTATTTTTCTATTATATCTTTTTATTAAGCTCTTTTATAATAACTTTTTTATTTTTATTTTTTACCATTTAGTCATATTATTAAACAACACTATTGTAAATTCTGTAAAAAAGATAGAGAAATCAATATCTTTCTAGATAGAAAGTTTTGCTTACAATTGGCCAATATGTTCTTTTGAATGTGGTAAACACAAATGACTTTGGATATGAGAAAAACATCTTCAATGGCATTAGTGAGTATTAAGCTCCTATCAATATTAATGCTAATATGTCACAATTTTCTATATAATAGTATAAATTCCATCAATGCTCAATATAAAAAATGGTTGTGTTTTTTTTTCAAAGAAATGCAATTGCAATTATGAAGGAGATGTTGAAACTTGTGACATCCACAATATGTAGCATAGGCATCCTAAACCTATTGGTTTTATATATACAATCCATAACTATATTATATAGATACTATTTTGTAAGTTGTATACATCTTAAATAGGCAAAAAAATATAATATACCTTGATTGTTTTATTACATTTATAGGCATATTAATATGTAATATTATAAAGATTTTCTTATCAAAGTATGAATGAAGAAATAACCACAAAGATAAATCACACAAAGACATTGATACTCATTGTAGATAGTGCTTGCAACTACCAAAATTATAAAGTCCTTTTTGTCTACAACAATAAAAATATTCCTTAGAACTACACCTATAGTAAGTATTTGAGTAGTTTGAGTTTTTTGTGAAGGTTAAAGGTAACAAGCAACTGAATGTTTTGCCAACAACACCAATAGAATATAGTTATAACTTCTATTTTGAACCAATAAGTACCAATACTTGTCAATATTCAAACAACAAATATATAATTTGAATGAGTACTTTGTCAGCCGTGAGGCTAAACTACATTAGGAAGAATTTGCTTCACATTAATTGTAAATACAACCACTATCACACTTAAAGATAATGTGGACTTTGTTTGAGCAACATTGACAAACTACATAACTTTAGGCATACAAAAATTGATCTAAGTATTTCTTCATGTCTTTTTATATTCCACCTTGACAATCACCTTGACATATTTCACCTTGACAATCTAATTTCTAATTTTGTCTTCATATAGGTACTACTGTCATTATATAATAATATACTTTCTTATCATTTTGATGATGGACGAGTTGAATTAATGGCTGATGGCGCTAATGGAGTACACATATTTATTGTTCAAACTACCTTCCAAATACTTGTAATACTTTTTAGAATAAAACTATTGTAGAAACAAATAAAAATTCAAAATAATTAATAGTAACAACAATTTAAAGCATGGGTACTTAAAAAAAAAATATATATATATATATATATATTTATTTATTTATTTTAGAAGTAGTATTATGATGCATTAACTTTAAAGAAATAAAATGCTAAAAGCAACTTGAATTTTTATCAAAGTCAACAAAGAAAAAAAATTATAAATTTATAAATGATATGTCTTACTTCTTTAAAATTGAAACTTTGGCATAATCTATATATGTTTGTGAATAAATTTCGATGTAGAATTAATTTTTAGAATTTAACAAGATATTTAAGTAATCAAGAAAAAATAATACTTAAATAAATATTATCATTTTTTATATAGAATCAAAAATTTGTTGTAAATTCTATATAAATATTAATTTAAAAATATATCAAACTATTAGGAAGTTGGAGATTCCAAAAAGAATCATGTCTACCAATTACCTTACACATATTCAATGCTTGGATGTAGACTTTATTGACATTATTTATATAAACATGGTGATTTTTTTCAAAAATTCCACCAATTATATTAAGATGCCTACAAAGAGTATCACCACACAAAAATTATTTTATTAAATATTAAAAATATTTTTATAACCAATAATATTTTTTTTCATATGTTTAATATTTTTCAATTTTAGGTAGGTTTAATATCTTAGTTTTATTTTTTAAAGATAATTCTAAAATCATAATTTTTTTATACTAGTAGTATCAAAAAAAGTACACTACAAAAAGAATACCATATACTTTATATTATTTTGGTGTTACATAGAAATTTTACAAAATAATATTTTTAAAAAAACCAAAATAAATTTAAAATATATTATTCAATAAAAAATACTACTAGCAAAAAATTCAACTGATTTGAAGTGTCTTTAAATTTATTTTAGAGTAAAAGAAAAAAAATAAATAATTCATATTACAAAAAAATTGTAATCTTAATAGTAATAATAACTATGAAGTAATATCCAACCACTTATAAAATAAATATTGAATTTTATAAGAATTTTTAAATTAATAAAATAAAATAATATATATATATATATATATATATATATATATATATATATATTTAAAAAAATACTTATTATGAATTCTAATTTTTTAAATATTTTTTTGATAAAATAACAATTTATTGATGTGCTTAATGTAAAAAAAATTTCAAAGACAAATACTTTGCCAAAAGAATCAAATAAAAGGATAAAAAATATGTCTAATATTACTTTATAAATTTTATTAAATTCTTATAAAAAAGATAAATTTAAAAACTTAACTTTAAAATTTCGAAAAAAATAGATTAAAATAGTTATATAAGAAAAAAAACTTTAAAAATATATATATATATATATATATATATATATATATATATATATCCAAGAAGATACAATTAAAAAACTTGTGAAAGAAAATATTATTAGTAGAGGTACCCAAAAAATAAGCCAAAATAAAATTTCAAGGTATAAAAAAGTCTAATCTATAAAATTACATAATATAATAAAATAATAGAATTTTATATTCAGGAATATACTTACAAACTAATTAAAAGTAGGGGCATAAATTAAAAATAGTTTTAAAGAGAGATATAGTTTGTCATTACTACTTCTTATTATTATTACATATACAACTTGTAAATATTGAAGGTCACTAAGTAGTATGAACTTATTAATTCTAAAGATATCCATCATATTTGGCATTGTCAATTGTAGGAGAGAAGTTTGTGGCACTTTTTGCTACATTTTGAATGCCTAGTTTGATTTTTTGAACTAAACTTAATACAATTACAAAAGAAACTTTTTTCTAGTTATATTACTTATTTTATTTTGGATAGATGTAGTATGACACCATTAGCTACAACCATCTTGGCATTAATAGAAGTAACAACAGTGATATAAATCTTGCAAAGCTCAAATGTTGTGAAAAACATACATATTTATTCCAATAATTATCTATATGATTAGATATAAGTAAATAAAAGTAGATTAATTTCATAATATCTTCCAGTAAAGCTTCCTAAAAGCTTTATAGGTGTAGCTTTGACTTTATATACATTTATAATTGATTATTAGATTAGAAAATTGGTTTTATAAGACATATATCTTATAAAACCAACCTATATTCGAGATCCTACAGAACATTGCTATGTAGCTTTTAATTAGATATTATATATGAAGGTAAGAGTAAAGCCTTCTTTACTCTTATCAACGTCTTTTTAGTCCTTAGTCTTGTTTCAAGACTTTCTAGTCTTCTTGTCTTTGGCAATAGCCATTCTAATTCTATATATTATTATCTTTGAATGACTTTTTAATCTTTTTAAGTGACATAAGAGTGTATTGAATTTTTTTTCTTTGAAATTCATGTCTTTGATAATTTAACAAGAATCCTAACTCATTATTTTTGTTTTTTTCTAGAAGTGAGTGGATTATTAACTTATATTACTATATTTTTGAAGGTTATGGACTACTTACTATTAAATTTATTTATAATTTTTAAATATTGATTTTTTTTCTAAAAGATAGTTGATTATCTCTCTTTGTAGAAATTTTCATTTAATACTAAAGATTGTGGATTATCGTCTGATTTAACTTTTTAAAATTTTTTGATTTGTTTATAAAAGAAAAAGTTATTGATACTACAGTTGATATAAACCACAATAAATTTGTAACTATTGTAGATCTTTATGAGCTTATTAATACTCTTAGGATGGAAATCTTATATATTTTTAATGCAAATCATAGAAGTATTATTCCTACACCTATGAAAGAAGTAAACATTGAAGTTTAAAGTCTATGCCAAAAATTTGTATAATTAAGATAAGCAAGTAGATCAAATTCATAATTGAATCCGAGCAGTTCTTTGACTACAAGTATAAAGAAAATAAGAATAAGTATGCCAAAGAAGTTTGATATAAGAAGATCAAAGTTTCAAGAGTTTTGCAACAAGTAAAGCTTTATTTAAGATTGTATCTTTTTCAATATCCTAATGGATCTACTCAAGTTAGATTTATAGAAACACTTCTCTTTAATAGTTTTTTTTTTTGTTTGTATCTTTGATGAATAAAGATTCATGACTATTCTATGATTTGAATTTATTCATGGAAGTATTTATAATTATATCTAAAAAAATAAATTAAAAAAAGATAGTAGAGATCAAGCTTGTATTTTTACAACAAAGATCATGTTCAACCACCACATATGCTGCTGAATTCCAAAATCTTGCTTCTGACATGGATTAAAATAAAAAAGCCTTTATCAATAAATTTTGATATAAATTGAAAGATAACATCAAAGATTTATTATTGACAATATCAACAGTAGATTCATTGGAACAATTTATTGCTTAAGCCATTGCATGCAATAATTGATTCTTTGAAAGACGACAAGAAGAAAGATTAGATTGGAGAGGTATAAGTCAAGCTATGGTGACACCTTCTAAGTTTTTGGTAACTTATTTTTCTATGCCAAAGCCTATGCAAATTGATATAATATTTTTTAAACCTCTTTTTGATCAAAAAAAAGAATTATCAATATTAAAAAGTCTATGCCTATGTTGTAAAAAATCCAAGTACATTGCTCAAAATTATCTAAAAAAGAAATACAATCATAAAATGAAGAACATGGTTACTAAAAAAAAATAATGTATCAAAAAAAGAAATCTCTAGCTATAATATAAACCATGTAATTAGAATCTTACATAACACCTAAGAAAGGTCCTATTCTTTCCTCAGATTCTTCACCTTGTTTCATAATAGAAGCTTATTTAAGATCAAAAAATCACAAAGTCTAAGTCTTATTAGATTCATAAATTCAAGCCTATTTTATAGATGAAGACTTTGTCAAAAACAAGAAATATCCTTAATTAAAAAAATCAAACATATTCATGTAGAAATGATAGATGGTCATTTGTTGCCTTTTAAAAATATTATGTATGAAACTATTCCTTTAAATATAATAACTAGTAGTCATAATAATTTAATAATATTTAATTTAATTAAATCTCCATCTAATTCAATTATTTAGGAATTAATATGGCTAAAAAAATATAACCTTGAAATAAATTCGATTTCTTATAACCTTGATTTTTTTCATAATTTTGTCAAAGATTTTATTAAGCAAGTAGAAATCTATAAGAGCAATACATTTAAACCATTATTGGCAGGTGTGAGAGCTTTCATGCATGTTGCAAAAAAATGGTCAAATTTTGCTATATATGCTATACTTATTATTGATGGAAAAAAGATATCAAGTGGTATTCTAAGCCAATACCAAGATTATTAAGATGTTCTTAAAATAAAAAAAATAAAAAATAAAGATATTCTTCTAAAGCATCATCTCTATAATTATTCCATTGATCATCAAAGATGAGCTCAACTGCCATTCAGACCATTCTATAGTCTAATACAAAACAAATTGTCTGCACACAAAGAATACATTTATGAAAACTTGGCTAATAATTTCATATCCCATATTAAATTTTAAACCAAGGCTCTTATATTATTTGTAAAAATAAGAGATGGATCTTTGCGGATGTATATGGTCTATCAAAGATTCAATAAGATCACCATCAAGAGTAGAAATCCTCTACCTTTGACTTCAAGTCTTCTTGATCATTTGAAATAAGCAAAGATCTATACAAAAATAGATCTATGAAGAGTATATAATCTAATACGCATTAAAAAAGAAATAAATAAAAAATTATTTTTTGAATTTGATGTATATATTTTTAATATAATCTCATGCCTTTTAGACTCATAAACTTATTAGTTGCTTTCTAACATCTAATAAATGATATTTTTTATAAATTTTTTGATGACTTCATCATCTATTATTTAGATGATATTTTATTCTATTCTAAGAACATAGTTAAATATGAATTTCATATTTATTGTATGTTACAAAAACTCAAAGATGCAAGATTATATGTCAAGATGAAAAAATGTGTATTTTACACTACGTAAGTACGCTTTCTTGGATATACTTTTTTTCACAAATATCTTCTTATTCTCGTTGTGTTCAAGCTTCAATATACCAAAGCAATTGAACTAATAGAGGTGGATTCGAACACGAGAAAAGACTAGTTATATGAATTGGGTCTGTTAGTATCACAATTGACTACACTCTGCCTATCTAAAATCAATTATCAAACTAAAAAACACCAAGGCTTACTACTTCTATCTTGATTCAACAAATAATCCATTCTACGACTATCAATTCAATAATGCTTCTCTCAATCATAATTCTTCATAAGCAAATAACAAAAGCAAAGAAAATAAAGAGGTAGCACCAAGCTTATCCCGACTTATAACTTTCACAGTCTAGCTCTCAGCTTATGACTCTCACAGTCTGGCACTCGATCTCTCTTTCTTCAACCTATTTATCCTTTCGAAAAGATGATCCGTTGGCCAACGGAATCCAAAGGTTATGATCCTTTGAATTCTTAATCATTTCTTCCACTAACATTCTACTATTACCAACTATACTACCTAATCATAAGTCTAATTTTCAAGGTTGTCAATAACTAACCAATAACTTACCATAAAATTTGTTTACCTATTCTACATAGCCCCACTCCTAATTGTGCAGTGTCTTTGTAAACATTATTTAGCCCTGACTTATAAAGATGTAGCAACATATATTTCTAAAGATATTGTCACTGAAACAAGCATATTGGTCTGCACTAAATTTTTGGCCTCCTTTGCTAATGCGACTAGTTTAGTCTGCAACATGGCAACCTTTATCTGCAGCCGTTCTTGCTATTCTTTCCAATTGGTCTCTATCCTTATGTTTTCAGACATAATGTTTGCCATCTTCTCCTTAACCACAAAAGAAAACACAATGCTTGTCAAGAGCCCTCTTTCTACTTCTAACTATGGTCCAATCAATTAGGTCGGCTTCTGTATTTGTAACAGAAAACTCATCCCGGATTTATGTATAGTAAAGTTTAAGCCGATTGCCATTGATCCATGTTATAAATTTAGTACCCATAAAATCTTCCAATTGTACTAAATCATTTGAAAATCCGTCAATAACTCGATATGAACTATGCCATCGAACTTGAAATTTTTCTGGAAAATTTTTAAATCGACTATCATAAAGAAGTACCAAATCATTTGGCATAAAAGCCTTTGGTCTAAGCTTACTATCATAATAAGTCTTCCTTCATTTTTGTGTAGTTTCCATGATCATTAATGCATTGGCTCTAGTTTCATCTAATTTTTCCAATTTTTCTAAATGGTGCAGTAATAAATCTTGATCTTCCAATCTATTATCTATAACAATTCGTATACTTTGGACTTCTAATTCAATAGATAATATTGCTTCCTGGCCATAAACCAATTAGAAAAGGGTAGCATTGGTAGTAACTTTATATGCAGTATGGTATGTCCATAAAGCTACAAACAACTTAGTGTTCTAATCTGTTCTCGCTCCTGAAACTATTTTTGTTAAGATTTTACATAAAATTCCATTAGTCTTTTCCGTTTGTCTATTGACTCTAGGGTGATACGATGTAGTCTTCCGATATTTTATCTTGTATTTAGCTGTTAGTACTTTGATTGTACTATTTATAAAATAAGTTTCTCGATCACTAATCAATTCTTGTGGACAACTGAATCGTATAATAATATTTTCATGCAAAAAGGTTGCTACTGTACTTGTACTATTAGTTTTTGTAGCTACGACTTCAGTCCATTTTGTTACGTAATCCGTTGCTACCAGTATATACCATTTTTGTCCATTTCTCAAAGCTGGTGCAATTGGTCCTACATAATCAATTCTCCATTTTTCAAAAGGCGCTTGAGCCAGAATTAGTACCAATAGTATTGTTGAAGTTTCAGTAGGTCGACCTGTTCTCTGACATGGATTACAATGATGGATGAATTGATCGTCATCTCCAAACATTGTTGACTACCAATAATCAGCTTGTAAAGCTTTACGAGCTGTGCTGTCTTCCGCAAAATGTCCACCATAATTGTCCAAGTGGCAACCTTCCAATATAGTATGCACTTCAGTTTGATAAATACAGCGTCGTAAAACTCCATCCTTGCCTTGTTCATATAAAGCTTCACCAATCATTGTATAAGGTGCACATTTTAATATTAAGCATCGTTTAAGCTTTTCATTGAAATTGGGTGGAAAGGTTTGAAATGTCAAGTATTGAATTATTTTATTATACTCCAGAGTAATTACATCTATCGCAAACAGTTTTGCATCGGATACTGCATCGTTAATGGATTCATCGTGCAATATGACCACTCAATTGAGGCTTATGAATCATTTATTTTAAAGTATCATAGTCGACATGGAAAAAAAATTTATAACCAAGAAGATAATTTTGAAACTTTTGTATGGAATAAATCATCCCAAATGCTTCTCTTTCGGTTGTTGTATAATTTCTTTCAGTTGCTACCAATTGACGACTTGCATAATAAATAGGATGATCAAAACCTCAGTCATCTTTTTGGCTTAGTACAAAACCAATCACGACATTAGATGCATCCACATAAACTTGGAATGGTTTTGTCTAACAAGGTGCCACCAATATTGGTGCTGAAACCAATTTCTGTTTCAATGTTTCGAATGCAATTGTACATTCCTTTGTCCAAAATAGATTGGTCTCATCAGTTGGTGGTTTCTTCAAGAGATTTGTGAAGAAAAGACATATAATTGTGAATAGATAGATAAATCACTGATAATAACTGACATTGCCGATAAATGCTCGAACACCCGTAATAGTGTCTGTTTGCTTTAATTCTCCTATAATCTTTATTTTATCCAGATCTGTAGCAATGCATGCCATCAAAACTATATGACCCAACAGTTTACCAAAAGGTATATCAAATTTGTACTTTTTTGAATTTAAAGAAATTCCATATTTAGTCCATTCATACAAACATTGACCTAAACATTCTAAATGCCTACCTCTCATATTAAATATACAAAAATCATCTAGAAATATTTCCATTGAAATTCATAGATAATCTTTGAATACTTGCATCATTACCTTTTGAAATATAACTGGTGCATTACAAAGCCCAAACGACATAACTTTATAGGCAAAGGTCCCCCAATCTATAGTAAAAGTAGTTTTTAACTAGTCTTCTTTTGTAATTTTGACTTGATTATAACTGAAGAATCCATCAAGAAATGAATAACATTCATGTCCAGTGACGGCATCCAATATACTATCCGTGAATGGTAAAGGAAAATAATCCTTCTTAGTAGCTGCATTTAATTTTTTGAAATCTTAACAGATGCAAACTTTTCCATTCTTTTTCGGTACCATAACAATTGGTGAAATCCATTCACCGAAAAGAACCGAATAGATAAATCCAACCTCTAAGAATTTATCTAGTTCTTCTTTTACCATAAGTGAGTATTTTGGATTAAGTTGATATTTTCTTTGATGTATTGGTGTAGCGTTCTCCTCGAATATAATTTGATCCTCACAAACTTCATCTGGAATTCTTTTCAAATCTGCATACTACCATGCAAAAGTAGTTTTATGCATTAAAAATTAATCCACCCAAATTTCTTTCTCCTTACCTTTTATACCGTCGTAAATTTGAATGATTTGGGAAGCCTCTCCTGTACCTAAATTAATTGGTTGACATCGTGGAATTTCAGGAGTCTCTGAAATAATGTTCTCCTTAATTTTAGAATCTTTCATAAAATCCAACAAATTAGAACTTTTCAACTCCAGTTCTATAGCACTAACATGATTAACATCCTGTCTATTCATCCAATATGCAATCATATGATCAAAATCGTCAATAAAAGGTGGAGGAACTAAGTACTCTCTCGGTCCCGTGCACTAGTATTTCATCCTAATATGCTCAACAACTTGCCTTGTATCAACATAAATTAGGTCAGGTGCACCAATTGCTTCTTCTATAGACTCATCTTCACAATTTGACGTGAATTCTTAACTGAAAAATTGAGTTTTTCCATGATATTGGATAAGGTATATTTGAAGCACAATTTTATCATTACTTTTTTTAATTGTCAATGTATTATGGTCCCAGTCATTTTGAGCTTTAGCTTGATACAATGATGGTCACACCAGTAAAATTGGGTATGATAATATAGAGCTTCGCAATCAAAAAATAATATAATCAATTTTATAAGTAATTCCCACAATTACTGTATCAATACTGCATAAAATATCCATAGGTTTAATTCGATACGAGTCAACCATTCTCAAAACTACTGTAGTAGGCAATAGATGATCTAAATCCAACTTCTCTATTGTAGCGACATTCATAAGATTTATACTAGATCCTCTGTCTATTTGCACTCCTAATAACAACTCTCCATCAATTGAGACATCAATCATTGGTGCATCCGGATCAAGATTCAAACTTACTTCTCGAATTTGTTTATTTTGAGGTCTGTGACAAATTAATGAGGAATTCAAGATAGTTCGACACTGAGGTGCTACCGCCAATAGTTCCTTCATAGAGATTATGGGCTATATGGTATCCAAATCTTTTAGAATATCATATGGTTTTGTATTAGTGGTAATTTCCAATGTCCATTTCTTCTTCCTAGTCTTAGACACCAACGAAGGTAAATTCATTTTTTCTATATTAAAAATAGATAAAGCTACTCGAACTGAATTTGACAGAGCCTATAAAATTGATTCTTTTAACGGATAAGATTTTTCTCCTAATTGGGCTAATATTAGTTCCTTAGAATTCATGCCTCTTAGAAGATCTTTCAACGGAAAGGACGTTTCTTAAAACTGTGTAGAGAATAGAACAGCTTGACACGGAACCAAAGCCTCCGTAATTGGTACCTCATTGGGGTGCACAATCAATTCAGGTCTTATACAGAGTAAAGGACCCATGTCAAGACTTAGATGAGATGTCCCCATAATTGGGTCCAATTGATCCTTTGCTTCAGGACCATCCAAATATTGAATTGGTCCTTTCTCCTTTTGATGACTTTTTGTATGGACAGCTTGGACTACTTCTATCCGATGAATTGGTGAATCTTGTGTCCCTTGATTTATCTCCTCCATTGTTCCTTGGCTTTGGATCTACTAATCTCGATTATTGAAATTGAACGGATCATTACATTGCTGATAAGTATGTCCTGACTACTTGCAATTCACACATATTGGCGCTTAATTATCAATGGCTCTTAGATTGGAACATTCACTGGCATAATGACCAATCCATCTGCAACGGAAACAACAAAGTGGTCTTCTTGTACCTCCATCCAGCATATTAAGTATCTCTACTAGTATATACCTACTAGGCTTGTTCCATGTAGGATTAGAAAATGATTCTAGTTGTCACGTTAGTACAGAGGGTACTTGGTTCGATGATGTCGATGGAGCATATTGTTGATATTACTACTGCTCCTTCCCATAGTTCTTAGGGTTTCATGAAGACCCCTGATTAAAATTGGAACTTTGAAAGTTATTCAATGTTTGATTTTGTTGATTAGATCGATTTCCATTCCATCCATACGTATTTTCCATTTGAACTTGATTGACTTCCCCCAGAGTTGGTGGGATCATGGTTTGATTATTGAATTGTTGTTGCCTTTATAAATGCTAACAGTTTTTGGTAGGGTACTTTTCTCCACAAAATGTACATTGAACACCCGTTTATCTGAGTGATGGATATTCCATATCAAAATGAACTTTTTCCTTACAATTATTATACCACACATTAGGTCTCGTATTAGAAGGCTTATGTCGTTTCTCCTTATCTTTAGCCAAATTCACGGCCAATTCTTTCATCTTCTTTGTTAGATTTAATAATTAGGCTTCATTTGGATCTTTAACAGTCGTACTTGTGAGCAACTCCGATTGTTGATAGGTTCGTGATGTAAAATAATGTGTCATTGTTATTGGTCCTATTGCCTTGAGTGGTGTAGCATTAATTGATTTTTGCAACATAATATTCTTCATGTTGGAGTTAGCCATTTGTGGATAATTACCCATCGACACATTTTTTGGTTGTATTTGTTGGCTTCCTGAACTTGGAATCATTGTGGCCCCCCATTGTTAACAATTGGTCATAATGACATTCTTTTCACACCTTTGCTCGTGCTAATGATGCCTCTATCGTAGCTGATCGAGTCTCTTTTACAAACATTTTTAATTCTGGTAGATGCAAACCGTTAATTAATATGGACAATATAAACGCATCTGGCATTTGATTATTTGACCATTTACGAAGTATATCCGTGATCCGGCCATAATAAGACTCTACAATTTTTTTTGCAAACATTCTAGTATTTATAAAACTTTCTCGAAGCCGATCTTCAAATCCAATTGGTCTAAAATGGATTAGGAAGGTGTTCCTCAAGGCTTCTCAATTGAAGAATCTACCCACTGGTTGCTAATTATACCATTTAAAAGCTGTATCTTTTAAAGTTGCTGACAACCATCTCAACCAAATATCTTTAGTTCTACTATTATTTGCCACATAAGTAATCAAAAATTGAGATATATGGTGATCGAGATCAAAGCCCAACCAACCACTAAAAGTAAGTAATGTTGCCACACTTGTAGTTCGGTCTCCTACTGCTCCTATTCGTAATGCAATTGGTACTTCTGGCACTCTTGTGGCCATTGGTATTATCACTGGTCTCTTTGCTATTTGAATTTGAATTTTTCTTCCTTTGGTTTTTTTTGGACCTACAATTCATTTTTTTCGTTCCTGTAGGAGATTTTTTATGCGTAATTGCTCCTGTCTTTCTTTTGCATGTCAATTAATTCTTTGATAATCCTCTCCTTTATGATTATCACTTATAATCTTTCATTCTTCTTTCCAAAATCAATACTGCCTTGAATTATAATTCTTATATTTTTAATCTTAAAACTGGTTCTTTTCAAGTTCTCATTCAACATATAATTCCATCTTCCATACAATCAATTTCTAATATTTCATATTGTTATCATTTCCATGGTAGCAGCCCCAAAATATTCTTCTTATTATGTTCAAGCTTCAGTATACTAAAGCAATTGAACTAATAGAGGTAGGTTTGAATACAAGAAAAGACTGGTTGTATGAATTGGGTCTTTTAGTGTCACATTTGACTGTACTCTGCCTATCTGAAATCAATTATCAAACTACAAAACACCAAGGCTTACTACCTCCATCTTGATTCAATCTGTAATCCATTCTACTATTATGAATTCAACAATACTTCTCTCAATCACAATTCTTCATAAGCAAATATTAAAAGCAAAGAAAACAAAGAGGTAGCACCAAGCTTACCCCGACTTACGACTCTCACAGTCTGGCTCTCGGCTTACAACTCTCGTAGTTTGGCTCTCGACTTACGACTCTCACAGTCTGGCTCTCGACTTACAACTCTCATAGTTTGGCTCTTGACTTACGACTCTCACTATCTCGCACTAGATCTCTCTTTCTTCAACCTATTTATCCTACCAAAAAGATGATCCGTCGGCCAACGGATTCCAAAGGTTATGACACTTTGAATTCTTAATCATTTGTTCCACTAACATTCTACTATTACTAACTAAACTGCCTAACTATAAGTCTAATTCTCAAGGTTGTCAATAACCAACCAGTAACTTACCACAAAATTTATTTACCTATTCTACAAGCCTCATGATGGATTTCAAGAAGCTCTTGCCTATCATGGATTGGAAGAATAATAATAATAAGAGATGTACAATATTTTTTGAACTTTTTTATTTACTATTGGATCTTTATTAAGAATTTTTCTCAAGTTGTAACTTTATTTATATATTTGAGTTATAAAGACAAACTTGAGTAGAATAAAGAAGTCAAAGCATTATTTGATGCTTTAAAAAATGAATTGATTTTTACACCAATCTTATATTATTTTGACTTCTTCAAGATGTTCTTTATAGAAACATACGCATCAAACTTTGTTATCGGTATTATTTTGTCACAAATAGAAGTAAATGACAAGCTCTACCTAGTAGCTTTTTATTCCAAGAAATTTTTAGCAATTGAGATTAATTATGAGATCGACAACAAAGAGCTTTTTACAATTGTGGATTCATTTCAAAAGTAGTATTATTATCTGGGAGGTGCTTCTTATCCAATCACCATATATAAGGATCATATGAACCTCAACTACTTCATATCAGCATGAGTTTTGAATTATCACCAAGCTTGTTAGGGCATGTCTTTATCAAGATTTAATTTTAAGATTACATATCAATCCAAAAAATAATAAGATTTATTAAGCATTCTTTTTAGATATTCATATCTTACATCCAAAAAGATGATGTAACTTTTAATCAACAAAAAATAATTTTCTTGAAGCTGGAGCATTTTCATCTTTAAATAATAAAATCAATATTGACTATTGATTTAATCTTTTTCAAGTAAATATAATTAAATATGTTCTTTGATCCTCTTGTTTATGATATTGAAAATAATTCTTTTAAGTCTCATGATACTTCTAAGATCAAGTTCAAAAATAATCTATTCTATTTCATGGAACAATTTTACATTCCAAAAGATAAAGCATAATAACATATTCTTCAAGCTTATCACAACTTTTCAACAACCAAATATTTTGAATATTATAAGACATTCAAGCTAATATATAGAAATTTTTGATGGTCTCAAATATAAAAGGCAATTAAAGACTTTATACAATCATGTGACATTTGTTTAAGATCAAAAATTTCTTATTACCAACCTTATGGACTTCTTTAGCCATTACTTATTTTAAAACAACCATAATCTTCTATTTTTATGGATTTTATCATGAATCTTTTAGTCTCAAATTCATATAATTCTATAATTGTGATAATAGATCATTTTACTAAAATGGCTCATTTTGTACTATGTCCAAAATCTATCGTAGATAAAGAAACATCTAAATTTTTTCTTGATAATATCTATTGTTGTCATAGATTGTCTAAGGGTATTATATTAGATAGGAGGATTCAATTTGTATCAAGATTATTTGAAATACTTTTCAAGATTCTAAAGGTGGACATAAAGCTATTTTCAGCCTTTCATCCTCAAATTGATGGATAGACAAAGTACGTAAACCAAGTTTTGGAGCAGTATTTAAGGTGTACCATCAATTATCAATAATTTGATTGAACAACTCTTTTGTCATTGGCAAAATCTGCATATAATAATATAATACATTCTTTTATTCAACAAATATCTTTTTTTACAAATTATGGTTATTATTCATGACTTGGAACTTTTGACTTTTCAAAAATTGATATTTTTATAATAAAAGATTTGATAAATTATTTATTTGAGCTCTCTTTACATTAATTCATTGCAACAAGGAACAAGTATATGCTATTTGCATTCTTGTCTTCTGATTTTTTTTCTTCTTTTGGACAAACAATCCTAATATATACAAGTTTGTTGGCTTTGAATTAATAAAGAAAAAAGAATTGGATAGAATAGCTTGCAATAGCACCATAAGCCATAGCACCATCATTGGCCATAGAGAACATTATTAAAACAATCAATTTGACTTGGGTTGTCATTGTCCAATTTCTTTGTCTTATTATTGGTGATCTTTGGCTTACTGGACCATGCAAAGAAGAGCAAGGAAAATCAAGGAGGAAAAATGTATTTAATGAAGAAGAGAATTGGGCCTCTTTAAGAAAAAAAAAAAAAAAAAAAAAAAAATGATTTATGCTCTTATATTTATTTGTTTTTGTAGGTGCACCTCTCTTTGTAATTATTTTTTATTTGTGCTTCTATTTGTAATTATTTCTATAGATGTGCCCCTTCATGTAAATTCTCCAAAAATAATCTACAGTAAGGCATCCGATGCTATGGAAAAGATAGTGCTAAAATTGTGCTAAAATTATAATAAGGCTAAAATTTAAATACAATAATGGTACATTATTAATCTTTTATTACTAAAAATTTATAAAAAAATTGTTTTGGTGACTACAAAATTAAATCATGTTCTTTTCTGTGGATGTTTTCTTTAATAATTACGAAGAAAGTTGTCTTTTTCTAAAATGTATCAATTTTAATATTGCAAAGTCACTTATATTTAAAGGTTGTTCTATCACAAAGAAATAATTTAACTTATTCAAGGTACTACTGTAATATGCCAAATTTCTTGTACTCTTTGCATAAGGAGTTTTTATCTTTGTTATAGCAGTAGACTGGAGCCAATATTCAAATCTATTGACACATTCATCCAATCAATCAAGCAAGTGATTGTCTATTACTGACCTACTATTTAGGCATTACAAAATTCTAATGAGTTGTTATTTGGATATTTTGCAACACTACTGTTCATAGACTAAATAATAATATATTTGAAATTTGAAATTACAATTGACTTATTAGAAGTCTACTAATTTTGATTATGTATATTTTTAAAAATAAATCAAAATTCTGCTACAAAAACTTCAATAAACACTGCTAATATACAAACTAGAGATATGAAAAACATAATTCACAACTATTTAAAAATTATATATTTTATTTGATATTTTAAATATCTTTTTTTGCCTTAATGAAAAACATGCATTTGTCGTTTCTTTCAACAAAAAGCTGGATTTAGAATGTGTCCTTTTCAAAAAAAAATATTTAATGAATTTAAATTTATATTTTAGTTGTCATAAAATGGGTTACGAAAGCAATAAAAAATATGTTACATAGTACTATGGCCAGGTAAGAACTATTAGACTGAAGTGAATTTGATTCGAATGTCTGGTCTGTCATATTATTGGGTCTTAGCGTAACGTAAATCTTGGTTGATGACTAGTACCGCATCCAAGGAGAGACTACCTTGAAACTCTTGCATATCGCTGGAAAATGTGGAGTCATTGAATAACGGGCTCAACTAGATCAGTAAAATGGACTGCACACAGAGCACACCAAGTAAAAAAATCCACAAAAGACGGCATTCGTTCAAGAGGCTAGAATAGATGGTAACTTCATATTCCACTTAATACAATGAGAATGTCCTCATGGCGAAAGCCTCAAGCTCAACGTTAGCAGATAAACAGAGAATCCTGCAAGGCCTAAGCAGCTCTCTGCGCAGCCTCCTTGGCAAGAATACGCTCCCTGATCTTCGACTTAGCTTGTGACTTAACACCCATGATACCTCCACCCCAATGCCTCCTGTACTCGTCGTATTTCTCGTTGAAGTTGGCCTGCATACCATGCAAACCAGACATTAGAAACAGACTCACTTCCGACATAACCGGGCCTTCTCTGGCGTCTTTGACTTAAGTGACATCGCCAATTGTTGATTGGCATTTCAATGAACACGGAACTATACCTTGACAGACTCGATGATCTTGGAGAACTCATGCTTGTCCTCGTTCTTCACCGAAGTCAAACACAGGGCTGTGGCAGTCTTAGCATGCACAATCTGCACAACGAGTACAATTACTCAAAATCGCACGACATGGCGACCCAGTCTAGGGGTAATTGAATGTCATGATGATCTTGAGTCAGCATCATCATCTTACATCCAGTAACACGCATTAGTAACCTCATAAAGCAAGTGGAACAGTTTACCTGTCCCAAACGCGATTTTCCCTTGACAATAGCGTAAGGCACTCCCATCTTGCGGCAGAGCGCGGGCAGCCACACAACCAACTCAATTGGATCGACGTCGTGGGCAATAACCACAAGTTGAGCCTTGTTCTGAAACATAAAGGCCCCATATTTCACCATGAGCATTATCTCCCACACATACAAGAACGAACTATTCTTTCTCCGAAAGGGCTTCAATATGAAAATTCTAACGAGTAAATACGACAACTATACACGCAATAATACCTGCTCGATCAGGTAAGTGATGTGGTTGATTCCGTATTTCGCAACCACGGGCTTCTTAGACTCCAAAGTCTTGCCCTCAGCCTCAGCCTTGGCCTTGTTCAACAGACGCTCCTTCTTCGCAGCCTTGTCCTCAGGTCGGTACTTCAACAGCAACTTGAACAAACTCGTGGCTGGACATGAAATTCCACTATTACCTCAATCGCAATCTAACGCGTTGCAAAGATATATTCCATTCCCGGTTCGTGTCCTCTCATCTTCACACTCCGGCCCACATCGCCGATTCAAGAAAAGACCCACTTACCGAGGTTCTTGTCGAGTGTCTTCGTGAACTGATTCAGAGCAGGAGGCACCTTCAAACGCTGGTTCAAGACGCGTCGCTGGCGCTGGATACGCACGTACTTGGGCCATTTCACAAACCTGTGAAGGTCTCTCTTGGGCGGAAGAGCTCCTCCGATGCCGAACTGCTTCGGCCTCTTCTCAAACAGAGGGTTCACGGTCTTCACCGGAGCCTACTCACATCGCCACGGACCATGTAAGAAGCACCACACAACTACCACACTAGAACCCAAATGGAGTATAAATAAATAAATAAATAAATCGTTTAAAATGTTGCACCAGAAGCTTCAAGTCCAAAACTGAAAACACCATCTAGAAACCCGTTCGATCACCCACCTGCTTCTTCTGCACGGGAGCTGCAACTGGAGCCTTGAGGGTTCCCCTCTTGGGAGCCTGAGCCCAGCCAGAAACAGAACAATCAAAAAAATAACTATCAGAAATGATACAAGACACCAACTTCACAGGGTGAAACCGTCATAGGAAACCCTAACTCCAAAATTTCCTTAACAAGATTGCTGCGCCAAAAGGTTTTCTAAGTATAGATGTCTCCCTAGTTTACCACCACCCGAAGCAACTTAACGAGAAGTGAGAGAAGGATTGCTTGAACAACAGAAGCTTTCAAAACACAGTAGAATGCTGTACCATCGTGAAGGTTGACAGGAGACCAAAGCTAGATCGTTGGCAACAGGCCTGAGCAATGAAAAAGGGAGGTCTCGGTGCTGGAACCGGAGTCATGAAGGACCTGCTTCCATGCCATTCCCAGACCTAAAATTCCCAGGGCTCGGACCTGCCGAACCTGGAGGTCTGGAGGTTGGCTGCTGGCTGTCTGGCTATCCTCGCTGCACCTTGCCTTTCTTGTGTGAAGGTGTTTGGCACGGGGGATCTCTCGTCTAATTTGAGTGGTATGACCCCAGATATTTGATCAAACGCCGCAGGGTTACTGCAGCGTGCTCTGCTTGTGCAATGTAGAACAAACAATTTCCTCTTATCGACCTCATCTGGATGTGAACCCATGTAGCCATTCCGTTTCACTATGGATCACACACAGCTTATCTCTTTTTTGAGCTTTGATAATTGAATGAGGATCGCAGCCAGGAATACTGCAAGGCGTCCGTTTTGTGGCTTTAAGCATATGTAATAAACAAATGGAGTTGTAGCTATAAACATACCACCTAGGTTCACAAAGTGGACGTTAATGGAACTGAGGCAAGCTACTCTGCCCTATGTTCCCTTAAACCTTCTATGCTTCAATTTGGTGTAACAGAACTCATACATTTCAAGTCCTACTCCATTATATTTACATTAGGACTATTCTCAAACATCGCGATGACTAGAACACGCTTTCAGAAGTATAAAATATCAAATCCAACATAGAAGAGATAAGTTGCGCCGATTGACTTTACAAGCCTCTCGAGTTTTAGCTCAATGCCAGCTATTCAGTGGGTTTTAGAATTTCAATACTGGTGCTTTCAGGGCTAAATCATTTAGTTGAGACCCAATCCATCATACACAGGGCCGCGTTGTCAAATACAAGAGACAACTGTGATTGTTAAAAGCATCCTGGCAGTGTTCCAACTACTTCAGCTTTGCGTCCTGTCTACTTGGAATGTAGCCACTTCCGTACTGTTAATGTTCACAGCTTGATGAGGAATATCTTGGAACACCAAAGCGAAAACTTGAGGGCAGGCGAAAGTGAGTTCAGTGTCGCTATCCCACCACAGTTCCACTGGGAATATCATTTGGCTACCAGTCTGTGCCAAGTTCCTTGTTTAAGTAAATATTATTAACATACTGAACGACTGGGCCAGCCGATTTCACAAATTCTTCAATATGCCCCTTGGCTGAGTCCTCTGTCGGCACAAACATACAAAAGACATGCTAAGTTGCTTGCAGGTAATGTACGTGCTCACATTGTGCAAAGTTTCAAAATAAACAGCAACAGTAGCTATTATAGATTGCAACTCTCAGTTGGGCGCCAAAGAGACAATCAGCTTACTAAAACAATTGCACAAGAGTATGAAAATTTAAGTGATTAATCTCAAACTAAAACGGTCATTACACAAAGATATCGACAATGACTGAAAAATCAGAAATCACAGCACTCCTAGACAACCCTGACCGTAAATCACTTGATGACCGAGGAAGAAGGAAATAGATGCATCAAAAAAGCACAATACGACTAATGAATATTACCTTCTTCATTAAGCTTTTTCAGGAACTGGATCTTCGTGGGTAGCATTAACATTCCTGCACTAACAACCTTGCGGATAGTCCACGAATGATGCGGAGCAAACACTTGCTCATAGGCTTTCGATGCTGGCTCCTTCAAAGAATTCCCTCTGTAAAACCAGCTAAATTACGAATCAGTTCTCTGCTCAAATTCTGATTCCAGCCTTTGGTCAAAAGGATTGTACGCAACGTACGTTAGACACCAATCCTGACATGATGCAAAAGTTCTTGAAATGGACATGATGCAAAAGTTCTGACAACTCGATAATGAGCTAATAACTACTGAGATGTCGCGATAAAACTCAACGCGAGTAATCCACGACACACCCAACACACTTGCGGAAACCCTACATTCTCCAGCTGAATGTGTAATGGTAGCGAGGAGGCTTACTCGGTGACAAGAATGTGCTCAAACAGTACCCTAACCATGTCCACTCCACGCAGTACACGAAGCAGGTTTCGTGTATGGCTCCCACCATTGCGTACAGTCTGATTCTTAATGTCTTGGTCAACCATGACAGATAATGTGTCATACTCTTTAGCTGCTTCACATAAATCATGCACCTGTAGACCATTCAACGTTCGTTATAAGTTCAAAATGCAATAAGTTCATCTTTCGATGTCTCAAAACCAAGAACCTGAAGAAATTTTTCCTTAACCGACGTTAAAAACCATTAAGAGAAATACGCAAGCAAATTGTGAAGCAATGGGCTGCAAAAGATGATGAACTCAGAAAAAGCGAAAAACCCACTTTGGCAACGTAGTCCTTCTCAGCAAACTTGAAAGCGATCCCGAGGCAGCCAAAGAGAGGCGAGATGAGGGAGCAACCGTGGGAGAAGGAACGCAGGGTCAAGGCTGGTGCTGCTGCAGGGGGGGCATCCCCATCCCCCTGGACCAGCAGCTCTCCCTGCAGGCCCTTCCAAGCCTTGGCAATAGCAAAGAGGAGCCGATCATGGCCTTCATCGCTTTCCATGTCCCCCTTCTCTCGCTTGTTCCACTTCTCCTCGGCCTCCTCCTTCTCCTCCCTGCTGCTGCTGCTTCTCCACCGATGCACCTGGAGATGAGTGAAATCTCTCTCTCTCTCCCTCCCTCTCTCTCGGCCCTCCTGCTCGTCCTCCTCGTCCTCGTCGTCCTCCTCCTCCCTACGGTGCTGGACGACGACGACGACCAGGTTTTTGGGTTTTTCCCCTTCCTGGTACCACCAAACCTTCAATCCCCGCGAGCCCCCACAAGACTTTCCAAGGCAAACGAAATAGTTAGACGCATTCTTTCAACGAAATCTGTGCTCGTCAGACTCTGCATCATCTCAATCTCGCTTCAGAAAATTTGTTTATCCTAAGAAAGAAAGACAGAAATAAATAAATAAGCATGGATGGATTCAACGACACAATTCCGTACTTCAACATATGTGTGTATGTGTAATCATTTTAAAATATGGAAAAAAAGAAGAAAAAAATGTATTATGAGAAATATAAAAAACTAAAATAGTTTTGCTAAACCATCAAATAAATCAAAAAATCAAAACACAACAAAAAAAAAACAAAGGAAAAATATCATATATATCCCTCTAATATTCTAAAATATCAAGAATATCCTTGAATTCTAGATAGTAGCAAATGTTGCCCTCATGGTAATATCCTATCATATACAAGGGATACATTTGCTATTATAAAAAATACAAGGTTATTCTTGATATTTTAAGATATTTGAGGGATATATATGAAAAAATTTCTTTCTTAATATTAAAACAAAGCCAAAGTTGCATCTTAGACTAAAATAGATTTATTTAGTATAACTTGTTATTAAGAAACATAATAAATTAAGTTTTCATTTGCTATAATTAACTTAAGTACATATTGAGGCACAAGTTGAATAAAACCATATACAAACTATATTATTCTTATCAAAAAATTTGCGAGACAATTTAACATCTATATTTTTCTTATTCTAAGGTATATTTTATCATTACATCTATAACTTGACAAAAATGTATTCAATCATTGTTTCTTCTAAGACACACTAGGCAACAACTTAGAATTGCAACATCTACCAATTCTTCTATACTAAAAAAGTGTACATTTTTAAAGGACATGAATCTTTAAAAAAAAAGACATCCTCAATACACTCTTGTGTCACTAAAAAGAACTAAAAAATCACTCAAAGATGATATAGTATTGAACTAAAATGACTATTGCCAAAAACAAGAAGAATAGAAAGTCTTGAAATAAGACTAAGGACTAGAAAGGCATTAATAAGAATGAAAAAGGCTTCACTTTTGCCTCCATATATACTCTTAACTAGGAATTACATAGTGATATTCTATATGACCTCCAAAACGTGTCAACTTTGCAAGACACATATTGAAACAAGACCAAATTATTTCAAAAAACCAAGATCCTTCTAATCTACAATAATATAAAGCTTCATCACAAAACATGCCAAAACAAACCAAAAAAAAACTAAAAAGAATTAAATGGAATATGACATGAAAGATAAAATTGAGCAAACAAAAATAGAGCAAAATAGAACTGAACAAAAAGATGTAAAACCAAATTTTACTAAGAAAAAGGGTCTAAAGCCATATTTGACCACATATCCCAAAAGGCCCTAGTCAGTCCCATTTATACATTGTCTTACCACTATGGACTTTTTAGAATGTTCCTAGAGAGAGCCTACTACGTAGATAATCACTTTAAACTCTTTTTTTAGAAGATTCCATAGTGGGCTCTAAATAATCATCTTAAATTTTTTTTAGAATGTTCCACAATAGTATTAAGGACATGAATTAAAAGAAAATGTATAAACCTAAAAAATTTGTATAAAAAAAAAGTGACAAAATAGAAATAAAGACATATGTGTATTAAAAGAAAACTAGAATGATTATTGCCAAAAGACAAAGAAATCAGAGACTCTTAAATCTAGACTAGAAGAAGGAAAGGAATTGACAAGTATGAAGAGGGCTTCACTCTTGCCTCTATATATACTATCTAACTAAGAGTTATGTGGCAATGTTCTATAGGACCTCTAATAAGTATTGACTTTGCAAAACACATGCCTTAGCTTACAAGGCAAGTTTTCTATGTATGAGCCATATAATTAGCTTATCCTTCAAGCTACCAACATGTGTGGCACATGGCCAACTTATTGACCATGTTTCTAACCTAAAAAGTCAATTATAGACATCTATAAAGTTAAAGCAATGTCTATGAAGCTTCTATAGAATATATTATAAAATTAAATTATTTTTACTTACTTTTATCTAATAATATAAGTAATTATTGATTTACATATGTATGTCCGTTACATTATCCTTCCTTCTAGTAACAAGTTTCGTATGGAGCAGTCTTCATATATTAAAAAAATTCAAGATGCAACAAATTTTATTTGCCACATACTCCAATCTTTATTCTTTTTAAAGATAGTTGATAGGCCCTCTCAGCCATTCATAATGTCCCACCTTGTTATTTAATAATTATTGAAGCCTTCATAACTTCTTTTAAATAAAATATTTAGAACACCATCACGAGTTGTTCTTACCTCTAATAAAATCAACAAACATTGGGAGCTCCTTCCAAGGTTGTGATACCAAACGTATAATATCTTGTCATTTATTCAAGAAAGAACATGTTGTTTTTGAAAATCTTCATCTCAATTGCGTCATCTTGAAGGTTGTAATAATAACAATGTTTCATCTTATAAGTCCATAAATGAAAGCTCTTCAGTTCAAACAACTAGTTGTTGGTTCTCCATCTCCTTAGCATCAAAAATACACAAAAGCTACAAAAAAAGATAGAAGGTAGAATGTAATCTTTCATAGATCTTGTTTCTTTTATAGCAAAGATATATTATTCTTCAACTTAGTTTGGATGGATGTCATCGTTGAAAAGCCTCCACTGCCTTTTTTCCATTTACAAGATTTTTTATTGGCTCCCATGTGGATTCACTAGTATTATATCCACATTAATAGATAAGATACTCTAATTTACTTTGGTGCCATCTTGAGTCTAGATCTTCTTCCACTTTGAACTCTTTATTATTGTCCACTTTTATAAGAGGACGTAGAGCTTTCCTTCTTCTTGGTATATTCACAAACTTGTATGGTTTAAGAAGAGACATGTGAAAAATATGATCGATCTTTATTGACTCTGATTGATATAATCGATAAGCAACTGGATTGATTTGTCTACAAATAAGAAAAGGTCCAAGCTTATAGTAGTCCAACTTATCATAAGGATGAATAATCTTGATATTACGACATAGTAACCATACTTTGTTATCTACATTGAATTGTGGTTGTTCCTTTCGATAGGCATCTGTATTAATCTTTTGTCATCTTTGAGCTTCTTTTAATTGCACCTTTATTATTCCATGTAGCTCTAATAAACAATTTGCCACACCTTCTGCTACAGGATTATCAACTTTTAAAAAGTCAAAAATATCAAATTGTGGATGGTAACCATAATTGGCAAAGAAAGGTATTTTTTACATAGAAGAATGTATTGTATTATTTTAAGCAAACTCTAGCAATGGCAAGAGGATTCTCCAATTATTTTGTTGATAATTGATGGTATACTTTAAGTATTACTCTAAAACTTGATTTACGCACTCTATCTGTCCATCAATTTGAAGATGAAAGGCCAAAAAAAGCTTTATGTCCACCTTTAAAATCTTGAAAAGAATTCTCCAAAACCTTGATATAAATTGAATTTTTTTATTTGATATAATATCTTTTGGCAATCCATGATATTGATAGATATTGTGAAAGAAAAGTTTGGTAATTTCTTCACTTATGATAGATATTTTATTTATGGTATAAAATGTGCTATTTTGATAAAACGATCTACTATCACAAATATAGAATCACACGATTCTAAGACTGGAAGTTCTGTAATAAAATCCATAGAAATAAAAGACCATGGTTGTTTTGAAATAAGTAATGGTTGAAGAAGTCCATAAGATCAATGTCGAGGAGTTTTTGACCTTGAAAAAATATCACATGATTAAACAAAGTTTTTTATAGCCTTCTACATTTGCAGCCACCAAAAATCTCTAGATATTAGTTCCAAAGCCTTATTGTATTCAAAATGTCATACAATTGAAAAATCATAATGTGCTTGAAGAATACATAAACGTACTTCTCTTTCTGGCATACATTGGCATCATTCAAAATAAAGTAGGTTGTTTTTGAATTCAAACTTAAAAGTATCACATGACTTAGAAGAAGTATTTTTGATATCATGAAGAAGAGGATCATAGGACATATTTGATTGAATTTATTTGAAAAAAGTTGAATCAATAGTCAATGTTGATTTCACTACTCAAAGATGAAATTGTTCTAATTTCAATAAAATTATCTTTTATTAATCAAAAGCTGCATTTTTTTCTTTAAGTACAAGATAAAAACATCTAAAAAGGGTTTCAGACAAACTTTCTTATTTTTTTGGCCGATAAGTGATATTAAACTCAAATCTTGACAAAGACATGTTCTAATGAGCTTAGCGATGATTCAAAATACGAGCTGATATGAAATACTTGAAGTTCTTGTGATCCATATATATGATGATTGGACTAGAAGCACCTTTTGGATAATGATGCCATTCTTCAAAAGAATCTACAATGATAAGAAGCTCTTTGTTGTGGATCTCATAATTAATCTCGATTGCTAAAAAATTTCTAGAATGAAAAGCCATTTGGTGAAATTTATCATTTATTTCTATTTGTAATAATACAACATGCAAAATAAAGCCTTATGTATCTATTTCTATAAAAAAAATGCCTAAGAGAAGTCAATGCAATATAAGATTGGTACAGAAGCAAAGGTTGTTTTTAAACCTTTAAATGTTGCTTTTGCTTCTTGATTCCATTGAAGTTTGTCTTTACAAGTCAAATGTGTAAGTAGAGTTGTAATTGGAGAGAAGTCCTTAATGAAGATTTGATAGTAGTTGGCAAATCTTAAAAAATATTAGATATCTCAAACCGTTTTTAGAATCTTCCAATTTATAATAGTTTGAACTGTCTTAGGATCCATGATAAGTCTATCGTTTGAAATGATGTAACATAAGAAGTCAACTCAAATAGTGTAGAATACACACTTTTCTATCTTGGCATTGAGTCTTATATCTCTTAATTTTTATAACACATAATGAACATGAAGTTTATATTTTTTTATGTTCTTAGAATAGATCTAGATGTCATGTAGATAACAAATAACAAAACTATCCAAAAACTCTTAAAAACATCATTCATAAGATGTTGAAAAGCTGCTCGTGCATTTATAAGTCCAAAAGGCATGACATTGTATTCTAAATGTCCATATTTGGTTCAAAATACAGTCTTCCATTTATCTCATTCTTTGATGCATACGAGATTGTATGGTCCTTATAGATCTATTTTTATATAGAACTTAGCTTGATTCAATGGATTAAGAAGTCCAAATATTAAAGGTAGTGGGTACTTGTTCTTGATGGTGATCTTATTGAGTCCTCGATAATCAACACACATCCACAATGATCCATCTTTTTTCTTCACAATTATAATTGAGGTTCTTACTGAAATTTTGGAATGATATATGAAGTTCTTGGCTAGATTCTTTTGAATATACTTTTTGAGTTTGGCTAATTCATTTTGTGATAAATTGTAGACTAGTACAAATGGCGGTTGTGCTCTTGCTTGAAGATCAATTGACCAAGTATAGGGATAATATTTTGGAAGAGTATCTGCATTTTTTATCTCAAATATATTTTAAAAATCCTAATATTGGCTTAGAATACTACTTGAAGTCTTTGCACCATTAGAAACAAGTGTGGCATAAATGATATAAGGTGATCTTTCTTTTGCAGCATATAAGAAAGCTGTTGTACCTACAAACATAGGTTTAATTGTACTAGACTTGTGATTTTTTACTTTATTAATTGCATTCTTAGTTATACTGTTAGAAAAGTCAAGAATACAAGAAATCCAATCTACTTTAGGATTATATTTTTTAAACCGTGATAAATATAAAATAATTGGATTCGAGGGAGATTTAATGATATTAAATACCACAAAGCTATTATGATCGTTAGATATTACTTCTATGCAAAGGATTCCATGAATAACATCTCCAAAAGATAACGGAAAACCATCTATGATTTCTATATGAACAAGTTTAGTTTTTCTTACTAAAGATATGTTAAGTCTTTTAACAATTTTTTTATCTAAGAAACATGTTGAGGCTCTTGAATCTAACAAGGCAAAGGCTTTGTGATGTATGTGTCCTAAAATAATATTTAATGTAAAATAAAGAGAGGATTTTGAGGAGAGAATATGACCTTTATTAGGTATTGTATAAGGTTCCAGCCACACGGTCCCTATTTTAACTAGATAAACTTATTTTTTGATATATTATCCTCTTTGACATTTGTACTCTTTATTTTATAGTTGCATTGTTTCTTTGGATAATATTGAGCAGTGTGCTTAGGTTCTCTATAATATAAGCATAATACTTCTTGACAGCAATGAGTCTTTTGTTGCTTAGTAAGAGATTTGAAATGTACTACATCAATTTTCATATCTTCTACTTTTGAATGTATGTGTTGAAGAGGTATTGGTGTTGCCATTGAATTATAGTGATGTTGAAGCCTACTTATTTGACTCTCAAATCGAAATTTGAAAAATTGATTGTCATACTTCACAACAAAGTTAATTGCTTGACTCAATGTTTGAGGATTAGGTAAGTTGAGCATTAATTTTTTTATCTCATATTATAATCTATATAAAAATTGGCTAATAAGTACAGCATTATCTCACTTGATATCAATTACAAGTTATCAAAATTGTGAAGCATATAATATTATAGATCAATTGCTTTGTTGTAAAATATAGATCTTGTTGGTTAGAACACAAGTTGCTTTATGTTCTCTATACATGGATCAAAACTCTACTAAAAAAGTCTCCAAATTATCCAATATTGGATCTTGTTGTTCAAGAAAAGATGAAAATCACAATAATGCTGAACTTGAAAGAAGTGTACCAATGAATCTAATTTATGATCTTAGAGTTGAATAGCTTTGGAATTGAAGTTCAATTACAAGTTGTACTTGATTGATAAATCCTCAAAACTTAGATCTTATGCCATCAAACTTCTCAAGTAGGACAATTCTTAGTTCTCTAGTACCAGAAGGATGTTCTATTATAGGAGAAGGGATATAATTGAATGTACATGTTAAAGCAACTGCAATCATATCTATATCTTCACTTCTTCCTATTCTTGTTGCTTTTTGTAGTGGTAAATTAAGTTGATGCAACGTAAGCATCAATTCCTTCAATTGCTCTTACATTTGTGCCATTGCACTCTTCATTTCATGAAGCTTTGCTATGATAATACTTAAAAAATAAATGTCTAATATTACTCAAGACAAGTAAAAGAGGGGACTTGAGAACAAAGAAGATACTAAGAATAATATTAGTTTAGAAGAAGGTAATCTATAACTTCTAATATACTTATGTTGTATCAAAAAAAAGACGTAATCCTCTCTTAGTTAAGAGAAGACAAAGCTCTAATATTGTAAGTGTACACTTATCAATATGTCAAGGAGAAGAACTAGAAGAAGAGGCATAAATCTGAAAAATTTGTATTAAAAGAAAAGTGACAAAATAGTAATAAAATAGTATGTATATTAAAAAGAAACTAAAATGGTTACTGCCAAAAGATAAGAAAATTAATGACTTTTAAATCTAAACTTGAAGCAAGAAAGGAATTGACAAGAATTGAGACGGCTTCTCTCTTGCCTCTATACATACTATCTAACTAGGAGCTATGTGGCAATATTCTAAAGGACCTCTAATATGTGTTGACTTTGCAAGACACATGCTTTAGCTTACAAGATAAGTTTTCTAAGTATAGGCCACATTAATGCTTGTTTTTTAAGCTACCAATATGTGTGGCATATGGCCAACTTGTTGATTACGTTTTTAATCTAAAAAGTTAGTTATAGACATCTATAAATTCAAAGCAGTATCTATAAAGCTTCTAAAAAGTTACTATAAAAGATATTATGGAATTAATCTATTTTTATCTACTTTTATCTAATCATATAGGTAATTATTAGTTTACATATATGTGTCTATGATAGGTAGGTCATATTTGGTCCACTAATATAATTCCAATTTTAAAAAATTCTATGGTTCTAATTATCTTTGTAATTATTAAAATATGATTAAACTATGTCAAAAACCTAAGATCTTTTTATTCTACAATAACATAATATCTCATCACAAAATAGGACAAAATAAACCAAAACATATTCAAATCAAAGTATACAGATTAGTACATGAAAGACAACTGAACAAACATAAATTGAATATAACAGAATTGAACAAAAAGATGCAAAACCAAACTTTACTAAAAGAAAGGGTTTGAAGCCATATCTGATCAAATGTCTCAAAAGGCCTTGGCCAATCCTATTTATATCTTATCCTACTACCTTGGACTTTCTAAAATATTCCTAAGTAGTAGATTCCACCTAGATAATTACCTTAAATTCCTTTTTTAGAAAGTTCTATGGTAGGCTCTACCTAGATAACTGTCCTAATCTCTTCTAAAATATTCTATAGTAGATCCTATTTGGTCCACTAACCTAATTCCAATTCTAATAACTTCTATGGTTCTAACTATCTATATAATTATTTTTTTATATTCTATTATAATTATCTTATCTATATCTTATTATAGTTAATTTTCTTCCATTAATGCAAGACGTCCTTATTTCATTCTCAATGGTATCTTTGAATTGTCTCTAAGTAATGGATGAGGTTTTGTGGAGGTTTCCACGTTGCATTGTAAATAAAATAACCTTTCTAAAAAACTTTGTATTGAAATTGTAGACATCTATTACCACGACAAAAGTAGCAATGCTCCAAAATACTATATATTTCATATTTTTCTTAGTCATCAACTACAAGTGGTAGTAGTGGTGGTTGGTGTGAATCCAAAAAGTACTTTGGCTTGGTATGAAATCCCTTTAGTTGTAAAATATGAAAGATTGAATGGACTCGAATATGTAGTAGAAGCTTAAGACAATATATAATAAGAGAAATCACTACAAAAATGTAGAAAGATTTAAGCTACTGAGGTGTTAGTTTATGAATTTGGATTGATGTAACAAATAACAAATTGGCATTAGAGAGTAACATTTGATCACTCTTTCAATAGGTCTTTTGTTACCAATGGTTATTTACATACTATTTTTATCAATTTTATAATAAAAAGGTGGTGCCATACCTCTTGTAAGGCCATTGTAAGCTATTGTATAAATTCTTCTATTGTCATATTGTTGGTATCAACGGAATAATAGAAAGTTACTGGTATAATTGGATGCTGATCGATATTAAAAAAAAAATAGTGAATGACTAGTACTTGCTTGAATACAATCATTGTAACAAACTCTAAGGACATCAAGTATTCATTCCAACCATTATAATGAACCACCACAAATACTTGCAGCATATCTTCCAAGGTTTGATTTGCATGTTTTGTTTGCCTATCTATTTAGGGATAGAAGATTGTAGATATAGCAAGTTGTATACTTAATAACTTGAGCAAGGCTTGTCAAAAACTTTTCATAAAGTGTGGATTTCTACTTAAAACTATGATACGAGATAATATATAGTGACAAAAGATGGTATCAAAGAAGACTCGTATATGTATTGAAGCATCAATATTTGAGCATACTATGGCTAGGTGAAGTTGCTCAAGAGTTGATTCACAAAGATAGTAATTACAATATGATTATCACGCATTTTGTAAAAAATAAGTATTAAGATCTATAGTCAATTACTCTTAACATGTCATAAATAGTAAAATTAGTTACAATAATCCAAGAGACACCACATTGCATGCATTATTATATTGACATGACTTGCAAGAGCATACAAAGGCTTGAACATCATGATCCAAACTTATCCAAAATCATATCCTTGAGATCTATTTTAAAGTCTTTTCTCATCCAAGATGTCTAGATATTGGAATATCATGTCCCTCCTAAAGTATGCACATGTAGAGTTTAGCATAATTGGATATATAAATTTGATTTTTGAAATAGAATAAGCCATCATTAGGAGTGTAATCCTAATATTATATATTATCCACCTACAACAGATCGCTAATCACTTTAAAATAAGCATTCCAATGCATAGCTTCTTTATATTCTACTTCTTTGGTTAGATTTGAAATAAAACTACTAAAGATAGTGACTTTTGTCTTATCCCTCAATTCATCCTATAAGTTTGGTCTCCACAATTAACTGTCTAGTACAATATATTGTCGCTTTTGCTTCTATTCAAGTAGGATATCAAAAAGCTGCAACTATTCTTGACAATGATGATGTCACAATTTCATATTTTTCAAATGCAAATCATTTAGCAAAGATTGATGATTAGTCCAAAAAATCACTGGCTTCCCCAATAGATAGTGTCCCTATCACGGTAGAGAGAATTTGCCTCAAGAAAGCATTAAGCTTTTGGTTGCCACTAATTGCTCAATCAAGTCTTGAGTTAAGAAAGATCAAGTTTATATATATAAAACTTTTAGATACTACTATATCAAATATATAAGTCTTAAGTTTCTAAAAACACCCAAAATATGATAAAAATACTAAATCCTTATATATCCTTATAGAGTATTATTTTTGAACTTCAAAAACTCATATCTTCTAATTGGATTGTTCAAACACTCTTAAATTTTACATAAAGTATTGATATACTTTTAAAAACTATCACAACAAATTTCAACTATAAATTTATTGAGGATCTTAAGATATCATCAAAATCCTAACAATAGCTTCAAATCCTAGATTTTATACACTTGCATGTAATTTTCTTCATATCTCACAAATTAAATATCCAAATGCCATAAAGTTTTTATTTATAGTTTTTTAGCACAATTATATATCTTCTTCAAAAAGTTTGAGTCAAAAATTCTTCCAAAAATTCAAGATATGGCTCCAACCATTACTATGAATAAAATCACTTACTTACTGCCTTTGATTTGAATACATTGACTTCAACCCTCTATAACTTCTTCATAAAAACTCCAAATTCATCAAAAACTATATGAAAAGTGTGGTCAAAAAAGTTTTCTCTCTAACCTTAATCACCGATCTTTCATTGCTCTCTGTAAACATATGTTATGCCCTATAGAGTGACAATAGGTACAAAATTGATACCTTAACTTTGAGCGCCAATAATTCTTTTATAAAAACTCCAAATCACACAAATTTTTCATCTAATCCATATTTAAAAACCTAAAAATGGTTAATTTAGCCTCCAAAGCTCAAATGACCTCAAAAAAAATCCTAATCTCTAATAAGGCCTCGAGCAGCCTCCTTAAAGCCCATTGGATATGGCCTTTGACCAATAGGAATGAAGATCTCCATTCTTTGCCTTCATCCAACTATGCCTTACTTTCATCCCTCTCAATAAGCCCCCTACTAGTTAAGATTTTTTTCTTTAGGCTCTAATCTCTTCTTAAGGCTTCATACTAAATATTTAGATCCTATAATGTTTTAAATACTACAATAAAAATAAATAAAATTCAAAATAAAGTTTTTTATATCCACTCTCTTTAAATTAATCTATTAATCATTCTAACATACACTAAGATTTATGAACATATTATATATTCTAACTAATTTTTTACATACTATAAGTAATAACAATACAACATCCACCTCCTCTAAACCTACACATCCTCTGGCATGTGCCAACCTTACCATCTTTATTTTCTTCATCTTCATCTCTTTTTGCATCTTCTTCTTTATGTTCTTGGACTAAAGAATTCTCCAAGGCCTTTTATTTGAAATCGGCCATCTCATCTTTTGAAAGCCTTTATCCTCTTTCCTGCTATTAGAATTCTAATAATAATTCTATTTAATTCACAAAATATATATGTTCTATTGTATTGGATTACTGCAACTATATATGACTCAAATTGTCTTTAAGAAAATTTCTTCTATATATTATATTAGTGATCTAAAGTACCATTAAAAACCTCTATTCACATATCTTCCATATTATTTAAAACTTTCAATATCCATTTTTGGCTGATAACAATAGATCATTTTTTCCTATCAAAAAGTCTCTTAGACATGATTTTTTTCTCAGAGTTATGAACAATCAAAGCTAAAATCATATCTCAATCAAGAAGTATGCCACCAAGCAATTCAATTGGAAAAACTTTTTAATATTTTTGTATAAATTACTAAGCTCGTTCTATCCCTTTGGCTATCTTTTCCACGACTGATGCGAGATTTGGAACCACCATATATACTTGTTGCTCATGTTGTAATTGCTTTTTCATAAAGTTTGTCTCTATAAGTAAGTCTTTGATTGCACATTATCTTTCTATTGAAGAACAAGCACTCTGAAGTCACATCACTTAGCATCAACAAGATTGTATAGAAAGAGAGTATGAAGTAAATATGTTTTACTTCCAACATCCAATACTTATAGGTAGTAGTTGCTGTCCACAAAAAACAACTTCTACTCTTTGACTTTTGTACACATGGTCCTAGCATCCTTTTGGAAACTCCCTAACCTTGAAGATATCCTATGCCATGTACTAATTAGTTTTATCTAGTCTTTGAATATTTTCTAGTTAATACTTTATCCTCTTGATTTTGACTCTTGGTCCTTGACTTGGACCTATAACCATAGGATTCTCTTTCTATACACTAAGAGTCGATCCTTTGACCATTAGCAACTTACTTAAGGTAATATATTCTACAAGGCAACTTATTTTAATTTCACTATTACTTCAATACTCCCACTTTGCTATTGGTTTAAAGACTTTCAATCCTAATATCTTTGTCAACATGTGGTGTCTATCCTTTACTAATACCATTATCAACAAATCAGCAAGCATGTCTTTCGTTGCATAATACTTTATATCAATTACTCTTATTTCAATCTTCTTTCTTGTGAAGTGATTTTAAATGTCAATGTGCTTACTCCTTGAATGATACTTGAGATTCTTTGTAAATGTAAGACATCCTTGATTATCAAACTCCATTAAAATTGCTTCCATTTACACATCTCTAATATCCTCTAAAAGTTGTCTTAGCCATATTACTTCCATTGTACCATAGCTTACTACCATGTACTCTGCCTCTATTGTTGACGTTGCAATTGTTGGTTGTTTCTTGTAATTTCATGATATAACTCCCAGTCCAACAAAGAACACATACTCTATTGTTGATCTTCTATCATTTATATTTTCAGCCCAATCCGATTCACAATAACCATGCAAAGTAATGTTATCTTATCCAAGGTACAATTTGAAGTTCAAAGTACCTTTTAAGTACCTCATGATCTTTTTGATGGTTATCCAATAGATTTGTCCAGTCTTTGACATGTATTGGCTTACAACACTCAGTACATATGCAAGATCCACCCTTGTATCAACCATTGCATACATTAGTGAGCCCACTACTGCTTTGTATAGAACACCTTGTATTTGTCCTTCAACTTCAGCAAACTCTTCATCTGTGAGCTTCATCAACTTCAAATTGGCCTCTAAAGATGTTCTAATAGGCTTACACTCTTTCATGTTGAATCATTTCAACACTTCTTCAATATACTTATTTTGGCTCATTATAATGGTCTTCTTAGCACGATTTCTTACAAACTCCATTCCTAAACAATAGTAAAGCTCTCCCAAATCACTCATCTTATACTCTCTTTCTAACTTTGCGTTCAACCAATTTATCATATTCATAGTATTGATTAAGATGATCAAATAATCAACATACAAGATGACAGTCAATATGAACTCATTTAATTGCATTACATATAAGGAATAATCAGCCTCACTCCTTACAAATCCTTCATTCACAAAGAATGTATCAATGCATTGATACCATGTCTTTAGAGATTGCTTGAGCCCATACAAAGATTTTTTAAACTTACAAACAAGATGATGATTGCCTTCTTGTACAAATCCTTGAGATTGATCCATGTAGATATCTTCTTTTAACCTTCCATTCAAGAATGCCATCTTCACATCCATTTGATGCATCTTCAAATCCGTTACTGCCTCAATTGCTACAATAGTTTTAATGGTGGTGAATTTGGCCATAGGAGCAAATGTCTCATTAAAATCTACACCAACAACTTGTTAGTAGCCTTTGGCAATCAATGTAGACTTGTACCTCACAATATTGTCCATTACATCCTTTTTGGTTCTAAATACCCATTTACAACCAATTGAAGATCGATTTGGTAGAATTTGAGTTAATTTCCATGTTCCATTGTCTATGAATGATTTGTGTTCTTCTTCCATTGCATTCTTCTACTTCATAGCATCCATGGACTTCATTTCATCATATAAACTCAATGGATCAATAAGAAGATCAATATTAGCATGTTCTTCACTTATTTGAGGAAAAATATGGTTCCTCCATCATTTACTATGTGGTTTTCTTTCTCTCAAAGGATGTCTCCTTTCATTTTGAGAAGATTCATCTTCTTGCACTTCATGCTCTCTTCTAAGCTTTTTTCTTAAATCTTGTTTTTTCTTACATAAAGATTGATACTCCTCATCATTATCATTACCATCAATATCTTCATTGTATTCATTACTAGTTCTAACAATTAAAGGCACACTATAGAATACCTTCTTTGGCACTTCACCTTGATTTGCATTTCTTCCATCTTCATTGTCACTATCATCTTCTTCTTCTTTTTTTGCTGAAATTGATGATGTGTCTACAAGCACACCATTACTCTCACTAATATATATCTCCAAGTCTTCAAAAGTACTCTTATGCTCCAAAAATTCAACATCACAATTTTTAATGATCTTCTTGGTTTCTAAACAAATTAGCCTATATGCCTTTATATCTTCATAATATCCAATAAATATGCACTTTGTACTCTTTATATCAAGTTTGGACCTCATACAATCTAGTATCTTTGCATAATCAATGCATCCAAAGATCCTCATGTGTGAAATACAAGGTTTCTTGCCGCTGTTGTGTTGTAACACGAGTATACCGTGAAAACATAAAGAAAGGGGACTTTTATTAATATTCAGTTACATCGAATATTGAGAGCAACGACCAATTCTAGTACAAATACTGAGTGGCCAGGTTTAGTCACCCCGTTACAGTCAGTCGGGGCATACTAAAATGCTCCGTTCGATTCCAATAACGAGAGTCAGTAGGAAGCGAAAGAACCAATTCACACGACGGGTGAGCCTGGTTCGAAGAGCCAATTGGATCCAATTTCAAGACATCCAATCCAGGTCCTCTTACCCAATATGAGACCTGAATTGGTCGGGCAACCCAATGCAGTCTAATTACGGGAAAATCCAGGTCTTACTACGGGCCTCAGCCAATCTGACATGAAGGACCAATTTGATCCAATTATGGGAACATCCGGTTCTTACTACTGGACTCTTACCCAATATGAGACCTGAATTGGTCGGGCGACTCAATGTGGTCCCGATTACGGGGGTTTTGATTCTGTTTCAGGCTGTCCTATTCTCTGTGCCATTTCAGGGAACATTATTTTTGGTAAAAGGATCTCTTAAAGATAAAAATGGAGGAGAAAGCTCTGACGGTGAGAGCCAATTTCGGATCCAAGCTCTGATGGTGGGAGCCAATTTCGGATCCAAGACAGAGGATTGAAGAAATTTAGAATTAAGGTTAAGAAATGAGAGGGGAGAGAATAAGTTTTTTTTTTTTTTTTTGGAGGGTTTTTTTTGAAAGATCAGAGAGCTAGCTTCATGCTTCGGGAAGGGAAAAAAAGATAGAGAATTGGGTTTTTTTTCTTCATAGGGTTTAGGGAAGACTGAGGCAATCGTTGTTGAAGTCAGTGTTGTAATGGTGAATCGGGATTTTTAATGAAGTGGGTTTGATTACTCTTGACTGTTTTGTGAAATCGAGTTACGTCTGTGATGAAGAATTAAAAGGATGTCTATAGGATTGAGTATGCGGAGTGAATGAAATTTATTGGGTTAATCTAACGAGATAATCAATGGATACAAGATCGTGAGTATAAAGCGGCATCGAAGATTAGCAGTTTGGATTGTTCGAGGTTCTCTGTAACGTCTAGAGACCTACCGGCTGGGGCAAAAAGGACTTCGGCGAGCAGTCAAAGGACATCCGTATAGATTTACGGTGTATTCTTGCAGTTGTTTATATTCCAATAGTCAAAAACCGATAGACTGTTTGAATATTAAGAAATCTCCATACTACCTTCTACAGCTAGACGCCCGATGCATTCTTGAGCAGGAAAGCACATAATACGACAAAAGTGGTGAACCCGATGTGAAAGCTTGATGTAGAAGGTATTGGATTTCATTTGATTTTATCTTTATTTTATGGATAACGAAAATAAAAATTTTGAAGGATTTTTGGGAGGAGTTTCTGGTGGGGGTTCTTTTAAAGGACAAGGTATGCACATGGATTCGTCTATTGCTAGTATGTTTCAAGCCTTCTCATTGTCAATGCAGCAACAGCAAAGTAATGATCGAAAGGAAGCTTTGGCAACCAAAGCATTGCAAGCAGTGGTCAATAAAATTGATCAATTTGATGGGAGGAATATTTCAAGGTATTTAAGATGTTATGTTTGTGAAATGGAATTAAATCAAGTTTCTGAGAAGAAAATGGTTGCACTATTTGGACTTGCCACGATATCGGAGATAAGAGACCATATTACATCGATTACGAATTGTTATAGGAATTCATGGGAGGTTTTTTCACATGCATTAAAAGACGAATATTTCTTTGAAGATGCTGATCGCGTTACTAAGAAGCTGTTTTTGGAATGGATTGAATGGTCCAATAAGAATTTGTAAGCAACAGAGCTACTAAGGGAATTTGAGAGGCAGTACTCTCAATTATCGAAGGTAGAAAAATTGACATTGGAGCCGAACAAAGTTGATCTATTTCTTCAAGCTGCTGATGAAGAATTGCAAGGGAAATTAGAACTTCTTCTTGAAGACAAAGAAGAAGATGAAGGATTGACAACAAAGTGGAAGAATGTTGAAGATGCGGTGGGGTTGCTTACAAAAAAAGAAAGGAGGAAGGATAGGAGCAATATTCCGAAAACAGTACAAGCACCCAAAGCTCCAGTATGTACAACACCACCAACAATGCCTACAATTCAACCTTCGACATCCTTATCAAAGAAAGCAGATATGGGGATGGAAGAAATTATACAAGGAATACGAGATCTTCAAATCAAATTGGCAAGACTTGAAGAGAATACTTCTACAAACAATTCGAAGAGTGTTTCAAAACAAGGATATGTACAAAGATGCATTTGGTGTGATGACGCTTCACATACTAGAAAAGATTGCAATGAATTTAATAATATGATACGGCAAGGAATTATTTGCTAGAAAGATGGGAAGATAGCATTAAAAGATAGGGAGGATCTTTTTCAAACCAATTTTGGCAAGGAAGGAATGAGAGCATTGGTTCAAGATTACCTAAAAGAGCATGAAACAGCACGAGAAAGTGCAAGTTATGGTACTAGAGTAGATGATGAAATTGGTGGAAGTACGGAAACTAGTGAGTTTTGGGCTTCTGCTGTTTCTACAATGCAAGAAGGAAAATTACTTCGAGAAGCATTATTGAGGACTGCAGCTACAATATGAGGTAGAACAGGTTGGGAGGATCCTATTGAGTTTCTTTCAGTTCATGCATTTATTGCTAAGAGCCAACATGAAGCTTTGATGGAAGAAAAGAGACGACGAAATTTTGATGATACGAGAGAAGGAAATTCTTCTAAGAGGTAAACTCGAGGAGACAAGGCTCGGGAGGCAGCTTCACAAGAATTGCCTGTAAAGGATACCTCAGCATCATTGGGAGAAAAAACAAAGGAGACAAAAGATAAGGGCAAATCAATTGCTTATAAGCTACTTTCTGACATTGAAGCGGCAACAAATTTGAAAGGGGTGTTGGAAGAACGTATATTAAACGCTAAGGTGGAATTCACATTGAAAGAAGTCTTGAGAATTACAAAGAAGGAGTTTCATGATGTTATCATTGACAGCATTAAGCGAAAGAGGCAATTAATGGGCGAAACTGGAATGAGTCATGCTATTGATGTAAGAATATATAAAGATAAAGAAGAGGTTGATATTGGTTACAAGCAACCAACAAATGAAAAGAATGGATATAATCAACGAGTACGTTTCGAAGATTATAGTGATAAAGAAATGGAAACTTTGAGCCATTATACTCGAAAGCATTGGGCAAGGGCAACTACTGAAGTATTGGTGAAAGTAGGAGATATAGAAGAACCAATTGTTGCTTTAGTCGACCATGGTTCTGAAATAAATCTCATGTCTAAAGATCTTTATAAGAAGCAAAAATAGCCAATTGATATGGAACATGGATGGACAATTCGAGCAGCTAATAACACATGGGGCGAATTATATGGAGCTTGTCCAGATGTCAAAATTCGGATTGGGGATGTTGCGACGGAGCAACATTTCTTTGTTCAAGATACAACATCTTATCCGTTGATTTTAGGACAACCTTATATCACGGCAACACGGATGGAAACAAAAGTACTTGATGATGGTTCTGCTTATGCAAGGGTACGTAGCGAGGATGGGAGGAAAGCTGTACAATTTCTAACAGTACCTCCTAACCATGAACAGAATCGAGATAGGTTGAGAGAGAAACCATTGCCAAAGATTGTTGAAGGATTTAAGGATTTTGGGGAGGTACCACTATAAAGTGAGATTATGGAGGTACAAAAGAGGAGGTATTCTCATGAGATGAAGGTACCTTTGATGCGAGTTTTATTGGTATATTGGAGAATGGAAATATTATGTATAAGAAAGTTGATGATTTTAAAAGAAAAGAAAGAAAAAGATTATATAATATTGAAAGAGAATTACGCAAGTTAAGTACATTGCAAGATGATGAGAGGATCTTAGGTGTTTATGAAGAAAATGGATTGGAAGATTCAATTGAATTAATTACATCTATTGGGTTAGGGGATAATGATAAGATTGTTGAGATTCATTCAAGAGAGGTTTATACCATACTTGAATCTTTTCAAGCACCAGAAGTCACTGTAGAGACGAGATATAAAACGGCAGATAAGAAGGTAAAGCCTGTTGCCGGACCATTACCAGAAGATTCTAAAGAACAAATGGGAGAAGCATCAAAAGAAGCAAGTTTAAGAGATCCAATGAGTATTGGACATCAGTTTACTAAAGAGACTTTTGATGAATTGAAGATTGGTTCTGATGGTTCTTTATTGCCGAAGGAAATTACTTGCTTCAAAAAGATGTTGGCTAAACAAGGTAGATCATTTGCTTTCGAATCTCATGAAATTGGGTGTGTGGATCCGAATATTATAACACCTATGGTTATCGTCACTGTACCGCATGTACCTTGGAATCTAAGATCGATTCCAGTACCGAGGGCACATTTACCTAAATTGGTGGAACTATTAAAAGAAAAGATAAAGATGAAAATATTGGAACCTTCATTTGCACCGTATTCTAGTCGATGGTTTACGGTACCTAAGAAGAATGGGTCACTACGGTTTATTCAAGATATGCAACCGGTGAATGCAGTATCTGTCAGGAATACAGGAATTAGACCTATTGTGGATGAATTTGCTGAGGCATTTGCTGGAAGGGCGATCTATTCAATGGGTGACTTGTATTCAGGTTATGATCAATTTCAACTTGCCGAAGAAAGTAGAGATATGACAACAATGAGGACACCACTTGGATTGGTTAGAATGTGCACTCTTCCTCAAGGCGCGACCAACTCAGTTACGCATATGATGAATGGGATGAATAAGGTATTGAGAGATTTTATTTCAGAAAAGACTATGCCTTTTCTGGATGATGTTCCAATAAAAGGGTGCAGAGAAGGAGACAAGGATGAAACTTTAGATACGAGGGGGTGTCGCAAATATGTTGTTGATCATATACAAGATTGTGAAAAGATTTTAACTCAGCTTGGAGAAGTTCATCTTACATTATCGGGTATGAAGTCCGTATTTGGAGTACGAGAGGTTGTGATTGTTGGATATTTATGTGGATCTTACGGAAGAAAACCAGATCTGACTAAAGTTGATGCAATTGGAAGGATGAAAGAGGATTGTGATTCTTTAACAGAGGTTCGCAAGTTTTTAGGTGCATGTGTATTTTATCGAATCTGGATCCTTCATTATGTTCACATAGCGGATCCATTATATGAACTGTTACGCAAAGGTTACCGATTTAAATGGGAAGAAAGGCATATTCAGGCAATGCAAAGATTGAAGAAATTATTGATGTCACCTCCAATATTGAGGAAGGTTGATTATAAATGCAATAGACCAGTGATTCTTACTGTGGACGCAAGTCCAATTGCCATTGGATGGGCTGTGGATCAAGATGATTCCAATGGGAATAGATTTGCAGTTTGATTTGGAGCTAAAGTTTTAGGTATTCATCAGTGTGCATATTCGCAAGTCAAAAAAGAACTTTGGGGAGTTGTTTCAGCTATGAAAGCTGAAAAGGACTATTTGATTGGGGCAGTAGTAGTAATTGAAACAGATTGCTTGCCATTGCTTGGAATGATTATTAACTGTTCAACGCTAGATATTCCAATGTTGAGATAGATTGCTTATATTAAGTCACTAAATCCGGAATTTAAGCATGTTACTGGGAATGACAATTTAGTAGCAGACATGCTATCTCGAGTAAGATACGAGAGGGAGGACGAAATGGTTGAAGACATTGATGACGTCGGATTGAAATTCTATTCAATATCAAATCTCAACAGGGAGGACAAGCTATTTCTTGAAGAATCTTATGAAGGAGAATTATTGGATATTGGTCATTACTTGAATATCTTGACTAAGCAAAAGAATTGGTCTACAGAAAAATTCAAACAAATAAGAAAAAAAACATATGGATTTTTACTTCGAGATGGATTCTTATGGAAGAGACCAAAAAAAAGAATTGGGATGCCACGACGAGTGATAGGCAAAAAGGAAGAAAAACTAAAATTATTAAAGGAGTTTTATGATAGTTTATGGGCAGGGCATAGAGGAATCTACGCTACTTTTGCTAAACTCAAGGAACGATATTGGTGGAAAAATATGTATCGAGATGTGCTCTCATTTATAGAGTCATGTGAAATCTGTCAATCATATTCTAATATTCGACATCGAGATGGTCTTCATCTTACGTATCCTCTGGCTATTCATTTTAAATGGGTTGTTGATTTGGTTATTATGCAAGTTGGGTTATGGCAGATGAGATATTTGGTTTTAGCTCGTGAAGATTTATCAAATCAAGTAGAAGGAAGAACATTGAGGACAAAATCTACAGAGGGGATTTGTAGGTTTTTGCTTGAAGATGTCATTTGCCACTACGGATGCGTAGGAAAAATCACTGCTGATTGTGGAGAATTAAATGCACAAGAAGCTTGTAAGTTCTTTGAAAGATGTGGAGTTAAACTATCACTGACTATTGCTTATAATCCAGAAGGGAATGCAAAAAGCGAACGCGATCACCCACCGATTGTGAAAGCATTAGTTAAAGCTTGTAATGGGAAAGTTAAAGAGTGGCCACGGCTTTTGTCATTTGCATTATGGGCTGATTGAACAACACATAGTTCGGTGACAGGATACATGCTAGTAGAACTTATGACAGGTCGAAAACCAATTATGGCGATTGATGAAAAGGTACTTACTTGGAGTATGCTACCATGGAAAGATGGATTGACAAGAGAAGAACTTTTGGCTATTAGGATTCGACAATTGGAGCAAAGATCGGAAGATGTGCAGATAGCATTGGAAAGGTTAAAAAGCGCAAGGTTACAAAACAAGGCGCGATTTGATAAGTAACATCGATTGAGACCTAAAGCAATCGAGGAAGGTGACTGGGTACTTGTTTATGACAATAGTCTGGATAATCAATATAGTACCTTGCGGAAATTTTCAAAACGTTGGTTTGGACCATATGTAGTAACAACTGTTCATGATAATGCGACTTACTCATTATGGGAGTTAGATGGTACAAAATTGAAAATACCAATTGCAGGGAAGTGAGTAAAAACATTTAAATGAAGACACTGGAGATGAATATGGAAGACCTTAATGAAGGTATAGAGATTCAGCAGCAAGAAGATGAAAGTGATTTGGATAATGAAGGTGACGAAGACAAATTGGACAAAGACGTAGAGGATGTATTCTAAATCAAACAGCAATTGGATAAATTGGTGCATACCGGAGGATGCACAGGTTCAGAGGGGGTGGATGTCGTGTTGTAACATGAGTATACCGTGAAAACATAAAGAAAGGGGACTTTTATTAATATTCAGTTACATCGAATATTGAGAGCAACGACCAATTCTAGTGCAAATACTGAGTGGCCAGGTTTAGTCACCCTGTTACAGTCAGCCGGGGCATACTAAAATGCTCCGTTCGATTCCAATAACGAGAGTCAGCAGGAAGCGAAAGAACCAATTCACACGACGGGTGAGCCTGGTTCGAAGAGCCAATTGGATCCAATTTCAAGACATCCAATCCAGGTCATCTTATCCAATATGAGACCTGAATTGGTCGGGCAACCCAATGCAGTCTAATTACGGAAAAATCCAGGTCTTACTACGGGCCTCAGCCAATCTGACATGAAGGACCAATTTGATCCAATTATGGGAACATCCGGTTCTTACTACTGGACTCTTACCCAATATGAGACCTGAATTGGTCAGGCGACTCAATGTGGTCCCGATTACGGGGGTTTTGATTCTGTTTCAGGCTGTCCTATTCTCTGTGCCATTTCAGGGAACATTATTTTTGGTAAAAGGATCTCTTAAAGATAAAAATGGAGGAGAAAGCTCTGATGGTGAGAGCCAATTTCGGATCCAAGCTCTGATGGTGGGAGCCAATTTCGGATCCAAGACAGAGGATTGAAGAAATTTAGAATTAAGGTTAAGAAATGAGAGGGGAGAGAATAAGTTTTTTTTTTTTTTTTTTGGAGGGTTTTTTTTGAAAGATCAGAGAGCTAGCTTCATGCTTCGGGAAGGGAAAAAAAGATAGAGAATTGGGTTTTTTTTCTTCATAGGGTTTAGGGAAGACTGAGGCAATCGTTGTTGAAGTCAGTGTTGTAATGGTGAATCGGGATTTTTAATGAAGTGGGTTTGATTACTCTTGACTGTTTTGTGAAATCGAGTTACGTCTGTGATGAAGAATTAAAAGGATGTCTATAGGATTGAGTATGCGGAGTGAATGAAATTTATTGGGTTAATCTAACGAGATAATCAATGGATACAAGATCGTGAGTATAAAGCGGCATCGAAGATTAGCAGTTTGGATTGTTCGAGGTTCTCTGTAACGTCTAGAGACCTACCGGCTGGGGCAAAAAGGACTTCGGCGAGCAGTCAAAGGACATCCATATAGATTTACGGTGTATTCTTGCAGTTGTTTATATTCCAATAGTCAAAAACTGATAGACTGTTTGAATATTAGGGAATCTCCATACTACCTTCTACAGCCAGACGCCCGGCACGTTCTCGATCAGGAAAGCACGTAATATGACACCGCTCCAAGCTTCTTGTAGAGTCATTGATATGACTGCACTTACAAGGTATATATTTCTTATGTACATTGAAGTAACCATGACTTTAGCTCAATACTCATGCCCAAGATATTGTGCATGAAGCACATTCCTTATCATCTTCATAATGTTGTGATTTGCTTTTTCATCAACTGTATTTTATTGTAGAGTGTAAGGAATAGAGATTTATCTTGCAATACCTTAAATCTTCAAGAATTCATTAAATGCTTTGACATATATTCACCTCCATTAGCCGTATACAATACTTTGAACTTACACTCACATTGTTTTTCTATAAGAGACTTAAACTCCTCAAACCTTGAAAAATATTCATTTTTAGCTTTAATAATATAAATCTACACTTTTTTTGAAAAATCATCAATGAATGTGATAAAGTACTTTGTTCCTCTAATTGATGGTATCTTCATTGTTCCACAAACATGAGAATAGACAATCTTCAACAATTTGGTTGCATGTACTGCAACTCCATTTGGAAATGAAGGCCTTTGTTGTTTGCCTTGGATACAATCTTTACAAGCAAGTGTCATGGCATTGTGGCTGAAATGACTAAGATCCAAGCCACTTACTATGGATTGAAGCTCCTTCATGCATTTGACATTCAAATGATTAAGTCATTGATGCTAGATTCTAAATTTGTCTTGGTCTTGTGAAAAATCAGCAAATATAGCCACTTCAACTCCATTCACCTTCTTTTAATTGATGATGTAGACATTTCCATCTCTAAGGCCATTGACAACATGTTTTATATCTAATGTCTTCACAAAGCATCTATTCATATTAAAATGAAGCTTACAACCATATGATATAAGTTTTTTTTTGAAAAGAGGTTCTTTTTCATCTTTGGTACATGTAAGACTTCCTTCAATCTGATCCTCTTTATTTGGTCCTTCACAACAATTTCTACAATAATTGTACCAATTCTAATGGCTTGTACCATGCCATTCTCTCCCAACCAAACTTTGATTGCTGGAATTTTTTCATAAGTGTCAAATGAATACTTGTATGGTGTCATGTACTTAGTAGCACTTGAATCTATAATCCACATAGACATTGTAGCCATAGAGGCTCCTTCACTTGCCATGAAAGCATAATCATCTTCACCAAAGTTATTACAAATATTTTTTGTATTCTTTCTATTTCTTTTCTTGGCTTTGTAGCAATTCTTAGCAAAGTGACCTTATTTACCACAAATATAGTAATTTTTCATATTACTCTTTGAACTATCACATTTGTGAGAATAGCTACCTTTGCCTTCTCTTGAAAATAGAGCCAAATCTTCACTTTGATGTTCTTATTCTTTCCTCTTGGTTACTTCATGGATAAGTCTTGACATGACATAATTCATAGTAAGTTCCTTAATGTTCATAGACTCCAATGCCACAATGAGGTAGTTGTAGGACTTAAGAAGGCTCATGAGCAATGTCAACACAATTTTTCTATCATCAACCGGCATATCAATAACTGCTAGTTGCTTTATAAGTGCTTTTACCTTATTGACATGGGCCATGAGGTCATCTCCTTCTTCCATCTTTATTATTAAGAATTTCTTTTTTATTCGTAGAATGTTGGTGAGGTTTCTACTTTCATAGATGTTGCAAAGAGTCTTCCATGCTTCTGCTAATCTAGTGCAAGAAATTACATGTGAAAAATTGGCATCATTAAGATTTGTTGCAATCATGACAAAAGCCTTCTTTTCACATTATTTTTACTCCTTTTTTACCTTCACATCAGCATTGTCACTTGAAGGGTCTTCACTTTCATCAACAATGTTCCAAAGATTCAATAAAGCCAACAAAAGCTCCATTTTCTTCTTCCAATGGTAGAAGTTGTCACCTCTAAACTTCTCAATCACTTTCAAATCCTCACCTTTACTTGAAGCCATCTCTAAAGAAGGGATTTATTAAAGAGAATCAAGAAAAAAGAAGAATGAACTCTCAAAATCAATAAGAAGATGTTGCTGCCTTAGAAAACCAGAATGCCCTCTTAATGAGTAAACTATTGTTTATACTCTTCAATCACTCTCAACTTCACTTATAAGACTTCTCACAAGTCTAATATTCTATCATAACCTCTTGTATTAACTTTGCCTTTCTTTAATCACCTCTCTTCTTTGACAAAAAAACTTCTAATCTCACAAAATACCCCTTATTATAAGAAGTAAATCTCTTAAGAAAATTAGTACATAAAAGCACAAAATTAGAGTACTAATGATAAAATTCAACAAAAAAATATAACATAAGTATCTTAAAACATCAATCTAAGATATCTAACAATCTCCAAGATTATAAATACACTTAACAATAAATAAAAAAATAGCAACATCAACAACTAGATGCAAAAGTAGATTTAAAAGATACCAAATCCTAATATCAGCAACAAACATAAGATCTACTCTTAATACCAACAAAGTCTTCAAAGAACTTCAAAACTCACAACTAAAGGTGAGTGGATCTATAACCTATTGAAGAATATGTACTGTGAAGTCACAATACTCTGCATCAACAAGGTTGCATGCATAGAGATTATGGAGTAAGATATGTCTTACTTCTAACACCCAATACTTATAGATAGTGATTATTGTCCAAAAAGAAAACTTCTATTCTTTGACTTTTGTACACATGGTCTTAGTATCCTTCTGGCAACTCACTAATCTCAAAGATATCCTATGAAATGCACTAATTACTCTTACCTAATCTTTGGATATTACCTAATTAATACTTTATCTTCTTGACTTTGAGACTTGATTCTTGATCTCGCCCTATATCCATAGGATTCTTTTTCTATATATCAAGAATCAATCCTTTGACCATTAATAACTTACCTAAGATAATATCTTCTACAAAGTAACTTATTTTAATTTCACTTTTACTTCAATACTTTTCTCTTCTCTTAATGTGGTGGTGCAAAGAATTATCTTACATCCTCCATCTTTAAAAGAGATTGTCCTTGCTACCCAATCAACTTGCTTATTTTTCATTTCTAGCCATGGCATATCAAGAATAACGTCATATCTTAGCTTCATCACTTTGAATCTCTCTCTTAAGATATATGCATTGATCAATCTTAAGGTTTTTTCTTCACATGTCTCATGCAATACATTCTTTCAATCATTTACAAGATATATACTTCTTTCCTTGATTGCTTTAGTTTTAATTCCAAATTGGTCGATAATTTCAATTGAGATGTAATTTTTTATAGAGCCACAATCTACAAGTACTTGACATGGTTGTCTTTTTAATAGTCCCATTAGATGCACTAGTTGATTTTTTTTATAGTTGTCCAAAGCCATGCCATTTGTCTCTAAGAGACAATAGCTATCTCTAGTACTGCTTCTTGGCACCTTTACAAGAGAGCCCCATTTTCTTATTCTAACTCATCATCGAATTAGTGAATTTTGAGACTATGAACCTACCTTGTCTTGCTAGTGCTTGAATTTTGACATTTTGGACAACCTTTGATTTCATGGCTTGGCTCCTAAAAATAGAAATATAATCCATTTTATACCAATATTTGTCGTCTTTGTAGTGTCAATGATCTTTATAGAGCATCAATCTCCATTGGCATTGGTTGTTGTATTATAATATTACATAGTGGCATAGAACTTTGTACTATAGGTTGTGCTCCATGATTTTTGAAATCTATAGCATCAACCCTCTTTGCAATCCAAATTGCTTCTTCAAATATTTGTAGATTCTTTAGTTCTATTTTTTGCTAGACTCCATGTTTCAAACCTCATAAGAATCAATCCATCAACTTTGCTTCCAAAATATTGTCAATTTGGAGATATAGGGATTTAAATTGAGAAACCTAATCTTATACCAACCTAGCTTGTGTAAGATTTGCCAACTGATTGTATGCTACCTATTTTGCATTGATAGATCTAAATTGATTTCTGAACTTGATCTCAAATTCCTTCTAGTTATAAAATCTACCTTGAGTTCTATAGCTTTGAATTCAATGTCGCCACTAAATGGTTGTTGTATTCCTCAAATAGTTGGCTGCATATATAATTCTTTCAATGGTATTTGCCTTCATAGTTGGAGATATTTTTGTATGTTGAAGAGCCATTGACATATATCTTCTTGTCTTAAAGTTTCAAAGTTTGTACGAAGCTTACACAGTTTCAGCTTAGCATATGTCAACTCTCTTGTCTTTGAGGCTTCTGTTTGTCTTTGTAAAGTAGCTATTTGGCCTTAGAGGTATTGTATTTGAGCCTCTATTTGGGACTGCTCTATCATATCTCTCATACCATAATTTTTGTGTTGGATTCTATTATTGTAATGTTTTTTTTCTTCTTGATTGACTTTTTAAGAACAGCTTTTAGTAGCCTTAAGACAATATCCAATGTGACCACAACAATTGATTTTGAACTAGATGATGACTATTGACATGTTGCCAAAAATAAATAGTCTAAGACTTGCTTTGATACCAATGAAACAGGACTAAACTACCTCAAAAATCCAAGATCCTTCTAATTCACAGCAATTAAAGCCTCATCACAAAATAAGACAAAATAAACTAAAAAAAAACTGAATAAAACTAAACAAAATAGAACATGAAAGATAAAAGTGAGCAAACAAAAATAGAATAAAACAAAACTGAATAGAAAGATGCAAAACCAAATTTTAATAAGAGAAAGGGATCAAAGCCATACTTGATGAAATGCCTCAAAAGGCCTTGGTAAGTCCTATTTATATCTTATCCTATCATCTTGGACTTTCTAGAATATTCTTAAGTGATACACTTTACCTAAATAATCATCTTAAATTCTTTTTTTAGAAAGTTCTATAGTTAGTTCTACCTAAATAACCACCTTAAACTCTTTTTAGAATATTTCTAATCTATCAATCAACTATAAATACATGTAAATTCAAAATAATATCTATGAAGCTTCCAAAAAGCTTTTTTAGAAAATTTTATGAAATAAATTTATTTTTACCTATTTTTATTTAATCTTATATAAAAATATTAGATTAAATATATATATTTGTGACAATATCGTTTCTTTTAGGCATGAGTTCCATAAGAAGTGGTCTTCATATGTTGAAAAAATCTAAAATGTAGCAAATTGTGTTTGCCACATACTCTCATCTTTATTCTCTTTGAAGATGATTGATAGGTCTTTTTAGCCATTGATAATGTTTGATACTAGGACAAAAAGACCACCATGTAATATGGTTGTTATTGAGGCTTTTGTAACTTTTTTAAAGAAAAACATTTGAAACACCATCAAGGATTGTTCCTACTTTTTATAAAATTACAAAACATTGGGAATTCCTTCCAAGGTCGTGATATCAAATAAGTTGTATTTTACCATTTATTTGAAGCAGAACATGTTATTTTTAATGATCTTCATCTGGATTAAGTCATCTTGAAGGTTGTGACAATTACAATGCCTCGTCCAGTAAATTAACAAATGAAAGCTCTTTTGTTGAATCTCTTAGTTGTTGGTTTTCCATCTCCTTAAAGTTATAAATATATAGAAGCTATAAACAAGGGTTGAAGATAGAATGTTAACTTTCTTGGATCTTATTTCTTTTTTAGTAGATATTTTATATTCTTTATGTTAGTTTTGATGGATATCTTTAATGAAAAGCATCAACTCTCTTTGCTATATTTACAAGATTTTTTATTAGCTCCTATGTGCATTCATTAATATCTTATCTATACCAATGAATTAGATATTTTAACCTATTTTAGCATTGCCTTGAATCTAAAATTTCTTTCACTTCAAACTCTTGAATATTATCCACTTCTATAAAAAATAGTGATATTTATTTTCTTTTCAAGATATTCACTATTTTATATGGCTCAAGAAAAGATACATGAAATATATGATGGATCTTCATAGACTCTGATAGATGCAATCAATAAGCAAAAATATTGACTTGTTCACAAATATAAAAAAAGGTCTAAGCCTACAATAGTCCAACTTGTCACAAAGATAAGTAGTCTTGATATTGCAACAAAGTAACCATATCTTGTCACCAATGTTGAATTGTGGTTGTTTCTTGTGATAGGTATCTACATTAATCTTTTGTCATTCTTGAGGTCCTTTTGATTACGACTTTTATTGTTGCATGTAGCATTGATAAATAATTTGCCAAATCTTTTGCCACACGATTATCAACTTTTGAAAAGTCAAAAGTAATAAGTTATAGATGAAAATCATAATTAACAAAGAAAGGTGTTTGTTGAATCAAAGAATATATCAAATTATTGTACATAAACTTTGCCAATAGTAAAAGAATTGTTCAATCATCTTGATGATAAATCATGGTCCACCTCAAATATGCTCTAAAACTTGATTCACTTGTTCTGTTTGTCTATTAATTTAAGGATGAAATTATAAAGAGAGATCTATATCCACCTTTAAAATTTCGAAAAGGTTTCTTTAAAATCTTAATATAAATTGAGTCTTCTTACCTAAAATAATATCTTTAGGTAATTTGTGATAATGATAGATGTTGTTAAGAAAAAACTTTGCCATTTCTTCACATGTGATAGATTTTGTATATGGTACAAAATGTGCCATCTTAGTAAATGATCTACTACTATGAAAAAAAATCATATGAAGCTAAGATTAGAGGATCTATAATAAAATCCATAGAAATAAAAGACTGTAATTGTTTTAGAAGAGGTTATAGCTAAAGAAGTCAATAAGGTTGACGATAAGGAATTTTGGATCTTGAATAAATATCACATAATTATAAAAAGTCTTTAACCGCCTTCTACATTTGAAGATACTAAAAATTTCTTGATATTAGCTCCAAAATCTTGTTGGATCCAAAATGTCCAATTGTTAGAAAGTCATGATAAGTTTGAAGAATACATAATTATGCCCTACCTTCTAGAAGGTATAATTGTCTCTTGAAGTAGAGTAAGTTATTTTTGAATTAAACTTGGAAGAATTGTTAGATTTAGAAGAATTACTCCATATATCATGGATAAGAAGATTAGAAGACATACTTGATTGAACTTTTTTGATAAAGATTAAATCAAAAATAAATGTTGATTTTATTCCTTAAAGCTAAAAATGTTCAAATTTTAAGAAAATGATTCATTATTAATCAAAATTTGTATTTGTATTTTTTTTTTTATAAAAAATAAGAACTTCTAAAAAAGGTATTTCATAAATCTTATTATTTTTCGGATCAACAAGTGATCAAGAAATCAAATCTTGATAAAGATATGCTCCAACAAGTTAAGCAACAATTTAAAACAAGTGATCACATGAAATACTTGAGGTTTCTGTCATTTGATACATAGTGACTAGACTTGAGGCAACTTTGAAATAAAGATACCATTTAAAAAATAAATCTACAACAACAAGAAATTCTTGGACGTGGATCTCTCACAAACATATACATTTATTCTAATAGTAATTTATATGATTATGTAGAAGTAAGAAAATATAGACTAATTTCATAAAGTCTTCAAGAGAATCTTCTAAAAAGCTTCATAGATGCAATTTTGACTTTAGATATCTTTCTAGGTTAGAAACTTGGCCAACAAATTAACCACGTGTAGATAGTTTGTAAAATAAGTTAATTTTGAGTAGCAGCTTGTAAAACAAACTAACAATGTGGTACATACATACATAACTTGCCTTATAAGTTAAGACATGTGGCTAAGAAAGTCAACACATGTTGAAGGTCCTATAGAATATGGCTATGTAACTCCTAGTTAGAGAGTATATATGGAGGCAAAAGTGAAGCCTTTTTCACTCTTGTCAATGCCTTTCTAGTTCTTAATCTTATTTTAAGACTTTTTAGTCTTCTTATTTTTTAAAAATAGTCATTCTAGTTCAATATTATATCATCTTTGAGTGACTTTCTAGTCCCTTTTAATGACACAAGAATATGTTGAAGATTTTTTTTCTTTGAGATTGATGTCCTTGAGAGTTTGACAAGAGAACTAACATATTGTTCTTGTCTTGCTTTAGAAGTGAGTGGATTATCCCACTTCTATTGTTGTGTTTTAAAGATTGTAGACTATTCACCTTTAAATAAAAAACTTTATTTTTTTAACACTGATCTTTTTTTTAAAAAAAGTGGATTATCCTTCTTTGTAGAAATTTTTATTAGAGGTTGTAGATTATCTTCATCTAATTAAATTTTTAAAATTTTTTTGAATTGTCTATGGAAGAAAAAATTATAGATGCTATTCTCAATGGAAGTGAATATAGATTTGCAACTATTATAGATCTTCATGAGCTTGCCAATACTTTGAGAGTGGAAATCTCACGTACTTCCAATATGAATCATGGATGTATTATGCCAATGCCTATGGAAGAAGTTCATAGTTTGTGACAAGAAATTGTGCAGTTGAAGGAAGTAAGTAGATTGACTTTACAACCAAATCTAAAAAAATTTGCTTCTACAAGTATGGTGAGAACAAGGATTAGTATGCCTCAAAAATTTGATGGAATAATATCAAAATTTTAAGGATTTTTCTAATAATTCAAGCTCTATCTAAGGTTACATCTTTTCCAATACCCCGATGGATTTACTCAAGTCAAATTTATAGGCGCACTTCTATCAAGAAGTACTCTCTCTTGATTTGTATCTTTAATAAAAAAAAAAAGATTTGCGACTCTTTTATGATTTCATTTCATTCTTAGAAGTGTTTATGATCACATTCAAAGAAAGTAATCAAAAAAGAATAGCAGAGACCAAGCTCTTATCTTTATAGCAAAGATCATGATCAGCCACCATATATACTACTAAATTCCAAAACTTTGCTTGCAACATGGACTCGAATGACAAAGCCTTTATCAATCAATTTCAATATGGATTGAAGGATAATGTCAAAGACTCATTATAGACAATGCCAAAGATAAAATTGCTCAATCCATTATTTGTGATAATTGATTATTTGGAAGACATCAAGAACAAAGATATGGTTGAAGAAGAACAAATCAAACAATGACAACAGTTCTTAAGTTTTCAAAACCTTATTTATCAAGGCCAAAATCAATGCAAATTGATATGTTATGTTTTAAATCCCTCATAGAGCAAGAAAAGAATTGACGACATCAAGAAGGCTTATGCTTATATTATGGAGAAGGTAACTATATTGCTTAATATTATCTAAAAAAACAATACAATTACAAAATAAGAAGCATGGTTGCCAAAGAAAATAGTGTATTGAAAAATGAGTTGTTCTAGCTACAATAAGGACTATGCGGCTGAAATCATGTGTAATATGTAATAAAGGTTTTATTTTTTTCTCTGATCTTTTACCTTGTTTTATAATAGAAGTCTATTTAGAATTGAAAAATTACAAAGTCTTAGCCTTGTTGGATTCAAGAGCCTCAGGTTGTTTTATAGATGAAGACTTTGTCAAAAAATAAGATATATCCTCAGTTAAAAAAATCAAACTTATACATGTAGAAGTAATAGATAGACGTTCACTATCTTTTGGGGATGTTATACATGAAACTATTCCTATAAAATTAGCAACTAGTGGTCACAATAGTTTAGTAATATTTAATGTGATTAAATTTCTTTCTAATTCAATTATTTTAGGATTATTGTAGTTAAAAAGATATAATCCTCAGATAGACTAGATTTCTTACAATCTTTATTTTTTCCATAGTTTAGTCCAAGGTCTTGCTAGGTAAGTAGAAATCCATAAGTCTAGTATATCCAAACTTTTATTAGTAGACATAAGAGCTTTTATGTATGCCACAAATAAAGGGCCATCTTTTGCTATATATGCCATGCACATTATTGATGGTGAAAAGATACCAAGTGGTATTTGTAGCCAATATCAAGATTTTTAAGATGTTTTTGAAAAGAAAAATATAGATATTTTTCCAAAGCATCATCTTTATGTTTGTTTCATTAATCTTTAAGGAAGAACTCAACAATCATTTGGACCAATCTATAGTCTATCAAAAAATGAGTTGACTACACTCAAAGAGTATATTGATGAAAACTTGGCTAAGAATTTTATACACCATTCTAAATCTCTAGTTCACGCTACTATCTTATTTGTGAAGAAAAAAGATGGATCTGTACAGATGTGTATGGATTATTGAGGACTTAACAAGATCACCATTAAGAATAGGTATTGTCTACCTTTGATTTTAGGACTTCTTGATCAATTAAATAAAGCAAAGATCTATACAAAAATAGATCTACAAAGAACATATAACTTAGTCCGCATCAAAGAAGGAGATGAATAGAAGACTACTTTTCAAACTAGCTATAGAAATTTTGAATATAATGTCATATCTTTTGAACTCAAGGATGCACCAATTACTTTTTAATATCTAATAAATGATGTTTTTTGTGAGTTTCTTGATGATTTTATTGTCTGTTATTTAGAAAATATTTTAATCTATTTTAAGAACACAAAAGAGTATAAAATTCATGTTCGTCATGTATTATAAAAACTAAGAGATGTAAGATTATATGTGAAGATGAAAAGTATATTCTACACTATTCAATTTGATTTTTTGGAATACATCATTTTCAATGAAGGCCTTATGATGGATCCAAAGAAAGTCCAAACTATCATAGATTGAAAGATCCTAAGAATAGTAAGAGATGTGCAATGCTTTTTGGGCTTTGTCAATTATTACCGAATCTATATCAAGAATTTTTTTTAAGTTACAACTCCACTTATACGTTTGATTTGTAAAGACAAACTTGAATGGAATAAAGAAGCTGAAGCATCGTTTATTATTTTGAAGAAAAAATTTACTTTTGCACCAACTTTGTATTGTATCGACTTTTTCAAGGCATTCTTTACAGAAATAAATGCATTAGACTTTGCCTTAGATATAATATTGTCACAAATAAGAATAGATGACAAATTCCATCTAATAACTTTTCATTCTAAGAAATTTTTAATAGCCAAAATTAACTATGAGATCCACAACAAAGAACTTCTTACAATTATGGATTCATTTCAAGAATGGCATCATTATCTAGAAGGTACTTCAAGTCCTGTTATAGTATATACAAATTACAAGCACCTCAAATATTTCATATTGACACATATTTTGAATCATCACCAAGCTCATTAGAGCATGTCATTATCAAGATTTGATTTTAAGATGACATATTGACTTAGAAAATAATAAGGTTTATCAGATGCTCTCTTTAAATATTGTCATATTGTGTGAATTTCTATTTAGAAGTACGCTGAATACTTAGTTATAGAGAGTTTAGTTTTAACTTATTGGCCAAACTTCAATAAGTTATTTAACCTTTAAAGTAAAAGATAAATAAATACTACAATATCAAAAAGATATTGTACTAATAAAACTATTTATATTTAAGAAGATTTATACATAAGGATTTCTAAAATATTTAGTAATTTTATAACATTCTTGGCTATACCAAATTACAACTAATTATTTGCTGATAATTAGATTTTCAATAATTTCAAAGAAAATCCATAATCTCTTTTCAAAAGCTTATTTTTATATCAAAATTTAACCATAGCTCTATATATCCATCTTCAATACATAAATAAAGTCTTAAATTTCAAAAATTCCTTTACTTTGTATAAAATATTCACATTATAATAAAACCCCTTCAAAAATATAATATTTCTACAAAAGTTTTCTTCTTCTTGAACTTCAGAAATTCATATCTCTTGATTCAATCATTCAATTTTTTTTTAAATTCATAAATATTATAGAATTTATCCTTAAGTTTTATGTCAAAATACTTCAATTGTAAATTTGCTACTAATTGTTTGACATCTTAAAATTCCTAGCAGGTGCTCTAAAACCCTAATTCACAAGCATCTGAGTACTATTTTCTTTACATCTCACAAATCCAAAATTCAAATACTACAAACTTTATGCATAAAGTTTATTAATATGATTATATACAATCTAGAAAATTTTGAGCCAAAATCTTATCAAATTGCTCAAGATATAGCTCAAAATACAACCACTAGTAAATCGGGTCACTTACTGCCCTTAGATTTGAAGTACTAACTTCAACTTCCAATATCTCCTTCATTATAGTATAGAATTCATCAAATAATATACATAAAATATAGTCAAAAAAGTATTTTTTTCAAATCTGATTGCCGATCCTTAATTGGTTTCTGCATACATGCGTTATATCCAAAAGAGTGAAAATAGATACAAAACCAGCACCTTGACTTTGAGCGCCTATATCTCCTTCATAAAAACTCCAAATGACTCAAAATTTGCACCAAAATTATAGTAAAAAACTTGAAATTACCAATCCTAGCCTCAATGTTCAAATGGCTCCAAAGTGTAATCTTAATTTCTAATAAGGCCTTGGACAGCCTCTTTGAAGTCAAGTGGGCATGATTTTTAGACAATAGGAGTGGAGATTTTTATCACCCATCTTCATTCATCCATATGGATGCCTTAACTTCTCTTTTTGTTACCAAAATCTCTCTTCAATGCTTTTCTTTATAAGATTTATACAATATATTCCCTAAACACCATATAAAAGAAAAAGAATAAGACTTTAAGGATCACCAATATCTAATAAAGGTGACTTTAAATATTTAAAAGTTACTACTAATAAGATCGACTTCAAAAGTCACTATCAAAAGAAAATGAAGTTATATAAATTCTAATAGAGGCCCTTTTAAATAAATTTTTTTGGGGGTAGTAATCTATCCACATCCTATAACCAACAAAAATCCACTAATATGGCTTTTACCATGTTATATAGTATATTATATATTAAATATATAAACACATTATTTTCACATAGTAGTCAAACCACAACACGACAATGCTCTTATCTTAAATCAAAAGAAGGAGACATATATTTTTATCAATAAAGAACAATTCTCTTGAAGCCAAAGCATTTTCATCTTCGAGCAATGAAATCAACATTGACTATTGATTTGACCTTTGTCAAACAAATTCAATCAAATATGTCCTCTAATCCTTTTATTCATGATATCAAGAATTTTTCTTCTAAGTCTTATGATATTTCAAAGTTTGAATTCAAGAATAATATTATCTATTTTAAAGGATGCCTATATGTTTTAAAAGGAGAAGCATGTTTATGGGTTCTTCAAGCACATTATGACTTTCTAGCAGCAAGACATTTTGGATACAATAAGACTTTAAAGCTTATATCAAAAGATTTTTGGTGGCCACAAATGTGGAAGGCAGTAAAAGACTTTGCCTAGTCATGTGATGTTTGTTTAAGATCAGAACTCCTCATCATCAATTCTATAGACTTTTTCAACCATTGTCTATATTCGAATAATCATGGTCTTTTATTTCTATGGATTTTATTACAAATCTTTTAAGTTCAAGTTTATATGATTCTATATTTATAATCATAAATTACTTCATCAAAATAGTATATTTTATACTATATATAAAATCTATTTCAGGTGAAGAAATAACTAATCTTTTCATTGACAATATCTATTGCTATCATAGATTGTCAAAGGATATTATATCGGATAGGGGGACTCAATTCGTATCAAAATTTTGAAAAATCTTATTCAAGATTCTAAAGGTGGATATAAAGCTTTTTTTGGCTTTTCATCCTTAAATTGATAGACAAACAGAATGGGTGAATCTAATTTTAGAACAGTATTTGAGGTATACCATCAATTATCATCAAGATGTTTGAACAATTCTTTTGCCATTGGCAGAGTTTATATACAATAATTTGATACATTTTTCTATTCAATAAATTCTTTTCTTTATCAATTATGGTTATCATCCATGACTTGATACTTTTGACTTTTCAAAAGTTGATAATTCTATGGTGGAATATTTAGCAAATCATTTGTCAAAGCTATATGCAACAATGAAGACACAATTAGAGGAAGTTCAAGAACGACAAAAGACTAATGCAAATGCCTATTACAAGGAGTAATCACAATTCAATGTGGGTGATAAGGTATAGTTACTTTGTTGCAATATCAAGACTACTCGTCTTTGTGACAAATTGGACTATTGTAGGTTGAGATCTTTTTTATTTGTGAACAAATTAATCATGTTGCTTATCAATTACATCTACCGGAGTCTATGAAGATCCACCTTATATTTTACATGTCCTTTCTTGAGCCGTATAAAATAGTAAATATCTTAAAAAAAAGACAAATGCCACCTCCTCCTATAAAAGTAGATAATAATCAAGAGTTCAAGATGGAAGAAGTCTTAGATTTAAGGCAGTGCCAAAATAGGTTGAAATATATTGTTCATTGACATAGATATGATATTAACAAATGTACATGGGAGCCAACAAAGAAACTTGCAAATACAACAAAGAAGGTTGAGGCCTTTTATCAAGGACATCCATTAAAACTAAGATGAAGAATTGTAAAGATCCATGAAAGATGATGACCGCTCCTCATGGAATTCGTCTTTAGAAAGAAGGGTAATATCATAGATATATACATTTATCTCAATAGTTACTTATATGATTAGGTAGAAGTAGGTAAATATAAATTAATTTCATAAAGTCTTCTAGAGAAGCTTTCTAGAAGCTTCATAGATACAATTTTGACTTTAGATGTATTTATAGGTTAAAAACTTGGCCAACAAATTAACCACGTGTTGGTAGCTTATAAAATAAGTTAACATTGTATAATAGCTTGTGAAACAAGTTAGTTATGTAGCACATACATACATAACTTGGCTTATAAGTTAAGACATGTGGTTAAGGAAGTCAACTCATGTTGGAGGTTCTATGGATATCATTTCAATATAAGATTAGTAAAATAATAAATCCTTTTTCAAAGCATCAAATAATGTTTTGGTTTTTATATCCCTTAAAAGTTTGTCTTTACAAGTCAAATGTGTAAATAAAGCTACAACTTAAAAAAATTCTTGATGAAGATGTGATAGTAATTAGCAAATTTTTGAAAGCATTGGACATTTCTTATTATTTTTGGAATCTTCTAATCTATGAAAGTATGGATTTTTTTCAAATTTATCATTAGTTTATTATTAAAAATGATGTATTCTAGGAAGTCAACTTAAATAATGTGGAATACACAGTTTTCATATTTGGCATATAATTGTACATCTTTAAATTTTTATAACATACAACAAATATGAACATCATATTCTTCTATATTTTTAGGGTAGATTAAATTGTCATGCAAATAATTAACAATAAAATCATCTAGAAATTCACAAAAGACATCATTCATTATATATTGGAAAGTAATTGGTGCATTCATGAGTCCAAAAGGCATGACATTACATTTAAAATACCCATTCTTGGTTTGAAATATAGTATTTCATTCATCTTTTTTTTTTTAATGGATACTAGATTAGATGCTCCTTGTAGCTCTGTTTTTATATAGATATTTATTTGATTTAATTGATTAAGAAGTCCTAAAATCAAAGGTAGAGGATTCCTATTTTTGATGGTGATTTTATTGAATCTTTGATAGTTTATATACATCTGCAAAGATTTATCTTTTTTCTTCACAAATAAGATAGAAGCTTTAATTAGAGATTTAAAATGGCATATAAAATTCTTAGCTAAGTTCTCATCAATGTGATCTTTGATTGAAACAACTTCAATTTGTGATAGGCTATAGATTGATCCAAATGATGGTTGAACTCCTTCATGAAAATCTATGCAATAATCATAAAGACAATGCTTTGAAAGAATATTTGTATTTTTTTTAAAAAAAATATCCTAAAATCTAGATATTGACTAGGAATTCTACTTAACATCTTTCCACCATAAAAAATAGGTGTGGCATATATAGCAAAAGATGACCTTTCTTTTGGAGCATGCATGAAAGCTCTTGTATCTACTAATAAAGACTAGGATGTATTAAACTTATATATTTTTACTTGACTAATGAGATTTTGGATTAAACTACTAGAAAAATTAAAGGTATTCATAATTCAATCTATCTAAGGATTATACTTTTTTAACCAAGATAATCTTAAGATAATTAGATTGGATGAAAATCTTATTATATTAAATATTATTGTGCTATTATGATCTTTAATTATTATATATAAAAGAATAATTTTATATATAACATCTCCAAAAGATAGTAAACAATCATCTTTGACTTCTACATGTACGAATATAAGTTTTTTGACTAAAAATATTTCTTATTTTTTGATAAAATCTTTGTCTATAAAATGATTAGAGGCTCTTGAATCTAATAAAATTAAGATTTTGTGATTTTTTAGTCTTAAATAAACTTCTATTACAAAACAAGGTAAGAGATCTAGAGAGAGAATAGGATCTTTATTAGGAATTACATAAGATTTCAGCTGCACTCTCCCTATTGTAGTTGGAGAAATTTATTTTCCAACACATTGTTTTATTTGGCAACCATGCTACTTATTTTGTAGTTGCATTATCTCTGAGGATAATATTAAGTAGTATGTTGAGATACTCGACAATATAAGCATAAGACCTTTTAATATCATCATGTCTTATCTTACTCTAAAAGAAATTTAAAATGCATAGTATCAATATATATTAGATTTAGTATTGATGAATAATTCTTTAAAAACTTAGGATTTCAAATTAACATTTGACTTGTTCCTCTTCAACCAAGTCTTTGTTCTTGACACCTTTCAAATAACTGATTATTGCATGCAATGGCTTCAACAATGAATAATTCCAAATAATTTGCCTTCAATATTATCAATAACAAATCTTTGATATTATCCTTTAATCTATATCAAAATTGATTAATAAGGGCTTTATCATTCTAGTCGAAGTCAAAAGCCAAGTTTTGGAATTCAATACCATATACGGTAGATGATTGTAATCTTTGCCATAAATGTATGAGCTTAATCTTTGCTATTCTTTTTCATTTACTTTCTTCAAATACAGCCATAAACACTTCTATAAATGAATTCAAAAAACAAACAAATTATAAATCCATTTCTATTAAAAGTCCAAATCAAGTATCAAAAAAATCAATCTTATAGACAAGAAATCCTCAATACACTCTTGAAAGAGATTAGAAAGACACTCAAAGATAAAATAATATTGACCTAGAATGGCTATTGTCAAAAATAAGAAGACTTAAAAGTCTTGAAATAAGATTAAAGACTAAAAAGGCATTGACAAGAATGAAAAAGGCTTCACTTTTGCTTCCATATATACTTTCTAATTAGAAGCTACATGGTGATGTTGGGGTAGAGAGAATGCAAAACTTCATCTTCTATTTTTTCATTCAAAAACTCTTATATTTCTTCAACTTCTTCTTCTTGAACTTCATTAGAGCCAATTTCTTGGTCTTTTTTTATAGTAATCATTAATCATAGAATCACATTTAAAAAAAAATATTTAGCCAATCTCTTTTTTTTTATTCATAATTATCCGAGTATCCAATACTTCTACCATAATAGCTTCAACTTTGGCTTTGCTAACATTATTCTTCTCCTTCACTTTATCTTTCTTCCACCATTCCTTTGATATTGATATATCTCCAAGATGATTAGAAGAAGGTATCTTCTTTAATTTTTTTTCATCTTCATAAGCTTCTTGTTACTTGAAGACCTTTTCTTCCTTCCAAGCTCAGTAGCATCTTCTTCATAAATAGCTCTACCTTTTTTTCTTCAACTATAACATCATACAAACCATCACGTTTGTTTTCATGTAAAAATGCTTTAATTCTAATGACATCAATTAGATCATTCTATCTAGTCATTTTCTTAATAGCTTTAGCTTCCCTGATTATGACTTTTGTAATTGATAAGAAATTAGCCTTAATTGCTTTTTGCTCAACTGTAAAAGAATAAGACTCAATTTCTTTTCCTTGTATGGCATTGTTCTTTAATATTTGTTCTTCCACCAATTTTTTCATACCACCTTTTCCAAAATTAGTCTTTAAAGGCTCATCTGACCCTGTGAGTCTTATCTTATCCTCCTTAAAATATACAATACCATCCTTAATTAAAACCTTATAATTGTCACATGTACCATGCTTATGATTTGAATTATTACACCACATATATCTCTCTACAAATCCCTTTGAGCCTTCAATTGTCTTTGATGAGTTTGCTATGTGAGATTTCTTCAATTCAGTCATTTCTACCTTCAAATCATATATGCTCTTGATTAATTCTTCAAGAATACCATCCTTGACAATCTTCATCACCTTTTGAGGTGGTACTTCATTCTGAGATGTAGGCACTGATTCCAACCTTAATATTAAATCTTAAGTCTTAATCTTCTATTGTTTAGCCAAAAGTCCCACTGTCTCTTTTATTAGCTTTCAGTTATTTATAAAACCACTCTTAGACGTCTTTTTTGTTAGATGAAAGAGAATCTTGTATTTCAAATATTCATTAGCTGATTGCAAGAATAACTCAGTTTTTTTTGTTTCTAATAGATGCCTCTTTTGCCATAGTAATTACTCAAATATGGTTTTAAATTTTTTGATTAATTCATTTAGAGCCATTTGATTCCTTGGCCTATACTCAATCCACACCAAAAAAGTCACATTGGTCATTCTTTCTAAATCTTCCTCAAAAAATTCATCTTTCAAGAGTTCTTCAAATTTCTTCCATGATATAGCCTCTACATGCAACTTTTGCACCTTTTTTCTAATTTTTGGTATCATTGCCAAATTAAAAATAGTGATAAGCTTCAATTCTAGAACTTGATGCACTTCCATTTTACATGTGTAAATCCTTAAGAACTTGGTGATATTCCTCCCATCAAACCTCTTAACTTTATCTACTACTACTTATAAGATCTTTGTAATGTTCATATCCTTTCCATGCACTTGTTGCCTTTCTTCCATAAATTGAGCAAATTTCCTAAACAAATCATAGAAACCCACTCGTCCTAATAATCCAAACCTTGGTGTTAGTGTAAAATACACCCTTCTATCCAAATTACAAGATGGCCTCAATTAAGAGTTGTTTTTAATGGATAGTGTGAAGTAAAAGATGCAATGAACAAGAAAAAAAGAAAGAACAACACAAATAAGTGAAAGGAATATATACAAGCAAATACACACTCCAAAACTTGGTCACAGTCTGTTCAAGGAGTTTTCACATAGTATAAAATAAAAAATAAAAGTAAAAAGTATATTTTTAAGAAGTTAATTTTTTAATCTTCCAATGGTGTAAAAAAAATATAAATCCGAATTACTATGAGTAAATTATGAAGTTTTAAAAATAAGAAATAAATAAATAAAATTTAAGTCAAAATATTTTATCTCAAGGATAACTTGCTTATAGGTCAAGGATTCGAGCCTCACCAAGGCTCATATGTAGTCTATATCGGGTGTCTAAAGAGGCCTTGAGGCTTTAGTCTTATCTTCCTACCTATACCCCAAGTGCTACAATCCATATGGAACTTGTACACCTTCTTTCCTACAAGGACTAGACTAGCTGCTGGTCCTCCTATTTTCTACTAGTAAAACTCATTTTTTTATATTTATGACTTCACCATAGTGTTTATAAACATCCAATTATCTTAGAGATCTTAATGTGGCCTTTAAAACTTACATCCTTTGTTCATAACAGCTTCCGAAGTAATAAAACTCATTTTTACCAAGATCTTAAACATTGCTCTAAAAATTCCTAAAAAATTACAAATAAATTCTAAATATATTCTGGAAAATCCTATAATGTTTCTATAATGCTAATATCCATGAAAGGCTATATTTTCCTATCTTGGTGATTTTTTATAATAATAAAAATTAATTTAAATCTATTATAAATTCTATTTTTTTTTATACCAATAACTAAAATGACATGAGGTTCTTTCTCATGATTCTACTAACTACTAACATTTATAATTTTTATAAGTAGTACATATAGATAAAAGACCAATATAAATATTGGTCTTAATAAATAATTCTTATTATTCAATAATAAATAAAAATACTAAACCAACATAGATAATTGCCTCCAAGATTTACTAAGACTCCATTTCTACCACTAAATTCTAATTTACTATTTTTTTAAAGATTTCTACACTATTTACTACATATTATGATTTAAAGCATTCTAAATACATATTTTTATCCTAAAATAATAAGTGAGTTAATTTAATGACTCACACCTGGATTTTGATTCTCTATTTCAACTAGTTGAGATAATTAGTGCCTTAAGGCTCTCTCAGTGGAAGCACCAATATATCAAAGTAGAGAGAGTTTGCCTCAAGAAAGCGCTGGATTTCTAGTTGCTATTAAATTCTCAATCAAGTCTAAGAAATAAAAATATCAAGTTTACATATATAATATTTTTGCTTTTAGGACAATTACATCAATCCATAAGCCCAAGTACCAAGAAAACATCCAAATGTATGATAAAGTAACTTAAAACTTTATATATCCTTATAAAAAATGTTTTTTAAACTTCAACAACTCATATTTGACAATCGCACTATCCAAAAAATCCTTAATTTTATCCAAAGTACTGATATACTTTCACAAATCTACTTTGGATTTAAAGTAAAAACTATCACAAAAAAATTCAATTGCAAATTCGTTACAAATCTTGAGATATTATCAAAATCCTAACAATAGCTTTAAATCCTAGCTTACATACACCTGAATGCTATTTTCTTCATATCTCACAAAATAAGTATACAAATACCATGAAACTTTGATTTATAGCTTCTTAACCTAATAACTCACACTTGTAAATATTTTGAGCCAAAAATTCATCTAAAAATTCAAGATATGGTTCCAACCATTAATATCAATAAAATGACTTACTTACTACTTTTGAATTACTTGTGCTATCTTCAATGCCCTATAACTCCTTCATTTAGACTTAAAATTCATCAAAAAATATATGTAAAGTATAGTGCAGAAAGTATTCTTTCCAATTTTAGTCACCGATCTATTATTATTCTATGTACACATATATTATGCTTCAAAGAGTGACAGTAGGTACAAATTTGATACTTTAACTTTGAACATCTATATCTCCTTCACAAAAACTAGAAATCACACAAACTCTTTACTTAAGTTATACCCAAAATCCTGAACTTGCTAATCCTAGCCTTCAATTCTCAAAAGACCTCAAAAAAAAAAAAAACCTTAATCCCTAATAAGGCCTCGGGAGCTTCTTTGAAGTCCATTGGGCATGGCCTTCAACCAATAGGAATGAAGATCTCCATTCCTTGCCTTCATCCAACCATGCCTTCCTTTTATCTCTTCCAATAAGCTCCTACTAGTTAAGATATTCTTCTTTAGGCTTTACACTAAACATTTAGATTTGACAATTTTTTTTTTAAGTGTTATAATCAAATAACATAGACCTCAAAATAAACTTTCTTAAATCCATTCTATTAAACATTAATCAATTAATTGATCTAATACACACTAAAACTTATGAACATATAATATAACCTAACTAAATTTTATATACTATAAGTATTTACAATATGACAAAGATATTCTACAGGACCTCCAACATGTGTTGACTTTCTTCGCCACATGTCTTAACTTGTAAGCCAAGTTATGTATGTATGTGCTACATAATTAACTTGTTTCACAAGCTATTATATAACGTTAACTTATTTTATAAGCTACCAACACGTGGTTAATTTATTGGCCAAGTTTTTAACCTATAAATATATCTAAAGTCAAAATTGTATCTATGAAGCTTCTAGAAAGCTTCTCTAGAAGACTTTATGAAATTAATTTATATTTACCTACTTCTATCTAATCATATAAGTAACTATTGAGATAAATGTATATATCTATGATATTACCCTTCTTTCTAAAGACGAATTCCATGAGGAGCGGTCATCATCTTTCATGGATCTTTACAATTCTTCATCTTAGTTTTAATGGATGTCCTTGATAAAAGGCCTCAACCTTCTTTGTTGTATTTGCAAGTTTCTTTGTTGGCTCCCATGTACATTTGTTAATATCATATCTATGTCAATGAACAATATATTTCAACCTATTTTGGCACTGCCTTAAATCTAAGACTTCTTCCATCTTGAACTCTTGATTATTATCTACTTTTATAGGAGGAGGTGGCATTTGTCTTTTTTTTAAGATATTTACTATTTTATACGGCTCAAGAAAGGACATGTAAAATATAAGGTGGATCTTCATAGACTCCGGTAGATGTAATTGATAAGCAACATGATTAATTTGTTCACAAATAAAAAAGATCTCAACCTACAATAGTCCAATTTGTCACAAAGACGAGTAGTCTTGATATTGCAACAAAGTAACTATACCTTATCACCCACATTGAATTGTGATTACTCCTTGTAATAGGCATTTGCATTAGTCTTTTGTCGTTCTTGAACTTCCTCTAATTGTGTCTTCATTGTTGCATATAGCTTTGACAAATGATTTGCTAAATATTCCACCATAGAATTATCAACTTTTGAAAAGTCAAAAGTATCAAGTCATGGATGATAACCATAATTGATAAAGAAAAGAATTTATTGAATAGAAAAATGTATCAAATTATTGTATATAAACTCTGCCAATGGCAAAAGAATTGTTCAAACATCTTGATGATAATTGATGGTATACCTCAAATACTGTTCTAAAATTAGATTCACCCATTCTGTTTGTCTATCAATTTAAGGATGAAAAGCCAAAAAAAGCTTTATATCCACCTTTAGAATCTTGAATAAGATTTTTCAAAATTTTGATACGAATTGAGTCCCCCTATCCGATATAATATCCTTTGACAATCTATGATAGCAATAGATATTGTCAATGAAAAGATTAGTTATTTCTTCACCTGAAATAGATTTTATATATAGTATAAAATATACTATTTTGATGAAGTAATTTATGATTATAAATATAGAATCATATAAACTTGAACTTAAAAGATTTGTAATAAAATCCATAGAAATAAAAGACCATGATTATTCGAATATAGACAATGGTTGAAAAAGTCTATAGAATTGATGATGAGGAGTTCTGATCTTAAACAAACATCACATGACTAGGCAAAGTCTTTTACTGCCTTCCACATTTGTGGCCACCAAAAATCTTTTGATATAAGCTTTAAAGTCTTATTGTATCCAAAATGTCTTGCTGCTAGAAAGTCATAATGTGCTTGAAGAACCCATAAACATGCTTCTCCTTTTAAAACATATAGGCATCCTTTAAAATAGATAATATTATTCTTGAATTCAAACTTTGAAATATCATAAGACTTAGAAGAAAAATTCTTGATATCATGAATAAAAGGATTAGAGGACATATTTGATTGAATTTGTTTGACAAAGGTCAAATCAATAGTCAATGTTGATTTCATTGCTCGAAGATGAAAATGCTTTGGCTTCAAGAGAATTGTTCTTTATTGATAAAAATATATGTCTCCTTCTTTTGATTTAAGATAAGAGCATTGTCGTGTTGTGGTTTGACTACTATGTGAAAATAATGTGTTTATATATTTAATATATAATATACTATATAACATGGTAAAAGCCATATTAGTGGATTTTTGTTGGTTATAGGATGTGGATAGATTACTACCCCCAAAAAAATTTATTTAAAAGGGCCTCTATTAGAATTTATATAACTTCATTTTCTTTTGATAGTGACTTTTGAAGTCGATCTTATTAGTAGTAACTTTTAAATATTTAAAGTCACCTTTATTAGATATTGGTGATCCTTAAAGTCTTATTCTTTTTCTTTTATATGGTGTTTAGGGAATATATTGTATAAATCTTATAAAGAAAAGCATTGAAGAGAGATTTTGGTAACAAAAAGAGAAGTTAAGGCATCCATATGGATGAATGAAGATGGGTGATAAAAATCTCCACTCCTATTGTCTAAAAATCATGCCCACTTGACTTCAAAGAGGCTGTCCAAGGCCTTATTAGAAATTAAGATTACACTTTGGAGCCATTTGAACATTGAGGCTAGGATTGGTAATTTCAAGTTTTTTACTATAATTTTGGTGCAAATTTTGAGTCATTTGGAGTTTTTATGAAGGAGATATAGGCGCTCAAAGTCAAGGTGCTGGTTTTGTATCTATTTTCACTCTTTTGGATATAACGCATGTATGCAGAAACCAATTAAGGATCGGCAATCAGATTTGAAAAAAATACTTTTTTGACTATATTTTATGTATATTATTTGATGAATTCTATACTATAATGAAGGAGATATTGGAAGTTGAAGTTAGTACTTCAAATCTAAGGGCAGTAAGTGACCCGATTTACTAGTGGTTGTATTTTGAGCTATATCTTGAGCAATTTGATAAGATTTTGGCTCAAAATTTTCTAGATTGTATATAATCATATTAATAAACTTTATGCATAAAGTTTGTAGTATTTGAATTTTGGATTTGTGAGATGTAAAGAAAATAGTACTCAGATGCTTGTGAATTAGGGTTTTAGAGCACCTGCTAGGAATTTTAAGATGTCAAACAATTAGTAGCAAATTTACAATTGAAGTATTTTGACATAAAACTTAAGGATAAATTCTATAATATTTATGAATTTAAAAAAAAATTGAATGATTGAATCAAGAGATATGAATTTCTGAAGTTCAAGAAGAAGAAAACTTTTGTAGAAATATTATATTTTTGAAGGGGTTTTATTATAATGTGAATATTTTATACAAAGTAAAGGAATTTTTGAAATTTAAGACTTTATTTATGTATTGAAGATGGATATATAGAGCTATGGTTAAATTTTGATATAAAAATAAGCTTTTGAAAAGAGATTATGGATTTTCTTTGAAATTATTGAAAATCTAATTATCAGCAAATAATTAGTTGTAATTTGGTATAGCCAAGAATGTTATAAAATTACTAAATATTTTAGAAATCCTTATGTATAAATCTTCTTAAATATAAATAGTTTTATTAGTACAATATCTTTTTGATATTGTAGTATTTATTTATCTTTTACTTTAAAGGTTAAATAACTTATTGAAGTTTGGCCAATAAGTTAAAACTAAACTCTCTATAACTAAGTATTCAGCGTACTTCTAAATAGAAATTCACACAATATGACAATATTTAAAGAGAGCATCTGATAAACCTTATTATTTTCTAAGTCAATATGTCATCTTAAAATCAAATCTTGATAATGACATGCTCTAATGAGCTTGGTGATGATTCAAAATATGTGTCAATATGAAATATTTGAGGTGCTTGTAATTTGTATATACTATAACAGGACTTGAAGTACCTTCTAGATAATGATGCCATTCTTGAAATGAATCCATAATTGTAAGAAGTTCTTTGTTGTGGATCTCATAGTTAATTTTGGCTATTAAAAATTTCTTAGAATGAAAAGTTATTAGATGGAATTTGTCATCTATTCTTATTTGTGACAATATTATATCTAAGGCAAAGTCTAATGCATTTATTTCTGTAAAGAATGCCTTGAAAAAGTCGATACAATACAAAGTTGGTGCAAAAGTAAATTTTTTCTTCAAAATAATAAACGATGCTTCAGCTTCTTTATTCCATTCAAGTTTGTCTTTACAAATCAAACGTATAAGTGGAGTTGTAACTTAAAAAAAATTCTTGATATAGATTCGGTAATAATTGACAAAGCCCAAAAAGCATTGCACATCTCTTACTATTCTTAGGATCTTTCAATCTATGATAGTTTGGACTTTCTTTGGATCCATCATAAGGCCTTCATTGAAAATGATGTATTCCAAAAAATCAAATTGAATAGTGTAGAATATACTTTTCATCTTCACATATAATCTTACATCTCTTAGTTTTTATAATACATGACGAACATGAATTTTATACTCTTTTGTGTTCTTAAAATAGATTAAAATATTTTCTAAATAACAGACAATAAAATCATCAAGAAACTCACAAAAAACATCATTTATTAGATATTAAAAAGTAATTGGTGCATCCTTGAGTTCAAAAGATATGACATTATATTCAAAATTTCTATAGCTAGTTTGAAAAGTAGTCTTCTATTCATCTCCTTCTTTGATGCGGACTAAGTTATATGTTCTTTGTAGATCTATTTTTGTATAGATCTTTGCTTTATTTAATTGATCAAGAAGTCCTAAAATCAAAGGTAGACAATACCTATTCTTAATGGTGATCTTGTTAAGTCCTCAATAATCCATACACATCTGTACAGATCCATCTTTTTTCTTCACAAATAAGATAGTAGCGTGAACTAGAGATTTAGAATGGTGTATAAAATTCTTAGCCAAGTTTTCATCAATATACTCTTTGAGTGTAGTCAACTCATTTTTTGATAGACTATAGATTGGTCCAAATGATTGTTGAGTTCTTCCTTAAAGATTAATGAAACAAACATAAAGATGATGCTTTGGAAAAATATCTATATTTTTCTTTTCAAAAACATCTTAAAAATCTTGATATTGGCTACAAATACCACTTGGTATCTTTTCACCATCAATAATGTGCATGGCATATATAGCAAAAGATGGCCCTTTATTTGTGGCATACATAAAAGCTCTTATGTCTACTAATAAAAGTTTGGATATACTAGACTTATGGATTTCTACTTACCTAGCAAGACCTTGGACTAAACTATGGAAAAAATAAAGATTGTAAGAAATCTAGTCTATCTGAGGATTATATCTTTTTAACTACAATAATCCTAAAATAATTGAATTAGAAAGAAATTTAATCACATTAAATATTACTAAACTATTGTGACCACTAGTTGCTAATTTTATAGGAATAGTTTCATGTATAACATCCCCAAAAGATAGTGAACGTCTATCTATTACTTCTACATGTATAAGTTTGATTTTTTTAACTGAGGATATATCTTATTTTTTGACAAAGTCTTCATCTATAAAACAACCTGAGGCTCTTGAATCCAACAAGGCTAAGACTTTGTAATTTTTCAATTCTAAATAGACTTCTATTATAAAACAAGGTAAAAGATCAGAGAAAAAAATAAAACCTTTATTACATATTACACATGATTTCAGCCGCATAGTCCTTATTGTAGCTAGAACAACTCATTTTTCAATACACTATTTTCTTTGGCAACCATGCTTCTTATTTTGTAATTGCATTGTTTTTTTAGATAATATTAAGCAATATAGTTACCTTCTCCATAATATAAGCATAAGCCTTCTTGATGTCGTCAATTCTTTTCTTGTTCTATGAGGGATTTAAAACATAACATATCAATTTGCATTGATTTTGGCCTTGATAAATAAGGTTTTGAAAACTTAAGAACTGTTGTCATTGTTTGATTTGTTCTTCTTCAACCATATCTTTGTTCTTGATGTCTTCCAAATAATCAATTATCACAAATAATGGATTGAGCAATTTTATCTTTGGCATTGTCTATAATGAGTCTTTGACATTATCCTTCAATCCATATTGAAATTGATTGATAAAGGCTTTGTCATTCGAGTCCATGTTGCAAGCAAAGTTTTGGAATTTAGTAGTATATATGGTGGCTGATCATGATCTTTGCTATAAAGATAAGAGCTTGGTCTCTGCTATTCTTTTTTGATTACTTTCTTTGAATGTGATCATAAACACTTCTAAGAATGAAATGAAATCATAAAAGAGTCGCAAATCTTTTTTTTTTTATTAAAGATACAAATCAAGAGAGAGTACTTCTTGATAGAAGTGCGCCTATAAATTTGACTTGAGTAAATCCATCGGGGTATTGGAAAAGATGTAACCTTAGATAGAGCTTGAATTATTAGAAAAATCCTTAAAATTTTGATATTATTCCATCAAATTTTTGAGGCATACTAATCCTTGTTCTCACCATACTTGTAGAAGCAAATTTTTTTAGATTTGGTTGTAAAGTCAATCTACTTACTTCCTTCAACTGCACAATTTCTTGTCACAAACTATGAACTTCTTCCATAGGCATTGGCATAATACATCCATGATTCATATTGGAAGTACGTGAGATTTCCACTCTCAAAGTATTGGCAAGCTCATGAAGATCTATAATAGTTGCAAATCTATATTCACTTCCATTGAGAATAGCATCTATAATTTTTTCTTCCATAGACAATTCAAAAAAATTTTAAAAATTTAATTAGATGAAGATAATCTACAACCTCTAATAAAAATTTCTACAAAGAAGGATAATCCACTTTTTTTAAAAAAAAGATCAGTGTTAAAAAAATAAAGTTTTTTATTTAAAGGTGAATAGTCTACAATCTTTAAAACACAACAATAGAAGTGGGATAATCCACTCACTTCTAAAGCAAGACAAGAACAATATGTTAGTTCTCTTGTCAAACTCTCAAGGACATCAATCTCAAAGAAAAAAAATCTTCAACATATTCTTGTGTCATTAAAAGGGACTAGAAAGTCACTCAAAGATGATATAATATTGAACTAGAATGACTATTTTTAAAAAATAAGAAGACTAAAAAGTCTTAAAATAAGATTAAGAACTAGAAAGGCATTGACAAGAGTGAAAAAGGCTTCACTTTTGCCTCCATATATACTCTCTAACTAGGAGTTACATAGCCATATTCTATAGGACCTTCAACATGTGTTGACTTTCTTAGCCACATGTCTTAACTTATAAGGCAAGTTATGTATGTATGTACCACATTGTTAGTTTGTTTTACAAGCTGCTACTCAAAATTAACTTATTTTACAAACTATCTACACGTGGTTAATTTGTTGGCCAAGTTTCTAACCTAGAAAGATATCTAAAGTCAAAATTGCATCTATGAAGCTTTTTAGAAGATTCTCTTGAAGACTTTATGAAATTAGTCTATATTTTCTTACTTCTACATAATCATATAAATTACTATTAGAATAAATGTATATGTTTGTGAGAGATCCACGTCCAAGAATTTCTTGTTGTTGTAGATTTATTTTTTAAATGGTATCTTTATTTCAAAGTTGCCTCAAGTCTAGTCACTATGTATCAAATGACAGAAACCTCAAGTATTTCATGTGATCACTTGTTTTAAATTGTTGCTTAACTTGTTGGAGCATATCTTTATCAAGATTTGATTTCTTGATCACTTGTTGATCCGAAAAATAATAAGATTTATGAAATACCTTTTTTAGAAGTTCTTATTTTTTATAAAAAAAAAAATACAAATACAAATTTTGATTAATAATGAATCATTTTCTTAAAATTTGAACATTTTTAGCTTTAAGGAATAAAATCAACATTTATTTTTGATTTAATCTTTATCAAAAAAGTTCAATCAAGTATGTCTTCTAATCTTCTTATCCATGATATATGGAGTAATTCTTCTAAATCTAACAATTCTTCCAAGTTTAATTCAAAAATAACTTACTCTACTTCAAGAGACAATTATACCTTCTAGAAGGTAGGGCATAATTATGTATTCTTCAAACTTATCATGACTTTCTAACAATTGGACATTTTGGATCCAACAAGATTTTGGAGCTAATATCAAGAAATTTTTAGTATCTTCAAATGTAGAAGGCGGTTAAAGACTTTTTATAATTATGTGATATTTATTCAAGATCCAAAATTCCTTATCGTCAACCTTATTGACTTCTTTAGCTATAACCTCTTCTAAAACAATTACAGTCTTTTATTTCTATGGATTTTATTATAGATCCTCTAATCTTAGCTTCATATGATTTTTTTTCATAGTAGTAGATCATTTACTAAGATGGCACATTTTGTACCATATACAAAATCTATCACATGTGAAGAAATGGCAAAGTTTTTTCTTAACAACATCTATCATTATCACAAATTACCTAAAGATATTATTTTAGGTAAGAAGACTCAATTTATATTAAGATTTTAAAGAAACCTTTTCGAAATTTTAAAGGTGGATATAGATCTCTCTTTATAATTTCATCCTTAAATTAATAGACAAACAGAACAAGTGAATCAAGTTTTAGAGCATATTTGAGGTGGACCATGATTTATCATCAAGATGATTGAACAATTCTTTTACTATTGGCAAAGTTTATGTACAATAATTTGATATATTCTTTGATTCAACAAACACCTTTCTTTGTTAATTATGATTTTCATCTATAACTTATTACTTTTGACTTTTCAAAAGTTGATAATCGTGTGGCAAAAGATTTGGCAAATTATTTATCAATGCTACATGCAACAATAAAAGTCGTAATCAAAAGGACCTCAAGAATGACAAAAGATTAATGTAGATACCTATCACAAGAAACAACCACAATTCAACATTGGTGACAAGATATGGTTACTTTGTTGCAATATCAAGACTACTTATCTTTGTGACAAGTTGGACTATTGTAGGCTTAGACCTTTTTTTATATTTGTGAACAAGTCAATATTTTTGCTTATTGATTGCATCTATCAGAGTCTATGAAGATCCATCATATATTTCATGTATCTTTTCTTGAGCCATATAAAATAGTGAATATCTTGAAAAGAAAATAAATATCACTATTTTTTATAGAAGTGGATAATATTCAAGAGTTTGAAGTGAAAGAAATTTTAGATTCAAGGCAATGCTAAAATAGGTTAAAATATCTAATTCATTGGTATAGATAAGATATTAATGAATGCACATAGGAGCTAATAAAAAATCTTGTAAATATAGCAAAGAGAGTTGATGCTTTTCATTAAAGATATCCATCAAAACTAACATAAAGAATATAAAATACCTACTAAAAAAGAAATAAGATCCAAGAAAGTTAACATTCTATCTTCAACCCTTGTTTATAGCTTCTATATATTTATAACTTTAAGGAGATGGAAAACCAACAACTAAGAGATTCAACAAAAGAGCTTTCATTTGTTAATTTACTGGACGAGGCATTGTAATTGTCACAACCTTCAAGATGACTTAATCCAGATGAAGATCATTAAAAATAACATGTTCTGCTTCAAATAAATGGTAAAATACAACTTATTTGATATCACGACCTTGGAAGGAATTCCCAATGTTTTGTAATTTTATAAAAAGTAGGAACAATCCTTGATGGTGTTTCAAATGTTTTTCTTTAAAAAAGTTACAAAAGCCTCAATAACAACCATATTACATGGTGGTCTTTTTGTCCTAGTATCAAACATTATCAATGGCTAAAAAGACCTATCAATCATCTTCAAAGAGAATAAAGATGAGAGTATGTGGCAAACACAATTTGCTACATTTTAGATTTTTTCAACATATGAAGACCACTTCTTATGGAACTCATGCCTAAAAGAAACGATATTGTCACAAATATATATATTTAATCTAATATTTTTATATAAGATTAAATAAAAATAGGTAAAAATAAATTTATTTCATAAAATTTTCTAAAAAAGCTTTTTGGAAGCTTCATAGATATTATTTTGAATTTACATGTATTTATAGTTGATTGATAGATTAGAAATATTCTAAAAAGAGTTTAAGGTGGTTATTTAGGTAGAACTAACTATAGAACTTTCTAAAAAAAGAATTTAAGATGATTATTTAGGTAAAGTGTATCACTTAAGAATATTCTAGAAAGTCCAAGATGATAGGATAAGATATAAATAGGACTTACCAAGGCCTTTTGAGGCATTTCATCAAGTATGGCTTTGATCCCTTTCTCTTATTAAAATTTGGTTTTGCATCTTTCTATTCAGTTTTGTTTTATTCTATTTTTGTTTGCTCACTTTTATCTTTCATGTTCTATTTTGTTTAGTTTTATTCAGTTTTTTTTTAGTTTATTTTGTCTTATTTTGTGATGAGGCTTTAATTGCTGTGAATTAGAAGGATCTTGGATTTTTGAGGTAGTTTAGTCCTGTTTCATTGGTATCAAAGCAAGTCTTAGACTATTTATTTTTGGCAACATGTCAATAGTCATCATCTAGTTCAAAATCAATTGTTGTGGTCACATTGGATATTGTCTTAAGGCTACTAAAAGCTGTTCTTAAAAAGTCAATCAAGAAGAAAAAAAACATTACAATAATAGAATCCAACACAAAAATTATGGTATGAGAGATATGATAGAGCAGTCCCAAATAGAGGCTCAAATACAATACCTCTAAGGCCAAATAGCTACTTTACAAAGACAAACAGAAGCCTCAAAGACAAGAGAGTTGACATATGCTAAGCTGAAACTGTGTAAGCTTCGTACAAACTTTGAAACTTTAAGACAAGAAGATATATGTCAATGGCTCTTCAACATACAAAAATATCTCCAACTATGAAGGCAAATACCATTGAAAGAATTATATATGCAGCCAACTATTTGAGGAATACAACAACCATTTAGTGGCGACATTGAATTCAAAGCTATAGAACTCAAGGTAGATTTTATAACTAGAAGGAATTTGAGATCAAGTTCAGAAATCAATTTAGATCTATCAATGCAAAATAGGTAGCATACAATCAGTTGGCAAATCTTACACAAGCTAGGTTGGTATAAGATTAGGTTTCTCAATTTAAATCCCTATATCTCCAAATTGGCAATATTTTGGAAGCAAAGTTGATGGATTGATTCTTATGAGGTTTGAAACATGGAGTCTAGCAAAAAATAGAACTAAAGAATCTACAAATATTTGAAGAAGCAATTTGGATTGCAAAGAGGGTTGATGCTATAGATTTCAAAAATCATGGAGCACAACCTATAGTACAAAGTTCTATGCCACTATGTAATATTATAATACAACAACCAATGCCAATGGAGATTGATGCTCTATAAAGATCATTGACACTACAAAGACGACAAATATTGGTATAAAATGGATTATATTTCTATTTTTAGGAGCCAAGCCATGAAATCAAAGGTTGTCCAAAATGTCAAAATTCAAGCACTAGCAAGACAAGGTAGGTTCATAGTCTCAAAATTCACTAATTCGATGATGAGTTAGAATAAGAAAATGGGGCTCTCTTGTAAAGGTGCCAAGAAGCAGTACTAGAGATAGCTATTGTCTCTTAGAGACAAATGGCATGGCTTTGGACAACTATAAAAAAAATCAACTAGTGCATCTAATGGGACTATTAAAAAGACAACCATGTCAAGTACTTGTAGATTGTGGCTCTATAAAAAATTACATCTCAATTGAAATTATCGACCAATTTGGAATTAAAACTAAAGCAATCAAGGAAAGAAGTATATATCTTGTAAATGATTGAAAGAATGTATTGCATGAGACATGTGAAGAAAAAACCTTAAGATTGATCAATGCATATATCTTAAGAGAGAGATTCAAAGTGATGAAGCTAAGATATGACGTTATTCTTGATATGCCATGGCTAGAAATGAAAAATAAGCAAGTTGATTGGGTAGCAAGGACAATCTCTTTTAAAGATGGAGGATGTAAGATAATTCTTTGCACCACCACATTAAGAGAAGAGAAAAGTATTGAAGTAAAAGTGAAATTAAAATAAGTTACTTTGTAGAAGATATTATCTTAGGTAAGTTATTAATGGTCAAAGGATTGATTCTTGATATATAGAAAAAGAATCCTATGGATATAGGGCGAGATCAAGAATCAAGTCTCAAAGTCAAGAAGATAAAGTATTAATTAGGTAATATCCAAAGATTAGGTAAGAGTAATTAGTGCATTTCATAGGATATCTTTGAGATTAGTGAGTTGCCAGAAGGATACTAAGACCATGTGTACAAAAGTCAAAGAATAGAAGTTTTCTTTTTGGACAATAATCACTATCTATAAGTATTGGGTGTTAGAAGTAAGACATATCTTACTCCATAATCTCTATGCATGCAACCTTGTTGATGCAGAGTATTGTGACTTCACAGTACATATTCTTCAATAGGTTATAGATCCACTCACCTTTAGTTGTGAGTTTTGAAGTTCTTTGAAGACTTTGTTGGTATTAAGAGTAGATCTTATGTTTGTTGCTGATATTAGGATTTGGTATCTTTTAAATCTACTTTTGCATCTAGTTGTTGATGTTGCTATTTTTTTATTTATTGTTAAGTGTATTTATAATCTTGGAGATTGTTAGATATCTTAGATTGATGTTTTAAGATACTTATGTTATATTTTTTTGTTGAATTTTATCATTAGTACTCTAATTTTGTGCTTTTATGTACTAATTTTCTTAAGAGATTTACTTCTTATAATAAGGGGTATTTTGTGAGATTAGAAGTTTTTTTGTCAAAGAAGAGAGGTGATTAAAGAAAGGCAAAGCTAATACAAGAGGTTATGATAGAATATTAGACTTGTGAGAAGTCTTATAAGTGAAGTTGAGAGTGATTGAAGAGTATAAACAATAGTTTACTCATTAAGAGGGCATTCTGGTTTTCTAAGGCAGCAACATCTTCTTATTGATTTTGAGAGTTCATTCTTCTTTTTTCTTGATTCTCTTTAATAAATCCCTTCTTTAGAGATGGCTTCAAGTAAAGGTGAGGATTTGAAAGTGATTGAGAAGTTTAGAGGTGACAACTTCTACCATTGGAAGAAGAAAATGGAGCTTTTGTTGGCTTTATTGAATCTTTGGAACATTGTTGATGAAAGTGAAGACCCTTCAAGTGACAATGCTGATGTGAAGGTAAAAAAGGAGTAAAAATAATGTGAAAAGAAGGCTTTTGTCATGATTGCAACAAATCTTAATGATGCCAATTTTTCACATGTAATTTCTTGCACTAGATTAGCAGAAGCATGGAAGACTCTTTGCAACATCTATGAAAGTAGAAACCTCACCAACATTCTACGAATAAAAAAGAAATTCTTAATAATAAAGATGGAAGAAGGAGATGACCTCATGGCCCATGTCAATAAGGTAAAAGCACTTATAAAGCAACTAGCAGTTATTGATATGCCGGTTGATGATAGAAAAATTGTGTTGACATTGCTCATGAGCCTTCTTAAGTCCTACAACTACCTCATTGTGGCATTGGAGTCTATGAACATTAAGGAACTTACTATGAATTATGTCATGTCAAAACTTGTCCATGAAGTAACCAAGAGGAAAGAATAAGAACATCAAAGTGAAGATTTGGCTCTATTTTCAAGAGAAGGAAAAGGTAGCTATTCTCACAAATGTGATAGTTCAAAGAGTAATATGAAAAATTACTATATTTGTGGTAAATAAGGTCACTTTGCTAAGAATTGCTACAAAGCCAAGAAAAGAAATAGAAAGAATACAAAAAATATTTGTAATAACTTTGGTGAAGATGATTATGCTTTCATGGCAAGTGAAGGAGCTTCTATGGCTACAATGTCTATGTGGATTATAGATTCAGGTGCTACTAAGTACATGACACCATACAAGTATTCATTTGACACTTATGAAAAAATTCCAGCAATCAAAGTTTGGTTGGGAGAGAATGGCATGGTACAAGCCATTAGAATTGGTACAATTATTGTAGAAATTGTTGTGAAGGACCAAATAAAGAGGATCAGATTGAAGGAAGTCTTACATGTACCAAAGATGAAAAAGAACCTCTTTTCAAAAAAAAACTTATATCATATGGTTGTAAGGTTCAATTAAGTTTTTACATGAAATTTGATTAGTATTTTCCATTTGTCCATTGGCTCTAGGGTGATTTGATGTAGTCTTACAATATTTTGTATTATATTTAGCCATAAATGCTTCAATTGTACTTTTTATAAAATAAATTCTTCGATCATTAACTAATACTCATGGACAACCGAACCGTGTAATAATATTTTCATATAAAAAGGTTGCTACTGTATTTGCACTGTCGGTTTTTGTAGCTACGGCTTTAGTCCATTTTGTTACGCAATCCGTTGCTATCAGTATATACCATTTTTGTCCATTTCTCAAGGCTGGTGTATATGGTCCCACAAAATCAATTCTCTATTTTTCAAACGGCGCTTGAGCTAGAATTGGTACCAATGGCATTACTAAAGTTCCAGTAGGTCGACCCGTTCTGTGACATGCGTCACAATGATGGACGAATTGGTGGGCATTTGCAAACATTGTTGGCTACCAATAACCAATCTATAGTGCTTTACGAGCTGTGCTGTCTCCCGTAAAATGTCCACCACAATTGTCCAAGTGATAACCTTCCAATATAGTACTCACTTCAGTTTGATAAATACAACATCTCAAAACTCCATCCTTGTTTTTTATACCATCATAAATCTGAATGATTTGGTCATTTCGAGCTTTAGCTTGATACAACCATAGTCACCCCAATAAAATTGGATATGACAATATAAAGCTTTGCAATCAAAAAATAATATAATCAATTTTATAGGTAATTCTCATAATTACTGTATCAATACTTCATAAAATATCCATAGGTTTAACTTCATTGGAGTCAGCCATTCTCAAAACTACTGTAGTAGGCAATAGGTGATCCAAACCCAACTCCTCTATTGTAGCAATATTCATAAGTTTTACACGAGATCCTCTGTCTACTTACACTCCTAATAATAACACTCCATCAATTGAAACATCAATTGATGATGCACCCAGATCGGCATTCAAACTTATTTCTTGGATTTATTTATTTTGAGATGTGCGACAAATTAATGAAGAATTCAAGATAGTTCGACATTGAAGTACTACCACCAATAGTTGCTTCATAGAGATCGTGGACTGTATGGTGCCCAAATCTTTTAGAATATCATATGGTTCTATATTAGAAGTAATTTCCAATGTCGGTTTCTTCTTCCCAGTCCTAGACACCGACGTAGATAAATTGATTTTTTCTATATTAGAAATTGGTAAAGCTATTGGAACTAAATTTGATAGAGTCTGTAAAATTGATTCTTTTAACAGGTAAGATTGTTCTCCCAATTGGGCTAATATTAGTTACTTAGAATTCACGCCTCTTAGAGGATCTTTCAACGGAAAGGACGTTTCTCAAAACTATGTAGAAAATGAAATAGCTTGAAATAAAATCGAAGCCTCCATAATTAGTCCCTCATTGGGATGCACAATTGATTCATGTCTTATATTGAATAAAGGGCCCATGTCAGGACTTGGATGGGATGTCCTCATAATTAGGTCCAATTGGCCGTTTGCTTCAGGATCATCCAAATGTTGAATTGGTCTTTTCTCTTTTTACTGACTTCTTGTAAGGACAACTTGAACTACTTCTACTCGATGAACTAGTGAATCTTGAGGACCTTGATTTATCTCCTCTATTTTTCCTTGGCTTTGGATCTGCTAATCTCGATTATTGAAATTGAATGGAGCATTACATTACTGATAAGTATGTCCCGATTGCTTATAATTCGCACACAGTGGCATATAATCATCACTGGCTCTCGGATTGGGACATTCACTGGCATAATGACCAATCTTTCTGTAATGGAAACAACTAAGTGGTCTTCTTGTATCCCCATTTGGCATATTGGGTGTCTCCAGCGGTATATATCTACTAGGCTTATTCCATATATGGTTAGAAAATGATCTTGGTTGTCCCATTGGTACGGAAGGTACTTGGTTTGATGACGCTGGTGGAGCATATTACTGATACCTCTACTGCTCTTTCTCGTAGTTTTGGAGATTTGATGTAGACCCCTAATTAAAATTGGAACTTTGAAAGTTATTGAATGCTCAATTTTATTGATTAGATCGATTTCCATTCCATCCATACGTATTTCCCATTTGAACTTGATTAACTTTCCACTGAGTCGGTGGGATCATGGTCTGATTACTGAATTGTTGTTGCCTTTGTAAATGCTAGCAGTTTTGGATAGGGTATTTTTTTCCACAAAATGTACATTGAACACCTGTTTGTCTAGGTGATGGATATTCCATATCAAAATGACCTTGTCCCTTATAATTATTATATCATACATTAAGTCTCGTATTAGAAGGCTTATGTCATTTCTCCTTATCTTTAGTCAAATTCATGGCCAATTCTTCCATCTTCATCAGATTTAATAATAAGGCTTCATTTGGATCTTTAACAATCGTATTTGTGAACAACTCCGATTGTTGATAGGTTGATAATATAAAATAAGGTTTTATTATTATTGACGCTATTGCCTTCAGTGGTGTAGCATTAATTGGTTGTTGCAACATAACATTCTTCACATTGGAGGTAGCCATTTGTGGATAATTATCCATCGACACATTTCTCGATTGTATTTCTTGGCTTCTTGAACTTGGAATCATCGTGGCCTCCACTATTAACAATTAGTCATAATGACATTCTTCTCACACCTTTGCTCATGCCAACGATGCCTCTACTATAGCTGGTCGAGCCTCTTTTACAAACATTTTCAATTCTTGTGGATGCAATCCGTTAATTAATATCGACAATATAAATGCATCTAGGATTTGATTATTTGACTATTTACGAAGTATATCCATGATCTGGCCATAATAAGACTCTACAAATTTTCCTACAAACATCTTACTATTTATAAAACTTTCTTGAAGCCAATCTTCAAATCTAATTGGTCTAAAATGGATTAGGAAGGCATTCTTCAAGGCCTTCCAATTGGAAAATCTACCCACTGGTTGCCAAATATACCATTCACAAGTTGTATCTTTTAAAGTTGTTGACAACCATCTCAACCAAATGTCTTTAATTCTACCATTATTAGCCACGTAGGCTGTCAAGAAATGAGATATATAGTGATCGGGATAACAGCTCGGCCAACTACTAAAAGTAGGTAATGGTGCCACACTTATAATTCGGTCTCCTATTGCTCCCATTTGTAGTGCAATTGGTACTTCTAGCACTCTTGCGGCCATTGGTGTTATCACTAGTCTCCTTGCTATTTGAATTTGAATTTTTCTTCCTTTGGTTTTTCTTGGACCTACAATTCATTTTTGTCATTCTCGTAGAAGATTTCTTATGTGTAATGGCTCTTGTCTTTCTTTGGCTTGTCGATTAATTCTTTGATAATCCTCTCCTTTATGATTATCACTCATAATCTTTCATTCTTCTTTACAAAATCAATACTGCCTTAAATTATAACTCACATATTTGTAATCCTAAAACTGGTTCTTTTCACGTTCTCATTCAACTTATAATTCCATCTCCTATACAATCAATTTCTAACATTCCATATTGTTATCATTTCCTCAACAACAATGCCAAAATATTGTTCTTGTTGTATTCAAGCTTCAGTATACTAAAACAATTGAACTAATACAAGTGGGTTTGAACATGAGGAAAGAATAGTTATATGAATTGGATCTATTAGTGTCACAATCGACTGTACTATAGCTATCTAAAATCAATTATCAAACTACAAAATACCAAGGCTTATTACTTCCATCTTTATTCAACACATAATCCATTCTATGACTATGAATTCAACAATACTTCTCTCAATCACAATTCTTCATAAGCAAATAATAAAAGCAAAGAAAACAAAGAGGTAGCACCAAACTTACCTCAACTTACGACTCTCATAATCTGGCTCTCGGCTTATGACTCTCATAGTCTAACACTCGATCTCTCTTTCTTCAACCTATTTATCCTACCATAAAGATGATCTGTCGGCCAGTGGATTCCAAAGGTTATGACTCTTTGAATTCTTAACCATTTATTCTACTAACATCCTACTATTACCAACTAAACTGCCTAACCATAAGTCTAATTTTCAAAATTGTCAATAACCAACCAATAACTTACCAAAAAATTTATTTAACTATTCTACAATTACCATGTATGCCTAGTTTTGTGCCTCAAGGTTTGATTTCGACCTAGTTTGATAACTTGTCCTCTTTGGATATCAAATTTTATCCTTTTGAATTAATTTTTATTTCAATCAACTCCTCATTTCTTCTTATATATGTTCATATTCTTTATTTTTTTAATCTACCTTGTTTTGTATTATTTATGACCTTAAAAAGTAAGTAGAAGTCTTTGTAAAAAGGTTGCATTTAAACCTTTAGTTCTACTTTTTTTTGGACTATTTTCTATTTTTTAAGATAATTTGCTATAATATTTGAAGTAAGACCTTCTATAATATAATAGATTCTTCACTCTTTTCACCTATTAGTTGTATTATATCATAACATCCTCTCTTTTAAACCTTTACATTTTAAGGCATACACCATTGATTCTTTAATATGTTAATATAGAGTGTTTTTCAACTTGATCAAATTCTTGATCTTCAATTTGCTCTTTTTCTTCTACCTCAATGTCTTATAATGGATTTTATTCTTCATAAGAATTAATATTTTTACCTCTTTGTTTGAAGTAGTTGATTCTCTTCTCTACTATAGGTATCTTTAATTCTTTACAATCAAATTCTTGTAATAAGTATGTTCTATTGTTATATATTTATTTGACAACATAAGCAAATTTCTTTACTGTGCTATCTTAGTTGTGTAGAGTACTATTATAAACCAACATCCAATTATCATTTTGAATTAGTTTAAAAAATAATCGATATTTTTTGTCAAACCTTTCTTTATTTTTTTTTTCTTGCCTCTTTTAACTTCTTTATAGCTATTTCAATATCCTTGGATCTTCTTTTAAGTTGTTAAATTTATCATGTTAATAATTCTTCTATTTTTAAACTATCTTCTTAAAGAAATGTATTCCATGTTGGTACAACTTCTTTTATTGGCATTACCAGTTTTTGTCTATATATCAATTTTGCTGGCATGAATCCTATAACTGTATTATGAATTATGCAATCTGCCTATAATACAAATTGTAATAACTTAGGCCAATCACCTATCTTACCTTTGCATGCTTTAACCAACGCTTTGATAATTCGAGAGTATCTACATTCACTCTTACCATTTTTTTTTTCAGATTATATGCAGTTGTTAATGCAAGTCTAATGTCCATCCTTCCAAAGAACTCTTGTGCTTCATTTTTATTTAATTTCCCTCTATCTATAGTGATTTTTCTAATACAACTATATTGGTAAATAATTTTTTGTAATATAAACCGACATACTCCTTCTGTAGTTTTTGTTCAAAGTATTGTCCACTCTACTTGATTTATCAAATCTTTTGAAGCAAGTATCAAATATTTCTTTTTTCCAAATCCCATCGGCATTGCAAGTAAATCAACCATTCATTTATAGTGAATTGTTAATGAATATGTTGGATGCAATCTATCTCAATGATAAATGTTTGAATATACTTGATAAGTCTCATAAGATTCTACAAAATCCACTATATCCTTATGTATGTCCTTCCACCAATACTTTTCTTTCAATTTAATAAATGTTGCCTAAATACTTCAATGCCCTACCCATAAACTTTCATGAAATTTCTTAATAATCTTTTCTTGAACTTCCCAACTATATATCATTCATTGCGGTACTTCTCATCTCTTCTTTGGATGATTCCACAAAAATTTATTTAAAAAAAAATATCCATATACTTTCTTTTGAATCTTCTTAAATTCTTCATCCATCCAACTTTCTTGCCTCATTAATATATTTAAGTATTTTCCTATATACAAATATTCACTATCATATAACTCTTTTGTGAATAATTCAAGTAGTGTAGTCAAATACAACCTATCCTTTTTTGTACAAAAAGTCGAATAAAAGTCAGTGTCGATATTTCCTTCATCATCAACTATATCATCTTCATCATCATATTGTGCTCATGATAACATTTCTGCAATTGTATTGTCTTTTCTTGAAATATGCTTAAATTCTAGATTCATAGATTTTATATATCCAATCCATCTTAATATTGCTATATCTAGTATAGAACAACTAGTAATCATATCTAATAAGGATAAACAATCTATTTCTATAACTTCCAATACACCAATCAAATATTCTTTTTCATTTTTCATAGCTATTACTATACTCCATAATTTTCTTTTAATTTGTGCATATGCCCTTTGCTTAGCATTTAAAATCCTTGCCTCAAATCTTATTACATATCTATTTCCTTGTTCATCATGTTGTCCAACTGTCCAACCTATTTCAATTGAATTTGCATCAATTGTTGATATCACTGATCTTCCAATTCATAATTTATTTTCTTCAAATTTGGAAGTGAAAAAAGAAGTTCTTTCAATTTTTCCATAGCTTTTCTTTGGTCTCTTTTATAATAAAATTTTTGATTCTTTTGTAATAACTCATACAATGGATCTACTACATGTACAAAATGAGGTATCCATATATGATAGAAAATACATACTCTTAAAAATCTTTAGACTTTTATTGTATTTGTACATTTTTTTTTTTATCTTTTTTAATAATAACAATCTTTTCCATACTTGGCTTACATTCATATAATCCACATATGCGTCCTACCACTAAAACTACTTTTATTACAAACATTGATTTTTTCCTCAATAAGGTTAAATGAACTTTTTCTAATCTTGTCAAAATCTTCTCACAATCATCAATATGATCTGCCATAAACTTCCTACATTCCTTTGAATCCAATGTTTCATCTTTTTTTTCTTCTTCACATCTTTTAATTGGTACATTATCTAAAAAAAATATTATTATATTTAAAATAAATTCTCTTAACACCTTATGCATTCCATTCATAATGTGTCCTACAGAATTTATAGTCTCTTATAGTAACATACACATTTGACCAATCCTAATAGAATCTTTATAGTTGTCAAATTCCTACTTTGTATAATCATTTAAAATTAATCATAATCTAAATAAAAGTCATCTATTGAATAAATGGTTCTTCTAACAAATGCTACTATAAATTCATCCACAATTGGACTTGAATCTATATTTTTAATAATTACTTTATTTATAGCTTGTATATCTTATATAAATCTCATTTTTCTATTTTTCTTTGGCACTATAAACCATTGATTAGAATAGGGTACTATAGATGGTTTCAAAATTTTTATTTTTATTTTTTTATTGAATAAATCTATTAACTTAGATAAATGTGCTCTTCATATTGGAATTAGTTGCAAATTCCATGGTTTAAGAGGAATAGTAAAAATAACCATTAATGCTTTTATACCACCATTATCAAAGTTTGTCTCTAATTTTTTTCCACTTTCTTTTACGTATATCATACCATCTTTCAAAAAAATAATCCCTTTATGTAGTACCTTTGTAAAATCCTCACATTTTCTTTTGGAATGATCCATGCTATCACATCATATGCACCTATATACTACACCTTTTATTCATCTTAACCTTTTTTTGTTGATACTCTTGATGATTGATCTTTCTCTTCAAATTTTACAAATTTTATTTGCAAATCTCTTATATCTCATATAATTTCATCAATGCCCATTTTTTCTTTCTTTAATATAGCCAATAAATGTTGAATCATAGATGTAAGATTAATAGTGGAAATTTTTATCTAAGATACTTACAATGGTTTTTGAATATCCACCATGTCTTTTATCTTTTCTCTTTTTGTAAGTAATCCTACTGCTTCCTTCCAATTTGTTGTCAATCCTTCATTTTCTTCTCTATCTTCAAATAAGAATTCTAATTTTTCTTGCAACTCTCTATCAACCACTTGAAGAAAAAGCTCCACTTTACTTAGATCCAATAATTGCTTTTCTTTCTTTGATAAATAAGAATATTACTTTTCAAACTTTCTTTATAATTCTATTGCTAGAAGATTCTTCTTTGGCCTTTAAATCCATTAAAAAATGACTTATTTCTAACCATGTTACTATCTTCTAAGAAAAATTCATCCTTCAATACTTGAAAAAACTTCTCCCATCAACCTCTAAAATATCTTATAAGAGATTTTATCTAATTTCTTATCTCTAATGTAGAGGCTAATTCAAATAATTAAACCATCTTTCTTTTTGAAATACACTTCAACTCCGATTCCTTTACATAATACCTTAAATGTTTTGTAATATCTTTCCCTTCAAATTGATTGATCTTGTCTATAATTGCTTGTAATGCTTTATTTTTCATACTCTCTTTCCAATCTTTAATCTATTGATGTTGCATAAATAAAACAAAAGCCTCAAACATACTTATAGAGTTGGAATGAAAATACATACCTTTTTTTCCACTAGTTCCACCACCTCTAGCTCCAATTAAAGCACCACCTATAGCTCCTCTTTCAACTTTCTTGCCATCTTTTTTAATAATTCAAATAATTCAAGAGAACCAAATACCTTCCACTTCAAGTCTTTTATGTTGAGTTCACCAAATATGTCATATTACATGAAGTCTTGTTTGAAAGTGCATTGGACACCTTCCTAAGGAAGATAGAATGGAAATTGCAATAATTTTTTTTAATTCTAATTTAATATTAAATAAAAACTAATTAAACCTTAATAATATTAAATAAGATTTAATCAAATTCAAATAAAGCCTTAAAGAAAGTACAAAAGAAACAATAAAAAAATCTTAAAGGAATTGAAAAAAAATCCATAATGAAACTTAAAAGAATCCTTAAGAATTCTTAAAAAATATTTGAATAATCTCAAATATATCTAAAATAAATCTCAATCAAGTTCTAATTTAATCCTAATTAAAATCCTAATAGACTTCAATCAAATCCTAGACAAACTCTAAATCCTAAACCAAATCCTAGATCAAATTCTAAATCCTAAATAAAATCTTACATCAAATCCAAGACCAATTCTAATTCCTAAATCAAATCCTAGAAAAATCCAAAATCCTAAATCAAACCCTAGATCAAATCCTAGATCTTAAATTATATCCTAAATCAAATCCTAGAACAAATCCTAAATCTTAAATCAAACCCTAAATTAAACCTTAATCCTACTCAATCTAATCTTAGTACAATTTAAAACCTCAATATCTATTAATTGAACTATTGATCTTGTTTAAAATTTTACACACCTTTCAACAACTAAGTTGGAAACAAGCACACAAAATTTGAAGATAATTGCACATACCAAATAGAAGAAAAATCCTAAATTCTACTCAAATATTGCTTGGCCTCTTACTCTAATCTAAATATTGAACTTCTAGTACTAATATTTCTTTCTTAAACTATTCAATTATTTTCAAACTAGTACTAATATTTCTTTCTTAAACCATTCAATTATTTTCAAATTTTACATATGTATAGAAAATCAAGTCAATTACTTTCAAACACAAATTTTACTTCAATCCAACTAATAAAGTATTAAAGATCTTAGAAATCCTAATAGCCTCTCAAAGTCTAATTTTTGAGATCTCAACCTACTTAAAATTTAATAGCCTTCAATTCAATCATTTGATCAAGTTTAAACTTAGAGCATACACTTTAGATACCTATTTTCATAAATCTTGAGAGCAAACTTAACAAAGTTGGAATTTGACAGCAAACTTAACAAGATTTTTGAGCATTGATTTTGAAAGAATTTGTAAAATAATCCTTGAGTTAAAATATAATAATAGAAGTAAAGTAATTCATTCATTTCTAAAATAAGACAAAATTATTAAATTAATATTCTTATCAAATTATCATAGACATGAATCTCGAAAAAAAAAATCCTCAATGCATTCTTATGTCACTAAAAAGAATTAAAAAATCACTCAAAGATAATATAGTATTGATGAAATAGAACCAGACTACTTCATAAACTCATGATCCTTCTAATTCACAGCAACTTAAAGCCTTATCACAAAATAGGATAAAATAGATTAGAAGAAAACTAAATGGAACTAAACACAATAGGACATTAAAGACAAAACTAAGCAAATAGTATAGAATAGAATAAAATTGAATAGAAAGATGCAAAATCAAATTTTTCTAAGCAAAAGGATCTATAGCTATATATAATTAGATATTCCAAAAGGTCCTAATCAATCCTATTTATATCTTATCCTACTACCTTGGACTTTCTAGAATGTTCATGGGTGGTGGACCTCACCTAGATAACTACTTTAAACTCCTTTTCTAAAAGATTCTATGGTAAGTCCTTCCTAAAAAACCAACCTAAGTTTTTTTTAAAAGATTTTATGATAGACCTTACATACATAACCATTCTAAATTCTTTTTAGAATGTTCCACGATGGATCCTACTTGGTCTACTAACCTTATCCCAATTCTAGAAACTTCCATGGTTCTAACTATCTATATAATTATTTTATATATATCCTGTTACAGTTAATCTCCCTCTATTAATGCAAAACATCCTTATTTTGCTCTCAATGGTATTTCCAAATTATCTCTTGGTAATGGATGAGTTTTTGTATAAGTTTTTATTTTGCATCATGAATAGAATAACCTTTCTAAGAAAATTTGTATTGAAGTAGTGGACGTCCATTGCCACGACAAAGGTAGCAATGCTCTAAAATACTACCCACTTTATATTCTTGTTGGTCCTCAATCACAACTGGTAGTGGTGGTAGTTGGTGTTGATCTGAAAAGCTCTTTCGTTTAGTATAAAATTCTTTTAATTACAAAATATGAAAGACTGGATAGATCCAAATATGTGACGGAAGCTCAAGGCAGTATGCAACATCAGAAATCACTACAAAAATGTAGAAAGGTCTAAGCCACTGAAGTACTAGTTTATGTATTTGGATTGATGTAATAAATAGCAAATTGGTATTAGAGAGTAAGACTTGATCACCCTCTTGGAAGGTCTTGTATTACTTATGGTTATTTGCTTACTACTTTTGTCAATTTTATGTAATAATAAGGCAGTGCTATGCTACTTATAAGGACATTGTAAGCTATTATATAAATTCTTCTATTATTAGATTATTGATATTAATGAGACAATTGAGAGTTGCTAGCATAATTGAATGTTGATTGGTATTAAAAAAAAATGATGAATAATTGGTAGTTTCTTGAATATTATCATTGTAAGAAAACTCCAAGGGCGTCAAGTACTCATTTCAATCATTATGATGAACCACTACAAATGCCCATTGCATACCTTCTAAGATCCGATTTGTACGCTTTGTTTGTCTATCTGTTTGGAAATAGAAGGCTATAGATACGGCAAGTCAAGTGCCTAATAGCTTAACAAGGCTTGCCAAAAACTTTCCATGAAGCATGGATCTTAACCAAAAAAATGATACAAGATAATCCATAGTGACAAAAGATATTATCAAAGAAGACTTATATAAGCGTTGAAACATCAATATCTGAGCGTACCCTAGCTAAGTGAAGTTGTTTCAAGGGTCGATCCAAAAAGATGACAACTATGGTATGATTATAAGGCATCTGTGGCAAACACATTATGAGATTCATGGTCATCTTCCAACATGTCATAGATAGTAAAATTCGCTACAATAGTATAGGAGACGCTACGTTGCATGCTTTATTATATTGAAATAATTCACAAGAACATATAAAGGCTTGAATATTATGATCCAAATCTTTCCAAAATCATATCCTTGAGATCTATTCTAGAGTCTTTTCTTGTCTCAGATGTCTAAATATTAGAATTTCATGTTCCTCCTAAAGTATGCATATTTGGAGTTTAGCATAATCAGATATATAAATTTACTTCTTGAAATAGAGTAAGCCATCATCAAGAATATAATCTTGATATTATATATTATCCATCTTTAGCCAATCACTAACCATCTTGAAATAAGCATCCCAATGCATAGCTTTCTTCTATTCTACTTTTTTGATTAGATTTGATATAATACTACTAAAAGTAGTAACTTTTGTCTTGTCTCTCAATTCATCCTTCAAGTTTGGTCTCTACAATTAGCTGTCCGATATAGTATATTGTTGCACTTGCTTATACTCAAGTTGGATATCAAAAAGCTACAACTATTCTTTGCAACAATGATGCACTAATTTGATATTTTACAAATACAAATTATGTAGCAAAGATCAATGATCAATCTAAACAACCACTAGCTTCTCAAATAGATAGTGTCACCACACCTTTGTGGCATTTACAATTACTAATTACTCTTAATCATGTATAGATTAATTGCGCTCTGTCCTTCTGAACTTCTATGATTCATATGCCACAGGTTGAAGGTCCCACCAAATTCTTGTTGAAGAAAAATTCTAATAGCAAAGTTGAAAGTATCAAGGTCAAGTATACAATGAAGATTAGGATTATATGGTTGCAGTATTGGAGCAGTAATGAATTCCTTCTTCAACCTATCAAAGATATTTTGTTGTTTTGGTTTTTATTCAAATGGAGCATTCTTTCCCAATAAATTTATCAATGAGGCAGTAATGTGAGCAAATCATCAAACAAAACTATGATAGTATTTAACAAGGCCTAAAAATGAGCAAACTTTAGAAGCATCCTTGGGGGTTGGTCAATACTTCATTGCTTTTACCTTATCTTGTTCCATATGTATGCCTTTGGAAGACACAACATGCGTCAAAAGGATGACTTGCAACTTCCAAAGTTCACATTTTGATTGCTTGCAATAGAAGTAATTATCTTCTAGCCGATTTAGCACTTCTTGTAGAAGTTGCTCAAATTCTTCAAGGATTTAATATATACAAGGATATGATCAATGAAGATGACTATATATTTATCCAAGAGGTCTCAAAATAATTTGTTCCTCTCACCTATGAAAGAAGTTGGAGCATTGATGAGGCCCAAGGATAAAACCAGCCATTTGACATCTCCATAGCATGTACACAATGTCATCTTTCCTACATCCTCTCTTACAATAGATGTTTGCTAATAGCTGCTCTAAAGATCCAATTTACTAAAGATGGTTTTATTTCAAAGTTGATCAAGAAGATCATCCACACATGAAAGTAGATATGTATTTTTAACAATTTGCTTATTAATACCTCAATTGTTGATGCAAAGGCAAGATCCACCTTCTTTCTTGAGTAAAAAGAGTACACGTGCTCCCCATGGTGATGTCTTTTCTTCAATGAGGCTTTTTTCGAAGAATTCATCTAATGTCTTCTATAACTCTTCAAGTTCTTTTGGTGTTAGGCAATAAATTCATTGACTTGCTAATTTGGAACTAGACAATAGTTCTATTTGAAACGAGATACCTTGATAAAGAAGTATGCTACTAGGTAGGTCAATTGGAAAGATATCTTGACATTCTCGTATGAGTTGCTCTATCCGTTGTCGTGATGTAATACGACTATATAATAAAATTATAATCAAAATTAAATTTTTAATTAATATCTAATTATTTTAGTTCAATTATAATTTGAGGTATCTAAACATGAATTTTATAAAAGCCTCTTAGGTTATTTTCTTATCTTAATAATTAGTAGGTTGAAGATTAGTTAGTAATTTTATCTTCTAGGTTGTAGAGACTCTTCTACTACCTTAGAAAGACCATAAATTAATGAAATCAGATTAGAAGAGATAAATAATTAATATAGTTGGTACTAAGATAAAGTTGAGAGTAGGATTGGACTAAAAAATCCTTAGGATAGGATAGATTGATACCCAGGGGTTGACCATTTGTGAGATAGGATCGAAATCAGATCTCTGGCCACTAAAATGATGACCTAGGGCAAAATAGGGTTTCATTTTAAGATCGAAGGTTAGGATTTTAGAGCTAGCTTGAAGTTCTTTTCAGAGACATAAGCATTATTTGGAGAGGGTTTTGAAGGACTTAGCAATTGTTGTTCAAAGTCAGGATTTGTATCAATGATTTGGATTTTATATAATATGATTAGGGCTAGCAATTTTGGCTAGTTCGTGTAATTGGAGTGACATCTATAGTTGAAAATTTGAAATTTTTTGGATTATTAGGTGTACTAAGTGTATACAAAATTTTGTGATAATCTAATGGCGTGGTTTAGAGATATCTAGTTTTTAGCACAAGAGGATTTTAAAAGGTGGCAGTTTGAGGTTGGATAGGGTTTCTATGATATCTAAAGATCTATTAGTCGGATTAAGGTGAAAATTGGCATGGTATTGGAAGACTTAAAGATTAAGCTACACACCAATTTTGAAACAAAGTTAACGTTTGGAAAGGGAGAAATCGTTGCTTGAATTTCTGTTTCACTTTTCAAGTTGGCGGTCGAGTGACATTAGTGCAATTTTTGGAGGTTTTCTCACAATCTATAAGTTGGATTGGACTAAAAATTCTTAAGCATGTAGAAGACTTACATTGATAATTGCATACAAAATTTCACATTAAGTGGACAGTCGGATTGGATGTTATAGCTTGTTAAAGCTCACTAATTAGGATTTGGGCTTATAAGAAAAATCTAAATTGCTTAAATATGAAAGTAACAAGGTAATTGGGATTTAAGTATGATTAAGACTACTAAGAAGAGTGTTTTAAGCACTTTTGAATTAAAATTCAGATTATATTCTTCTTGTATGGGCAAAACCTATTAGGGTTTCTTGGCTACTTATGAAACATAATCTCACCTTCCATAGTTAAGTTCCATGTACATTCCTGAGCAAAACAACACATAATACAACACTGTTCTACTCTTTTGGCTATCTTTTCTACCACTAACGCAAGATTTAGAACCACCATATATATCGGTTACTCATACTATATTTGCTTCTTCATAAAAGTTATCTCTACAAGTAAATCTTTGATTATAGATTGTCTTTCTTCTTCACTTAATACATAGGTACAAAGAGTCACCTTACATCCTCCAACTTTAAAATAGATTGTCCTTGCTACTTAATCAACTTACTTATTTTCCATATCTAGCCATGGCATACTAAAGATAACATCATACCTTAGGTTTGTTACTTTGAATCTCTCTCTTAAGACATAAGGGTCTGTCAATCTTAAGGTTTTTTCTTCACACATCTCATTCAATACATTTTCTTGGTTATCTGCAAGGTACACACTTCTTCCTTTAATTGCTTTAGTTTTAATTCTAAGTCAATTGACAATTTCAATGGAGATGTAATTTTTTATAGAGCCACAATCTACAAGCACTCGACATAGTTATTCTCTTTGTAGTCTTGTTAGATATATCAATCGATTCTTTATATAGTTGTCCAAGGCCATGCAATTTGTCTTTAAGAGATAGTAGATATCCCCAATATTGTTTCTAGGCACCTTTATCAAAGAGCCCCATTTTCTTGCTCTGACTTATTATCGACTTAGTAAATTTTGAGACTCAGAACCTGTCTTGTCTTGCTAGTGCTTGAATTTTGATATTTTAGACAATCTCTGATTTCATGGTTTGGCTCTCAACAATAATAACACAATCCCTTTTGTACCAATATTTGGCGACTTTGTGGTATCAATGATCCTTATAGGGCATCAATCTCCATTGGCATTGGTTGTTATATTGTAGTATCACATAGTAGCCTAGAATTTTGTACTATTGGTTGTGCTCCACAATTTCTGAAATCTATTGCATTGACCCTCTCTACAATCCAAATTACCTCTTCAAATATTTGTAGATTCTTTAGCTTCACTTCTCACTAGACTCCATGTTTCAAACATTGTAAGAATCAATCCATCATCTCTACTTCCAAAACTTTGCCAATTTGGAGATATAGGAACTGGAATCAAGAAACCTAAACTTGCACCAACTAAGCTTGTATAAGATTTGACAACTGATTGTATGATATCTATTTTGCATCGATGGGCCTAAATTGATTTCTAAACTCGATCTCAAACTCCTCCCAGTCACAAAATCTAACTTGAGCTCTATAGCTTTGAATTCAATGTCACCACCAAATGGCTATTGCATCTCTCAAATAGCTGGCTGCATATATAATTCATTTAATGATATTTGCTCTAGATAGTTGGACGTATTGTTGCATGTTGAAGAGCCTTTGACATACATCTTCTTATCTTGAAGTCTCACAGTGTGTACTAGCCTTATTCAATTTCAACCTAGCAGATGTTGACTCTCTTGTCCTCAAGGCTTCTATTTTTCTTTGTAAAGTAGCTATCTAGCCTAAAAGATGTTGTATTTGAGCTTCCATCTAGGATTGCTCTACCATATCTTCCATATTGTAATTTCTCCATTGAACTCTACTATTGTAATATCTTTTTACCTCCCGATTGATTTTTTAAGAGATTCAAGTTCCTATATCTCCAAATAACCACCTTTAACTCTTTCTGGAATGTTTTAAGGTGGATCCTACCTAGTCCACTAACCTAACTTTAATTCTAGAAACTTACATGGTTCTAACTATCTATATAATTATTTCATCTTTATCCTCTTACAATTGAACTAGAATGGCTATTGCCAAAAAAAAAAAAAAAAAAAAAATAGGAAGACTTGAAACAAGACTAAGGACTAGAAAAACATTGATAAGAGTGAAGAAGGCTTCACTCTTACCTCTATGTATATACTTAACTAAGAGCTATATGGCAATATCCTATAGGACCTCCAAAATGTATTGACTTTATAAGACATGTATCTTAACTTGACAAGATAAGTTTTTTTTATGTATGTCACATAGTTAGCTTCTTTTTGAAGCTACTAACACATGATTAACTTATTAACTAAGTTCTAACTTGTCAATCAACTACAAATATATGTAAAGTCAAAGCAACATCTATAGAGCTTCTAGGAAGCTTCTCTAAAAAATATTATGGAATAAAACTATATTTATCTACTTCTATTTAATCATATATGTAAATATTAGAATAAAAATATATATTTGTAAGACAACCAAAAGAAAAAGTAAAGAGAGTAGAATTTGATAATAGATCATAATTTATAAATTGACAAAACTCTATTCTAATTTGATTTCTACAATTCTTCACAAATTGTACAACTTACTTCAAAAATCTAACATCACAATCCACATGTCTCTGTAACTTTGCTTTCCAAATTACTTTACATGCCCTCCTTCATTGTGTTTTGAAAGTAAACAAAAGCTAAAATGCAAAAGTAAAAAGTATTGTAGGTTATTCATCCATCTTTTGTAGATAAATGTTTCATGGAACTTGTGATGAATCTAAGGATTCTTCTTAGGAAAAACATCATATATATCCCTAAAATATATTGAAATATATACATCTTCATTTTTTATAATAGCAAATGTATTCCTTGTATATGATAAGGTATCACCACAAAGAGTACATTTGCTATTGTCAAGAATGTAGGAACATTCTTGATATTTTAGCATATTTGAAGGATATATATATTATATTTTTTCAAAAATAAAGCGTAAGATTGAATTAATTTATATATGATCATACATTTGTTTCAATTTAGATTTTTTTTTTCTAATTATATAAGAAAATTTATATATATTTTTTTTAAACATATTTGGTGTATAAATTTTTTTTAAAAAGTTATAAAAATATGACACACATGTGCATGCATATTAATGGATATATTCTTGTTTTTTATTCTTTTTGATTAACATGTATTGTAGACTACTATTCATAGTCTTTAGTAATGAATGAAATTACTTTTTGGTTAAACCATAATTTTATATCATGTGTTTGTTGTTTGGTAGTTTTGATTTTTTTAAAAACATCTCAACAATTAGTTTTTCAAATTGTATTCAAAGGTGTTTACAAAGACATTGATAGACATAAATTTTACAACAGTTTGTAGATTTTAAGATCGACTATAATCAATGGCTAGGCCCCTCTAATGTAGGATGTTTCACTTAATTTAGGATGTTTGTTCTTAAATCATGAACTATTAATATAGGAAAATTAACTTAACCTAAAACACCAACAAATAGTTATTGAGTTTTGAATGTACGGCTGCCATCCTTGTGCAGCTTTATAATGCACTGAACCTGAAGCCTTCTTTAGGAGTACAATGCAAGGGTTCTGGCATTTGACTTTGCAAGGGTGTTCTACCATTCATTGCTCCAAGTGATTCTGGTAAACTAGAAGAAAATAAATGTATGCATGTATATATATATATATATACATATACATAATGGCCAATCAGAAGTGTCAGGATGAAGACCTGCCAGCATGCGTGTTAAAGGTGAGAATGTGACATGTGCTTCGAAATGGCGCTCAGTATCGAAATTCTACCAGTAGTCGATGAAAACCCAAAAGCATAAAAAGTAGCTAGGTGCTAAGCTTGGGCGAGGTCCTAGTCTACTGCAATTTTGGAGCACAAGTAGAATTCGAGATATCAGTAGTGTAAAAGAATTAAGCTAACGGGTAAAACGTTACTGCTAAGCTGCATTCATTCATACAATCAATCAATCAATCAATAGGCGCTATGTAACATAACTAGAAGCAGTATTCAATCTGGGTAGTGGTCGAGATCTCCCATTGGGTTTGTGACCCTATCTCCAGGAGTCGAAAATTCGTGCCCAGCTGTGTCCACCATGTGAGGGTCTTCAAGCGTATGAGAGACCTGTGCCTCATCTGCGGGAGTAGTAGCCGATTTCTTCTTCTTCTTCGATCTACTTCCCGGCTTGCATCGCAGCTTGTTGAGGTGATAATCGCATAGTTGGTACCCAGGTTTTGCCAACAAGGGGCAAATCCACCCCTTCCCGTCGGTTCGGCTGCACTGGTTACCGAGCTCTTCAGCATTCTCTTGCTTCAAATATTTCAGCTTTTTCGGTCGTCCACTTCGCACAGGCCTACTTTTCACTTGAATCTCTAGTTCCGATGATGCTACCTCACGTTCTTGAGCAACACGATTCCTCTTCCATCTCTGAGCAATGATCGGGAGCTTGCCCTCACCATTGCCAAATGTTTTGGAATCATTTACTGTACTGGACTCAGTTTGTTTCGTATGTAGTAGAGAATCTTCGCGTTGCCAGTTGGGTGATGGTCCTTCACATACAAGATTCTGCTGTATGTCAATTACTGCACTGCACAGAGCAAACTTCCCTCCCTCAATTTCCATATAGTAGGGGGAACTGCGCAATAGTTTGGCAATCCGTCTACTAGATTGAACTGCACCTTGCTCTAGACCAGCTAAACCTTGTTCTGTTATTACTGACATGATTTCCTTCGCCGTCAAGCCTGCTTTACCAGTTCGTTTACATACTGTGTACAGCGAAAACGCCAGGCTCTCTTTCGGCTGCTGCGCTGGGTGATCTGGTGAGAACGACAGAGAATTTTCGGCAATAGTAGGTGCATGTAGAGCCTGCCCTGTATTTACATCTGGCATCCAACAATAGACAATGACTTAAAAGTCAATCATCAAACTATGTCTAACGGTATCATAAATCTTCACCGTAACCATTAGACTCATTAATACTTTTTCTGATTTATCCAGATTTAGGGTTCGCAGTGTATTCAGCACAAGCTTGAGTGATAGAATAATGTCAAAGCGCAGATGCGCATGCTAGGTTAAAGCACTCGTAAATAAACGGATACACTATGGAGTGATTATTCCTACCAGTAAATGGGGGAATACTCCTGTTCCTGCTAGATCTGTACAAAACCACGGAGAGGTGAATCGACATTTCAAATAAGAATTAGACGGAGTTGACCTAGTCAGAACAGAAGATGCTTCAAGCAGAAATTAAAAGCGTTAGTCGTAGATGTTCTACATTGACAACATTAAAGAAACTTTTATGGCTCTAGGGTTACTACATGATGTGGGGACCAAGACTATGCATCCTGTTTCAGCAAACCAAGATATACAGGTGAACACCTTCTTTGTAGACTTTCGGCGGTAGCCTGAGTCTGATCATCGTGAAGAACACCAGATATCATCTCTGCAGGCTCACCAATCTGAAGGGCACCGACTCAGATTATTAGTTCAAGACTTCCACATGAAAGTAACTAAGCAAAGTGATTTAGTCATTACTGTCACAGAGAGACTTGATCCATAGACTCCTTTGTAAGGAATAATGTATGACTACACCAGATCCATAGCAGCCGCGTCCCATAGCATTTGCAGCTGGTAAGTCTGGAGAAAATGGTCGCTTCTTACCGGATCTGTATGCTTAAGCTAAGAAATTGCGGTACAAGTTCAAGAGCTAGTTGTAAAAATACACGCGGACAGTAAGTCCTTCCTGCATGAGAGATAGTCAAGCATCAAAAAGGTTCCATGTCCAGATTTCTCCTGCAAGGCATGCCAAAAAGAACATCTCCTCCAGGGCACATGCCTTTTCTCTGCATACAGCATTCTAGCCAAAGATTAATAATGCTGTATCTTGCCCGGCATTGAGACTCTGTGACTCATCCGTGAATCTCGATTACAGCATTGCCCTTATCCGTGTGCATGTTTACAAGCTCTACTATGGCAAAAGCAGCAACTTCCTACTGTCTTATGGTGAGATAATCACTTCAATACTAGAGCAATTATCTACGATCATCGCCTTTTCAATTGCGCAGCTGCACGCTTCTACTATACTCGTGATTAAGTTTCAAGCACTTGCCAGCCGAAAGAACTTAGAAACCCCTACTTTGACTTCAGGTTTAATCCAAGTCATGCTCTTCATCATTTGACAGCATGTCGGGGAACTGCATCAGCTGTCACATGCATATAGATCTTGTTTTCCACTTTAATAACAATAAACATCAACATTTGCAGAAAACGAGCACAGTTAGTGTACATAGATTGCTGAACTTACTGAATCAACATGCCCCTGCCCAAATAGCCCTGCTTTAATGACGGCTGGTCGGAGCGAAATACCAGCACATAGATCCTCCATTGTCCCACTCTTAACGTCATTAACCAGTGGTTCCTCAGAATTTGTCCCTGCAGACAATGCTTGCACTACTAAGTATACGTTTCAGAAGCATTTTCCGTGGTCCTCCCAGGTCTTTTGGAGCAGAGAGAATGTCACGCGTTCGGAACCAGAGTTGGCAAAGTTACCTGTACAGTCTTTCTTGTCCGAAGACTCGGCAAGCCACTCAAAGCTATCTCGGATCCGCTTGTGAGGACTTTGCCCCGCTTCTTTACATTTGTCTTTCCTTCCTAACGAAAGATCTAAGTATTCAGCCTCCTTGCAGGCATCATAAGATGGCAGGCCGGATGAAACGGAAGATTTTCCGGGAAAAATATCGCTATCATCTTTGGGTTTCTCCGCTGCATTCCACTTGTTGCAAAATGAATTCGGAAGAACCACATCCCCCTGAAGAGCGGCGAGTGCATTTGAGCTGTCATCACAAGAGAACAAAGGAAGACTAGAAGTTCTCTCCAGCTCGCCAGCGGGAGTTTGCTTGAAGCTTAACCCGGAAGAAGCAGATCCACATCTTGCCGAATTTCGTGCATCAAAACTTGTACCCCCCACCAATCGGTGCAGGTCATTACCTTGTACCACTTCCTCGGAACTTTCGGCTAACCCTTTTGATAAGATGGCAACGTCCTTTTTTGATAAAGAATTTACATATTCCTCTAAATTTGAATACGGTTCTGATTCGGTGAACCCCTTCGAATGCCGCAATTTGTCTAACCATGTGAACTGAGAGCGAGACCCAGAATCTACTCTGCAAATTCCACCTCCAACCTGTCCTAAACCACTTCCTTCATTTAAATCCTCTCCAATACACCCCTCTCCGTTGTCAACCGTTTGCCCCTCGTTCCCAGGTTTCTCTTTCACTCTTCTGAAGCTATGTACCAGCTCTTGTTCTTGACCTCTCGGACCAGGATTCGGGCCCGTCGAGTCCTCTCCTGTATTTCCCCTCGGCTGCTGCTTCCGGATTCGCATTTTCCAGAATTACGAGATGCAACAAGTATGGAATAATGTCAACAATGACGCCTCAAACCACAACAGTATTACCCTGTCAACCAAATTCAAAGGACGGTCAGAATGCCATGTAGCTTCTAACTCACTCTTTTTATTTTTATGCAGGGCTATTTGCCTCACAATACCGGTTCAATTTCACATTTCAGCTAACCGCATGCCGTGAATACAACCAGAGACCAGTCAACTTTGAAATACGCCCACTTTGAATACAGGAAAAGCTACGTGGTCAATAAAGAACGGAAAACGAAATACAACCTGTGGGGTTTAGATCAATAGGTCGGCACTTACAAAGACTAGGCTTCGCATTTAATACAGGAAATTTGAGTGGAGAGAGCATGACTGAGGCAATTTCTTCTTGAATCTAAAGGCCACTATCGCACGAAAGCAAAGGGATTGTAAGTGACTCGCAACTCGTTCGCGTGGACTGGCATTGGGCTTGCTGCAGCAGCTAAAGCAGGTTGATGTCTTTGAAGCTCTCCCCTTGCCCTTCTACAATCTCAGTAGACAAAAATTGATTGAAAATCACAAAACCAACTACATTCTGGGGACATAACGAGACCCGTACTAAAACGTAACGACTAACTGATATCCTCGGGGACTTACCAGCTACGACTGATTCGTCTAGCAAAATTAAGATGGGAGGGAATATGAACACACACAAAAGGAACAACGGTGCCAACGCATTGAATCGCAACAACAGCTCAAATTTGCCACCTCGACATCTATCAGAGCTGCAGACCTGTCCTCCTAGCAGCACAAATCAAGAAAGTGGTTGAGAAGGATCGAAAAGAAGAGCCGCTCCGGTGCAGGTGACATGGACAAGCGGATTTATTTCACGACAAGGGGCAACATTTGAAATAACGAACAAGTCGAGCAGAGTGAAGCTTGGCACGCCTCTGTGATCTAGATTCTCTGCAGTGTCTTAATCTCCCGAATAAGTGGCATAGGCACAACGCACACAAAAGTCTATTCCTGTGCGTGCTATTCACACTGAGCTCCCTCATCCACTTTCTTTTTGCTGGTTATATGTCTCGAAATGGAGCCAAATGATGCTCGAGTCCGTGGCAAGTCAAGATAAACTAAGGGTGCGTATTGATATCAAACGCACCGAATACACTTGAAGATGAGCGGTGAGAAGTTGGCGGCTGACGTAGGGCGGCAGCATGCAATTGTTCGACACTGAGGGAATCGAGGAGCGGTTACACACAGGTCCCCGATGACCAGCTTCATCATTGCAAGAGGACTGATTCGGAACCATTTTGAGGGGCTGCAAAGAGGAGAAGAGTAAGAAATATCTATCATAACTAATCCGGAACAGTATAGCCCTCCATTGAGAATGGCACGATACGAGACGACAACACAACTGGCGAGATTGTCTGATTCCTAACCCTAGCCCTGCCAAGCGACAGCTACTCGCCGAAGCAGGGGCGTTCGGAAAATGGTCGCAAATGGAGGCACACGTGGTCCCAGAGGAATGCTTGAAGGCTTTTCAGCTTGTCTGTCAATCCTCCGTTCTTCACCAATTATGCAAGATAGGTTTGTCAGATTTGATTTCATTGCAGGATTCGTAGCTGCCTTTATAGATATTCCCATCTCAGGTTCACTACAGCTTCCTTTCCTTGTTTTGGGGTCTAGATTCCCCTTCATCCGTAGCATCGTGAAAAGGTGCGTAGCAAGTTGCAACGATGGATGACGGCAGCATCAGTTTAGGGCTTGAGGTCATCGTAATGACGAAGTATAGACGTCTATTCATGAATCGCCTGTGTATACGTCTGCCTTACTATAATCCAGTTCAAATAGTGACAAATCTAAGATATGACTTACAGTTCCGGAACTAATTTACACGGAAGCTTCTTGTTTAGAACCGCTTTGGAAAAATCTGCCTCTTCACCTGCTGTTGTAAAGTCTCAAAGTGATCGTAGTCAGCCATTAGTGGCTTCAGTGCTCATGCGTATAAAAAATCTACTGCAGTCCGAGTGATCAAATGAGTACGAAGTTAATTCCAACTGAAACAATACTCAACGAGAACAACATACTCTTTCTTGTTAGGGCTTTTTATATCTACACCGTAAGAGTTTCAGATGCGGGGTTCGTTGGTAAAGCCCTGCATTAGAGCTGATGGTTATTAATTCGACGGAGGAAATTAGACAATTGAAAGATATAATTGAAGCTGAGATATTCTTAAAAGTAAGAGATACTTGCGGCACGTTGAGATATTTTTGAAGTCTGTAAGGATGTTAGATCTGTAAAGACAGTTTATGTCAGCGAGGAAGGTAGATCAAAATCCAGATACAATTCCTAAGATACACAAATACACTGAATATTGGCATTATCTCCCGTTGCTGCAATGAAGATAAATTACTATCACGGCAGCATAACTCAATCGTGCTGTCTCATTGCACAAGTGTGAGACCAAGAGGAGCTCAGTAGCGAATAAGGAGACCTCATAAGGCCCATTACATCACAAGCTAATAATTCCATCACAAAACCAGCTCTCAAACGATACCGAATGACAACCCCCAAGAAAGGCACAACACACTCGGAAGAACAAGGCAAGGCCACTTTGGAAGGGACTGTTCGTTCAACTGGATCATATCCACCTTGCGTCTGAGAATACAATCAACGCAAACAAGATACACATTATACCGTCGACAACGTTGTCTACGCGAAAGTGCAAAGCTGGAGTGCAAAGAAGCGCAGACAATGCAGAAACTAGAAACGAGTCACAGAAGAAGAGACAACAAGCAAGAAGAGTAAGAGACAATGAGAATGAAGCTCCTACTTTGAGGAGAAGTGTTAGCTATCGATCAGTAACGCCCCCCCCAGCTGCGAGCCAGGGCATTCGCTCTGACAAGCGCCATGCCATGCCATGGCCATGGCATCCAGGCCCTGCTGCAGCAACTGGACCATCGATCGGCAGAGCTGATCATGCCGCAACGCAAGGCGGTACAGGAGACCCGTGCTAAAATATGAATCCAAGCTAGGTTTGACTTTGGCAACCCTGCCGTTCCCTGCCCAACCCTAGCCTGGCCTCCTTCCTCCCTTCCTTTCTTCCTTACGCCGTGTGTCGTCGCATGCTCGGGATATGTGCCGTGTTTTCAGCCCTTCGGCGCTGACTGTTTCCGTGATCTTTGTGGTATGAGTCAGTACCCTCCCCCCTCCCATAATGCTCCTCCCCAATTGTGCCCATTTCCATCCTTTTTCCTAACTCATCTACCAGCCATGTCAGACAGGTCCGCCTCCTTTTTAGCAGGGTGAGCCCAACTCAGGAGCTGAATTACATGCACAAAAGGAGTGTCGGAAACTTGGAAAGGAGTAAAATTCCTCAATAGGTCGTGTTACATGTAGGTGGTTCAATAGAACATAGGATAAGTTGACGAAAGGTCAACAGCCCCAAGTTTTTCTGTAGTTTATGGTTTGTATCTGCTTTAGAGTGGACAAATATCTGCTTTAGAGGTAGACTGCTCCTAGAATAGAGCAGGCCTGCTTTTTCAGAGGAGTAGAGGGAATGAGAAAGTTTGTGTATAAACTGCTACCAAGCTCGTTGACAATATGAGTGACCTACTCCAAACTCGGCAGTAGGACTAGGAAGAGATGGTTTTTAGCAAGTCCAACTCTGTCATCAGAAGGCGCCTCCTTCGAGCTGGAGGTGATGAACTGGGTAATCCACCCTCGGGATGGACAAGCTCTAGAGAAAAAACACGCCAGTATTAAGAACTCAAGCACATAACATCATAGTTAGATACAGGTACATCAGAAATCAAAGTCACTCATAATCGTCAGTGAGTTCCGAGGACGGCGTGGGCTCAACGTTATGAAGAAAGATGAAAGGGAGTACCTTCACAATAACAGTCACGATCAAAGATATCGTTATGAGAAGTAAAATGAGCATTACAAACCTGTTTGTTGCCAGCTGCACAGTGAAAAGCAGACCCTTTGTTACAGAAAAACTTAAGTTTGGAAAGCAATACACACTCAACAAAATGCCAATCTAATGAAACAGCTCTTATTTCAGTGCAGACAGATACAAACTAATTCGGGGTCTAGGAAACCAGAGTCGAGGTCATAATTTCTTGGAGTAACACAACGGAGACTGTATGGGTTGTGCAATGTTCCTGGACTGCTTTCATTCCAGTGCGACCTCGGAAGGCGTATCCCCGGGCAACATGATGATGAGCTTCGTTTACAAGAATCATTTTCTGTACTGTATCGCATCACCTGTCTGGCAAATATTTGGCTAACCGAAACTTGGAGGCATGCTAACTATTCCTAGAGCTGACGTGAAGAAACAAGTTGGTTAAAAACCTGCAGTGCGCTGAAGGCATATAAAGAAGCAGACTATGTTCAGAAATACAATAAGCCTTACCTTGCAATCCATAAGACGTTCAAGCTGAAAGAGGGAAGTGCTTTACCTTACACCCAAGTTCTTTAAGTGATCCAGTTTTCGTTGAAAACCGGGTGGTGTCCACATCATCCTTAGTCTTGCTTGACTGCTCCTTCTGAAGGCATCACAAACGAATCAGCCTAGGCAATCTTGATGTGCGGACTAAAAGGGAACCTCAAGCTATGCTTTACTCGTGAACTGCGTTCATTATTTATCCACTGGTCACTGCAGATGTAATAAATTATCCTTAGATTTGATGGCTTGAAGTTGGGTTTTCGTTTGCAGATAACGACCAACTGCCGCTATCAGATCTACAACTAAACCATGCACAAAAAACCTCGAAATCAACCAAAAAGCAAAAGGAAAAACGAACTTCGAAAGAATTGACTTCTCCTTTCAAAGTAGTCAATTCTGCCGTAGTCGCTGTCTCTGTCCCAATACTCATGTGATATACCTCACAAGAACTCTCTGTAGTTTTATCTGTTCCATCCATCGGTTGTCTAGCCGTTTGGGTTGGGTCTTCATTTGCCACAGCTGCAGTAATGGCAACAGATGCAATTTAGATGAATTGGAGGACTTAGGGTAACGCTTCAACTGAAATACAAAATCTCAAGGCACAACTTAGGAGACCACAGTAAAAATCTGTGGACCCAATCAACTTCCTTCAGTTTCGGCCTTCGTCAAACCTTGGCAATCTCGGATGAGAGACTCAAAGTATTACGCCGAAGACATTACCAACGGGGAAGAGATAACGAGATGCACAAAATATCAAAATGATATGAATCTACCATCTAAACATGATCTAAACATGATCAAATCCAGGAAAAGAAGCATGACAGGATAAATAAATAAAAAAATAAAAAAAATCTCAAATTGGAGCACATAAGGCCCGGAGGTTAACCAACATGAGGCCAGGCGAACATCCACATCCCTTAAAGATGCAGTATATGAGCCTCCGCCGAGGAGTTCTTCCCTCCTCCCTATCGAGCTTGGGTACGTCTTTCTTAGTGCGACAAAAGAGTTGAGTTCGTTTATCTGCAGATGGAATTAACACCTATCAGAGACTGAAGATCGTTTTGATTAAAGATACGACCGCAACGAATCATTTGCTAGCATCCCTATGCATACCAGTGATTGCTTTTTCTCATTCAGCATCTTGTTAAATTCCAGATTTGTTAGGCTTTCCTCATACTTCATTACTTTGTCGAAACCCTTAATCAACCTGGAGAACCCCAGACAAGTACGCCATTTTATCACAGAAGCACAAAAAAGGGCCCAAAACAACGTTGTAATCATCTTCATCACGTCAATGAAGATGTCTGCAATCCGACAAGTTCTAAGCTTTTAACTTTCAAGGCAACTTTCAAACTAGAGAACACCATCACAAGGCATGTCTTCTCACTTTTGCTCAGAAGACAGTTGAGTAAATGAGTGGACAGCAACGAAATTATGTAGATGAACAACAAGCAATGATTCAATGTTTAAGTCTCAAATGGTGAACATATGGTATGTCACCTCAGAGCGAAGGAAGTGCTTACCGTTTTGCATCCCGCATCTGAGCAGTGAGCTCCTCCAACTGCTTGTTCTTCTTGTCGACATCTTTGATCTTATCTGTCCTTTGAAACCCACTCCTGTCAAATAAAACGCAGACTCAGTACAATTGCATTTTTGTACTGGGTAATGAATAAATGCGAAGCTCCACAATTGCACAAAGCTTAACCTCGAAGATTCACGTGTTGAAAATGATCTGCTTGTCTACTCGTTTAATTCTGATGTCCTCCATCATCGCTAGGAGAGGACCATCAACAGCATCCCATCAACGACTCAGGTATGTGAGCAGAGTATGTCTACAAAAGGACATTCACATTTCTGCTAAGAAAAACGCAACTTACGCAAGGATCAAGAAAATCTCTCGCACTTCCTTTTCAATGCTGGCCACCTGTGACGGCAGCCCTGAAACCATAGCTGCGTCCCCAGATGAAATCCCTCCAGAATTTAGACCGAATGGAGAATAAGACCAGTTTCGGATCCTTCCCTTCAACCTGTAAATAAAATCGACATTACTTCATCCTTCGAAGATAATATTATCTCGTCTGTTCTGTAGTGATGATCCAGGAAGCGGTGGTCTGTTCTTGTCACACTCCAGCAATGTGGACAATCCCTGTTGAAATGCTGCCGACGAATCCGCAAGAGCACCTTAACCTTCCACTATACGAATCAGTGCACTTAAGCAAGGACCCCGAGTGAGACAACTCCCCAATTCCAACTTTTAAACTTGCGCGATCGCTGTTTTCTTTAACCTCTAAAACATAAGAAATCTAAAGCTGACTCTGAGAGCTTCAAACGGCAGCTAACTCTTGCTCTTCTGGAAAACCTTCCACCAAATTGCAATCAATCCTCAATTTCCACACGTCCAAGCACCTGTTATCAAAAAACTGCAATGCGAATCTGGTCTTCTCTACTTCGTAAGAATATGCAGCAGCCACCTCTTCCATTCGCAGTTCACATGACCCACTTACGAATCCCTCAAGGCTGAACCCAGAGGCTGAACCCAGCGGCTGAGGAACCTGTCAACAAGCTAAAGCACCTTGACCAACCAGATCACAAGAATGCATCCTTGGAAGGGAGGGAGCGAGATGAATGAAACTCAACAATTTCCTGGACGGCGTAAGAACACGAATCGCAATTTCTTTAATCCTTACTTTACAAATGTGGATGATGGGGACCACGTGCAATGACTAGACCACGAGCCCATGAAAAATGCAGCAGACGTGGCAAACGAGACTGTGGAGATCCCAGGTGACAAGTTCATTCTGGGCCCCACTGAGCTCATCGATGCTCAGTTCTTCCAAGATTGGCGACCTTTAAAACCTCTAATCGCCCGCCTCTTCAAACCCTCAGTGCCCTTCGTTCAATATTGTTTTTGCTTCTTACCCCCAACTGGGTATTGCAATCAGAGCAATCAGTTACCAAGTATGAATGAGAGAGGATTTCATCTTTAATATTCTAAGAAGAAAGCATTCTACGGCGTTCAGCAATCTTCTAGATTTTGGATTTTGATCCAGCTCTTGATGCCTTTGCTCTCACCAGCAAATAATGTTCTCATCGTGTGACAGACTCGATGTCGCTCTTCTTTTTTGAGTAAAGGATGCTTTCCATAAAGCAGTTAACGTAAAATCCTCTGGGTGACTCGGCCATTCTCATAACATACGAAAATTGTGAAGCCTCTGGTTGGCGGTCCTTCATTACGAAAGCGTATTTGGAAATATATATCAGAGTGCCTGAAGAAATAAACTTGTCTGTCTATTTGCTATGATAGGCTGGCCACCTTGCCTTACTCTGGTGAGCTGGATTGTGCAAAACGGGAGATTGCCGAATGAGCAAAATGGCTTCCTCCACGGATGATCTGATGACTTGAACGGTGATCTTCCTTGACTCAAAACCCAAGTATGTCATGGTTCGGCAGCAGAAACTGAGAATTAGGGTAACGCAGAGGATCGGACGATTCATTTCCAATTTTCAGTGCTGATGTTAGGAGCGACCCATGACATGGAGCTTGATAGTATTATGTTAGTTTCACTTGCGATGACTAACGCCATTGTGAACATCGATGATAGATTCAAGGGCTGTCGAAACGAAGAAGAATATCATGGTATTAACAGACCATATTGTTCCGTTTAGGGAGAGTTCTACCGTCCAACCGAAGGACCCTGCTCGTGTCAGCTTCCAAGGGGAAGCATCCTCAACCCCTTTGATCTCAACATGGAATCTGTTCCGGCTTGCTTTAGTGACTTCCAGTATGCTATTTGTCTTTCTTCTCTCCACGATTTACAGCCTCAATCAAGCTTCTGGAGTGCCATCTTCAAAAGGAGGCTGGTTGGAGATGAAGCAGTCACCACTGCATCATGTCCTTATCCAAGACCATTCCTTGTCCAATGATTTGAAGTAAGCTTAAACTTCCTACACCTCTTCATTCTGAAAGTGTCTCCTTAGTGCATCATTGAATTTCAGAGTGATCCGTGTTCGTAAGCTGCGAATTTTGCATTCAGGAACTTTACTCATACGATTCTTACATCTTCATGCAGGGAGACTGATTCCGGATTGCTTCAGAGGATCAATGACAAGGCAACTCTTGAGCTGAAAACTTTGGTGATCGCCGAGACAGTAGTACCCTTCGAAAAAAGAGAAATGCTTTCGGATTACGTCAAGCAGCAGCTGGATGGATCTGAAGTTATCTCGAGTGAGCAAAAATCTGCCGTCATGAACATGGTGAACATGGCGCCCATCGAAGGGAGCATTAACGAAGAAGAAAGAGGAGTGGGAGGGAGTTTGCGAAATTCTGCTGTCATCGCATTGTTCAAAACTTATCAGAAAAATATCCATTTCCTGTTGATCGGGTAAAATTATTCTCCTCAGATATTTTTCATGACAAGCTTGCCATGTTCTCAATGTCTTTAGGATGCCATAGATTGTGTCATTTCTCGTACTTGAAATTGAGTCGCTCTGTTTGAATTGAAGGGTGCGTGTTGAGCCACGGTTGGGCTGGAGAAGGATATCTGTAAGAGAGCGCAATGCTTGGAATGATAATCTGTCAAGAGTGCTGTACAACAAGGTTTGTAGTGGACGTTCAGCTGCACTACTTGCACTATCCTCAACCTAGAATTCTCAGCTCATGGTCGCTTATGCTGTCCTTGCTAATGTCCGAACTGTGACTTTGCAGATTCGCGCTGAAGCAAAGACCTTCGTGGCATATGGTACTCCAACTCAATTGACTGAACGCGACCTTTAACGTCAAGACAATATCCCAAGATCCGCTTGGTGTGCTAGTTTTGCTCCAGATTGTCGTAGAAGCCCACCTAAAAGTCCTGCAAACTTGGAAACTTCCTTCCTGGCATCACATCAATTCCGTTAATATCATGGCGTGAATTAGTAGTGAACAGTAATGCCCGAAGACGTCTACAGAACGGAAGCGTAAGTGATAAGTCTACGAAAACATCCCTATAAAAACCCAGACGACGTTTGCGAGTTTCCTTATACTTCAGTAACGCAGGTAGCTGAGTTCATCGAAATTCATCAGTAGCCTATACCACATCGGCTGATGTTGTGAAACGTAAATCAAACCATCCCTGAGCTTCTTTCACCATTGCACGCCAACATGAGTTCTCACCGTCTGTTCATTTCCCTGGTTGACTTTTGCTTAAAACATGTCGAACCATGGACATCTACCCAGTTAATTCAGAGCATGATAGATGTGGGAAAATTGACTCTGAGCTCGATTGCATGGTCTGTGATTCATTCTCAGAAAGTTGTGAAAAGCCTCTCAGCAAAATTTTCGGGACCTCGTGGGGTTTGTGGGCTGGTGTTTAGTAAGAAAGGCTTAACCATGCCTAATACCATGAAGCTGAATTTCCATTCTGCATGCGGTAACACTATATTCATCTAGTGTGGACGGCCCTACTAAACATCTTCAACAGCTAATTGTTCATTTGAATTTTCCCTCTACAACTTCTTGTGCTAAGCTCTAAATCGCTAAAGCAGCAATGTCAATTTCAACTTCCATGGTTATTTGTCATTTTCCGGGCTGCTCAACACTAGAGGCTACCAATTCGTGATTTTATGCTATACCAGTTGATAGTTGTATTCACAAAATTCTTCCTATAGAAGTAATAATCAATGGTCATAATAGCTTTGTAATATTTAATATCATTAGATCTCCTTCTAATTCAATCATTTTAGATTTATTTTGATTAAAAAAATATAATTCTTGAATAGATTGGATTTCTTGTATTTTTGACTTTTTGAAAAGTATAATTAAGAATATAATTAATCAAGTAGAAAATCACAAGTCTAGTACAATTAAACCTATATTTGTAGATATAAGAACTTTTTTGTATGCTGCAAAAGAAGGATCACCTTGTATCATTTATGCCACATCTATTTCTAATAGTGCAAAGACTTCAAGTAGCTTTTCAAGCGAATATGAAGAATTTCAAGATGTATTTGAAAAAAAGAATATGGATATTCTTCCAAAACATCATCTCTATGATTTTTCAATTGACCTTCAAGAAGGAATATAACCATCATTTGGACCAATCTACAATTTATCACAAAATGAGTTGGCCAAACTCGAGGACTATATTGAAGAGAATCTAGCCAAGAATTTCATATGCCATTCCAAATCTCCAGTAAAAACTCTAATTTTATTTGTGAAGAAAAAAGATGGATCATTGTGGATGTGTATTGATTAAAGAAGACTCAATAAGATCACCATCAACAATAAATACCCACTATTTTTAATATCTTGACTTTTTGATCAATTGAATCAAACTAAGATCTATAAAAAACATACAATCTCATATGCGTCAAAGAAAGAGATGAATAGAAGACTGCATTTTGAACCAAGTACAAACATTTAGAATATAATGTCATGTCTTTTGGACTTACAAATACACGAGCAGCTTTTTAACATCTTATGAATGATATTTTTAGAGAGTTTTTGGACGATTTTATTGTTTGTTATCTAAATGACATCTTGATTTATTCTAAGAATACAGAAGGACATGAACTTCATGTTTGTCATGTATTACAAAAATTAAGAGATACAAGACTTTATGCCAAAATAAAAAAGTGTGTATTCTACACTACTAAAGTTGACTTCTTAAGTTATATCATTTCAAATGATGGACTTATGATTGATCCTAAGAAAATTCAAACTATTATGAATTAGAAGATTTCAAAAATGGTCCAAGATGTCCAATATTTTTTGAGATTTGTCAACTATTATTGGATCTACATCAAATACTTCTTTCAAATTACAACTCTATTTACACGTTTTACTTGTAAAGACAAACTTCAATGGAATGAAGAAGCGAAATCAATATTTGAAGCTTTAAAGATAGCCTTTGTTTTTGTACCAATTTTATATCACGTTGATTTCTCTAAGGTACTATTTATGGAAAAAAATGCATTAGACTTTGCTTTTGGTGTTATATCATCACAAATAGAAATAGATGATAAACTTCACTCAGTAGCTTTTTATTTCAAGAAATTTTCAGCAATCGAGATTAATTATGAGATCCATAATAAAGATCTTCTTGTAATTATGGATTCTTTTCAAGAATGGCATCATTATCTAGAAGGCACTTTCAATCTAATCATCGTGTATATAGATCAGAAGAACCTCAAATATTTCATATCAACTTGTATTTTGAATCATTGCTAGATTCTTTGAAACATGTCTTTGTCAAGATTTGAGTTCAATATCACTAATCGGCCAAGAAAACAAGAAGGTTTGTATGATATTCTTTTTAGATGTTCTTATCTTGGACCTAAAAAAAGAGATATAGCTTTTGATCAAGAAAAGATGTTTTTATTAAAGCCAAAATAGTTTTATCTTTAAGAGTGAAATTAACATTCACTATTAATTTCTATGGATTTTATTATGGATCTTCCAGTCTTAGGATTGTATGATTCTATATTCATGATAGTAGATCGTTTTATTAAAATGGTAGATTTTGTACTATGTACAAAATCTATCATATGCAAAAAAAACTACCAAGCTTTTTTTTGATAATATCTATTAATATCATGGATTATTGAAAGATATTATATTAAATAAAGAAATTCAATTTGTATCAAGATTTTAGAGAATTCTTTTTAAGATTCTAAAGATAGATATAAAACTTTCTTTGGCCTTTTATCCTCAAACTGATGGATAGATAGAGTACGTAAATCAAGTTCTGGAGTAATACTTAAGGTGTACCATTAATCATTAATAAGACGATTGAAGAACCCTCTTACCATTGATAAAATTTACTTACAATAATACAATGCATTCTTCTATGCAACTAATACCTTTCTTTGCCAATTATACTTATCATCTATGATTTGATACTTTTGACTTTTTAAAAGTTAATAATCCTATAGCGGAAGGTTTGACAAATTATTTGTCAGAGCTACATGCAACAATGAAGGTGCAATTAAAGGAAGCTCAAGAACAACAAAGGATTAACGTGGATGCCTATCAAAAAAAACAACCAAAATTTAATGTAGGTGACAAGGTATAGTTACTTCATCATAATATGAAGAGTACTTGTCATTGTAATAAGTTGGACTACCACATGCTTGGACCTTTTTTTATTTTTGGACAAATCAATCCAATTTCTTATTAATTACATCTACTAGAGTCAATGAAGTTCTATCTTATCTTCCATGTGTCTCTTTTTAAACCATACAAGATTGTGAACATATCAAGAAAAAGACAAGCTCTACCTCTTCTTATAAAAGTGGACAATAATGAAGAGTTCAAAGTAGAAGAAGTTCTAGATTCAAAGAGATGCCAAAATAAATTAGAATATCTTATCTTTAGGTGCGGATATGATATTAGTAAATATACATGGGAGCCAATAAAAAAATCTTACAAATATATTAAAGGCGATAAAGGCTTTTCATCGATAATATCCATCAAAATCAAGATGAAGAATAATAAGTCTTTGCTATAAAAGAAACAAGGTCTACAAAAGATTGAATTTACCTTCTATCTTTGTTTGTGGTTTTTGTATATTTGTGACATGAAGGAAATTAAGAACCAACAACTAGTAGATTCAATTCAAGAGCCTTCATTTTCTAACTTGTTGGATGAGACATTGCGATTGTCACAACCTTTAAGATGGCACAATCAAGATGAAGTTCTTCAAGAATGACATATTCTTCTTTAAATAAATGATAAGATACAACGTATTTGGTATCACGACCTTTAAAAGGACTCCCAATGTTTAGTAATTTTACTAGACATAGGAACAACTCTTGGTAGTGTTCCAAATATTTTATTTGAAGGAAGTTATGAAGGCCTCAACAATGATCAAATAACTAGGTGGTCTTCCTGCCATAGTATGGAATACTATCAATGGTTGAGAGGCCCTATCAAATATCTTTGAAGAGAATTAAGATCAGAGTATGTAGCAAATATAATTTGCTGTATCTTGGATTTTCTCAATATAAGATGACCACTCCTCGTGGAACTTGTTATTAGAAGGGAGGGTAATGTGATGGACATACACATGTAAATCAATCATTACCTATATGATTTTGATAAAAGTACATAAAAGTAGGTTAATTCTATAATATCTTCTATACAAGCTTCTTAAAAGCTTCATAAATATTTTTTTGACTTTATAGGTGTGTATAATTGACTTTTTAGGTTAAAAATGTAGTTAATAAGTTGTTCATATGCCACACATGTTGGTAGCTTGAAGTACACGCTAATTATGTGGCTTATACGTAGAAAACTTACCTAAGCTAAGGCATGTGTCCTGCAAAGTCAACACATATTAAAGGTCTAATAGAACATCACCATGTAACTCCTAGTTAGATAGTATATATAGAAGGAAGAGTGAAGTCTTTTTTACTCTTGTCAATTCCTTTCTTGCTTCTAGTCTAGATTTAAGAGTCTTTAGTTTCATTGTCTTTTGGCAATAGCCATTTCAGTTTCCTTTTGATATACATACTATTTTATTGCTATTTTTTCACTTTTCTTTTAACACAAATTTTTTAGATTTATACCTCTTCTTCTAATTCATGTATTGACACCAATTTAGAATATTTAATTGCAAAAAATTTCAAATATCTATGTTAGAAGGATTAGTTCTTGTTAATGATATAAATTCTTTCTATACCAATTCAAACTTCTATTTTCAATTAATAAGAAATTTTTTTTTTTGACTATATTTATGTAAGACATCTCCTTTGCTATGATCTAAGTCAGTAGTTTCATGAAAAATCTACAAGAATTTTATGTAGATTTTGCTAAACATATTATATATATATATATATATATATATATATATATAAACTTAGATTATAATATTTTTTACACATTGAAGGAGGATTGTTTAGTCAAGGATTGAACCAAAGAAAATTAGAGAACATGTCTTGAAACAACATTGAAGCCTATATCTTCATACTTATAGGTAGCTTAATTAATTAGAAAATTAAGCACTAACTTGCACTCTTACAATCTTCAACAAAGGCAAATTATTGCACCTTTAGTGATGTGCATAAGAAGGCATTTAGTTACAACATTTATCACTGAAATTTAAGTAATCAACTCAATAGTCTCCATTACCCATAAAAACGTTGAAATACATCAAAATATTTTAAACCTCTTACTATTACAACCTGTCACTATACATTGTAATAATCAAGGATTGATAAAATTGGTACAAAATCTAGTCTTCTATATCAAAACAAAACAAGTCAAAGTATACCATTACTTAATTAAAAGCAAATTTTAGAAGGAAAAATTGTATATTATTTTTTTCTAAAAATATCCAACTAGTACATTTACTTATAAAACTATTAGAAAGAATCAAGTTTAAAACTCATAAAGATGCATTAGACATCCAAAGCCTTAGTAGCCTAGCCAAAATAATATAACATTAAATTAAAAAAATTAAATCTTAAAAAGTATTGATATCATTATGATAGAAGCTTTCTAGAATATAATAATTTTTCTACAATTACTATACAACCATCTACTTTTTTTTGGCAAAAATTAGTATTAGCTGATAGAAATAAATAAACTTATCATTATTAGCCATTATTACTACATAAAGACCTTCTATTACAATTAAAAGCTTTATTATAATAGAATCCCTCATTTTTAAAAATGATTGATATCAATCACCTTTGACAAAATAAAAGACATAATAAAAGGCAAAAAAGATGCAAACTATTGCCAACAACAACAATTAAAAGACACAAATTTCTCTACATTATAGGGCAATGGCATTCTCATAGCACAAATTTTTATAGCTATTAATTCTACCATATGAGCTATACTATCTTTTTTGATGTCTATTTTTTAGAAGATAGTAATAACTCTTAGCACACAAGTATATATTCAAAAAAAGGTTAAAATAATATTCCAAGAGCCTACTTAAATCCAATTCAATAATGTTTCTTAGTACTCTCTTCTTGAATATACGATCCATTGCATCATCACCAAGATCAAAGATACAACAAATTAATTTATATAACAATCTTTACATTACCTATATGCATAATAAGAACAAATCTTTTACCACAAACCACACAAATTCTCACTAGCACAATCAAAAATTATAAAAGTATCAATATGAATATAAATTAAAAGGCAAAAAAATACATATCACAATCATACATCAAATAATCTAAAACCAATCATTCATTTCTTGATGTTGCAATAAAGCTACAAAAAAAAAAAAAAATGACAAAAAATATTAATTGAAAAGGAGTATTAACAATAAGTCATCAAAGATTACAAATGATTATTACTTCTTTTGGTTGGATGAATATATCTTAGATTATTAGATGTCATAATCAAGTTTTCATTTGAACTCATTGTATTTTTGTTGTGTTAAAGCGCCACTAGCTTTGTTTTTACAACAACTTCATTCTTTAATCTTTTAATGTATTTTTAAAAGTTCAAAACCAAAAATCGATAGGTGATGGTGGTGACAGAGAATAAAACCCTCACAACTTATTTGTTATTGTTGTCATTTCTTCAATGGATTTTAAAGGAGAAACTAAGGTCAATTGCTGATGAATACTTAGTTGTAGGTGTGGATATTAGAGAGGCATTAGTACTCCGCCATGCATGAAGATATATTTTTGGTACCCATTGTAGTTTAGTCACTATAATCAACAAATCCAATGACTTGAGTACAAATCTTTTGTACTCAAATGTATTAATAAACATGTAAATAGTTTTATTTAGATGATATATTATAATATTTATAATATTAAGCCACCAATAGTCATCTTCTTAATAATTATATAATAATTTATCAATGCATCTTCCACCATTGAAATAAATTTTATTATTTTTAATCACAAAAAAAAAAAAATTAATATAACATCAAATTTTACTTTGGTTTTAACTATTTAAAGTACCTTTAAATTTAAGATTTTAACTATCAATAGATAGATCTATTATATATAAAAATTAAATTTATCAAAGAATTATTTCTTTTATAATACATGACATTCTAGCATTTATAAAGAATAGTAGTGCATTTATGGTTGTCAAAAATTTAATTTAAATTCAATTAATTTAAAGAAATTTAAGTTGATATAAAAAATAGGAAGGAAATAAAATATATATATATATATATATATATATATTTCTTATACTATAAACAAATAGAGATGTAGAAATAATATAAAGAGTAGCAAGCTTAAGTAATAGAGAGTTAATAGATCAAGAAGAAAAGAAAGAGAGAAAGGTCCTTATTTACTAAAGCTAATCTATGAATTTTTTTTATTTTACCTAAAAGTCCTTGTTCACTAAAAGTAGTCTATAGAAGTTAATTGGACCTATGACTTTTACGAGTGCAACATGAAGTAGGGCCTAAAAAGAATTATTTTTGAGCTTGCAAAAAGTTATTAGAGTTATATTTATTAATTAGAAAATATCAAATTAAGCATATTATATACATCTTAACTTTCGGATTTTGTATGGTACTAGAAATAAAAATTTGAATAAATAAGTTAAAAAATAATTGTTAAATATACACTTATATAGTTACATATTAAAAGATAAATATAATGATAGAAGTTTTTAAGTTTAATATTTAATAGATGAAAAAAAAGCCAATATAGATAAGAAATTATAATCTAATATGTTAAATCTATAATAAAAGAAGTTCTTCAAAAATTTAATCATGGCTAAAAAAGAAAAGAATATATACATCTTTACATCTACATATAACAAAGTCTACAAGGTTTCAAAGCACCATATGTAGTTCAACATTTTTTACCAAGATTTATTACCATAAATAATGCAATCTTCATAAGGTGTATTCTTTTCTTCTTCTTTCATTTTTATTTTTTATTTTCATTTTTACTTTTTATTTTATTTTTACTTTTTTTGTATTTTTTTTCAAGGATTTCAAAATTGATTGATATTTTAAAATTTTAAATTTTTTTATCTATAATAGAATTCTTTTAAGACTAAGTTTTTATTAAAATTTACCACATTTTATTTTTAAGTTTAATGGTTTTAATTTATTGAATTTCTATCAAAATTTAGTATTTTAATATTTTAAATTTTAGATTATTTTTTATAGAATTAATTAATAATAATAAATTATATTAACTTCTGTGCACATAAAATTATATTGATAATTTTTTATAATATTTATTTTATTGAATTTATAAACAAATAAAGGTTTAGCATATTTATAGTAGTTTTTTTATAAATAAATTATATATTATATTATAAAATTTATATATTTACTATATTTATATATATATACATATATATATATATATTTAAATCCTTTAATTGAGAGCATTCTTGGAGTCCTGCTCCAAATGTTTTAATAATCTAACTTATTCTTTTTTATTTGGTAAAATCAACCTTAGTCTCAAAAATCTATGGCTTCTAAATTTACTTCACTTTAAAATGTTTATGCAATTCTTAGATGTGAAGTTATCTTTTGATTAAATTTTTTATGGTAATGAAACTCTGGATATAAACTTCAACTCTTTTATAGCTTGGGAAAAAAATCTCCTCACACTTACTTTTATTATTTTCACAAATAGTAAGATGTAGACGTGTAATAGTTACATAATTTGTCTTCATATATATATATATATATATATATATATATATTATAAACTTAGTAAGGAATATGATTTTATAGAAAACTAAATCAACACAAACTAAATCTATGAAGCTTGTTTATAAATGAGATTTAATTAATTAAACATTTAATATGCTAGTGTAAAGAAATAAACAGTGAAGGTGCATCATATGAATATTCAAATGGATTTACACATTTTGGTAGTAATTGTTAAAGCTTTAAAGAATTTAAAGAGCCATTATTGAATTGGCTAAGTTTAAGGTTTTATATTTACCTCTACAAAAAATAAATCTACTTCTATATAAAAATACATAAAGAACAAGTTAAGGATTTAATTTTTTTAATCAATCCTTTTAAAATTTAAATTTAATATTATTAAAAAATAATTAATTATTTGAATATTCAAAAAGTTCTATTAGATATAATTTATATAGAATATCTAAATAACTTTTCAAAGAAATCTTTTTAATTCATATTTTTAATTCATATAACTACATGAATTTTATATAATAATTAAGTATTTTTATCTTTATTTTGATTTTATAGTAGTTATAAATAGATAATATAAATATTTGATTAATATAAAGTTAAAATTTTAAATTATAATTTTTTTTGTTTATACATTTGAATATATATAATAAATTAAAATAAATCATATTTTTTTTAAAAAAACTTTAAATATAAATAATTTGAAGTTATAAAATCAAAAATCAGATTTATAAAATAACAAGATCTATCTATGTGCATCTATCTAAAGTATCATTTATCTTTTCATATATCTATCCATCCAAAGTGTCATTTATTTCTTTATTCATGTATCTATTAATGGATTTATTTTTTGAAATTATATTATTTTGACATTTTTTGTCAGTTTAAGTGTCTGAATAAATGAAAGAAAGTAAAAAGAAATGCAATATCTAAGTATATTACCATGAGCCACACTTAAATATTTTAACTCGATTATGTGTTTTCTACTATAGAGGAGATACATAACTTTGATTTATTTTAGTTATTTTGGTATGATCCTATTTTAAAGAAAAAATTCTAATTAAAAAATAATTTTTACTTCTTCATAAGCATTTAGAAATCTACTGTTTTGATATGTTATTTTCAAATCAAAATACAAGGCTCCAATGCTACTACATACATACATACATACATACATACATACAGATATATATTTTATATATATATATATATATATATATATATATATCCTAGTGGACTTAATAATTAATCATGTTTCTAGTAAAAGAAGTATTGAAAAAAATGATTTTTATTCATTTATTTATTTTAAAATGTATATTTTTCATGCATTTTTGGTAATTTTAGATCTTTAATTTTAAGAATCCCTTATTTTTTCAGCAAATAGATGTGTAGTCTTGATGTAATTTAATTAATATCTTTAAAACTTGAAAATGCACAATTCTTGTATACATACAAACATATATATATTCCATATATATGTTTGTATTTAAATCTAGTGTAATTAAATAAAAATTCATGCCTCATATTTTTGAAATCTCTTAATTGTATAAAACCATTTTAAAATAATAATGTAAAATTAATTAAGCTTTAAATTTTTTTAATATTTAAATTAGATTTTAAATATTATCATTATTATTTAGAGCTTATGAATATAAAGAAAAATTAATTAATGTTTTTATTAAAGAATAAATAATACATTATAAAATAAAAATAAATGTAAAAAAGATAACAAAAGTACCTAGACTTGTGGTAAAACTTGTTTTCTGAGGCCTAGACTTACACTTATTGAACAAAATTATATAACTATGTCAGTTAGGATATCATCTTATGTAAAAATATTAAAAAGAATTAAGAAGAAAAAAATAAAATAAAATAAAATAAAATAAAAAGTCTTTAGCAAGTTATAACTCTATTGCAACCTATAAATAAAATTGAAAAAACCACTTACAAGTATGAAATCTATATGCACCACTATAAATATATAGATACTAATTCATGAAAGCAAAGATAACAGTCATGAATAAATACACACCATAATAAAACAAAATCTATAACCAAATAAACAATGTTTTTAAAGACGTAGGGAACTAAACCAAAAAATCATCCATGTTACAGTTATAAATATCAGAAAATGAACATCGACCACTTCTGATACAAGACACAATAAAGGCCAAACACCTGCTTCGGGGAAGGGTTTCTGAATCATTTGAATATGAGAGACCCAATTGAAGAAATCAATGCAAATTTCAATGAAAATTTGAACAATAACCAGAAGAACAGTAATCAATGAAGCAAAACGGAGAATGGAGGATGAGAATGTGACCAGCAAGTGGGTGATGAGATGCGGCGTAGCGAATTCTGCATCAACTGAGATGGTTCATAGCATCAGAAAATCCTCACCCATCAGAATTGTGGCATAGTCCCACAATTCTCTAAAGAGATCACCCACGTCTTCATCAGAAAAATTGCTTCGTACTGCAGGTTTGGACTCACCTCCCTCATGATATGTTGTTTTCGTTTTAGCTGTAGAATGGTGATTCCTTTTTTCCTGAAACTAACCACCGCTGCATGACGATATGAACAAGTCACTGGAGCAGCATTGACTTGACTTGCCTTGATGCAACGCCGGTTGACAAGGAAATGTGTGAGTGGGAGGTGATGGTGTCGGCATTGTGCTTGATGGAGACCGAGATGAATATCCGCATCTGGATCTTGCATACAAAGGATGCCTGCACCCATTTTGCAACCATCGCCGCAGCCAGGTTGGTGACCAACCTCCACGCTCTCTTCGGAGACATTACTCTTGCAATTTTTTATTTTTATTTTTATTTATTTTTATTTATCTCTCTCTCTCTCTCTCTCTCTGCTCTTGTTGGTCCTTCTCTGGCTTGGCGTGGTTCCAGGTTTGCAATGGTTTCGAGCAGATCTCCCACATAGCTCTAAGTAGCTCGAAGGTCTTCACTTCATGATCTTGGGATTGTGTGTTCAGAGCGTACCCGAGGAGATCTTTGTTTGGAGAAGACATGATCAGCCCCGAGTTTTTAAATTTCATGGCTCTTTCGTTTGCAAACCACGATGCCTAGCTTGTCATGGATCATGTTCCAGTTGTTAGTTTCGGAGCTCTCTGAAGGTTCGTTTTCGTTTCTTTTTTTGCAATTCTTTTTTCTTCGATTTGAGAAGCTCAAATTGAAACGCCGAATGTGCAGAATCATCTCGTAACAGCTCCTGTGCTGCTATCCTCCGTTGAAGATGCCGGATACAAGTTCCATGATGGGCTTCGGCAGTTTTTTTGCGGCAGCTCTTGCAGTCTCATCCCTGTGCATCGTCGTGGGAGGGCAACTGAGCCAACCAGGAACGGATCATGGCATTATGAGCATAAAAAACAATCTGCCATATCAAGTAACCATCATCTGCGAATCAAACGTGGAGAAGAAACCGTCATTCCACGCGGTGGCGGGAGCCAGTCTGCAGTTCGATTTCGACACGAAGCAGCACTTGCAGTGGGCATGCAGCTTCCAATCCGAGGGACCTCAGGGCTCCTTCGTGATGTGGAGGTCTCCTGCATCAGGAGGCCCCGGCTACTTGTGCATTCAAGTGTGCCAGTGGAGGGCCAATCTGCAAGGGCTATCGGTGTTGCGAACTGGAGGAAACACGGCCCTGGTCTACTTGTGGCACTGATAAGCGGCATCTACTTCATATACACACACACACACACATATATATATATATATATATATATATATTGTTGTAACTAATTAAGTTCGCACCTCATGATGTTCACAACTAGGGAATCTAGATGAATGTCCACGTCGCTCTTTTTCAGCAACTTGTATTCACAAAGAAATAGGCTAGCAAGTGGGAAACAAGTTGTTTGCTTTTGCCTTAAAACTCTCTTAGTCATACTTAAGGCTAGAATTGCTCTAAATCGGAGCACATTAGGTAGTGGATAAGGATCTTGATACGTATATAAATCACGTCTATAACCTTGTGATACATGACAATAAGATAACATTTTCTCGTCTCCATGCAAAGAACCTTGGTTTCTACTTGATATCAGAACGATGTTGTCGAATATGTAGTTGTTGCATTAGCAACTAATCTACATTTTTTCTTGATTGAGTCGAAGAAAGTGTTTCTTTGAGACCCATGCAAGCTGATTGAAAGTAATCGAAGGTGCCTGCTTCACTAAGGATCACGATTGAGTGGAGCTACCGATTTGCACCGCTGAGCGAAGCTTGGAGTCGACTGAAGATCACAATTGAGTGGAGGAACCGACTTGCATAGCAGAGCAAAGCTTGTTGTCGAGTGAACGTATTGATCGAAGTTTTTGAAACCATTATAGATTGCTATAGAAGGCAAGATCACAACTGCAGAAAATTAGTTCGACATCTAGACAGAGAGAGGACTAAAATTTGTTGAAATGACTACTAAAGGATCTTTTTCCATCACTGACCCCAACAAGCTTGAAGGTACCTCCAATTATGGGAAATGGAAGATAAAGATAAGAACCATTTTGAGAAAGAAGGAACTCTGGCATTATGTCTGCCCACAAGAATTTAGAATTATTGTGGAGCTCGGAGAGATCACACTTGAGATAGAACAAGGGGAAATGATAGAGCTTTAACGATTCTAATACTCTCACTAAAAGACAATGTGTTGCACCATGTCTCAGAAAGTGAAGACCCTTTGTTGTGTTGGAACACACTCAAGAATATCTTCAAAGCTACGAACGGAGTAAGAGCTCTTCATCTCAGCAAAAATCTTGGAAATATCAAGATGGCTGAAGGTACCACTACGGAGTATTTTATCAAGTGAGTAAAGGAGCTGGTCACCCAACTCTCGAGTGTTGGAGACCTAGTACAAGACACCAGGGTGGTTCAGATCATGCTCGGAGCCTTACCAAAAAGCTATGACGCTTTTGTTCAAGTCGTATTGTGTCAGGACGAGCTGCCCAAGTTTGAGAAACTTTGTGGCAAACTTCTATTGGAAGAAGCAAGAAGGGAGGGCGATGGGAATCAAAATGAAGCACTTTCAGTAGTGAAAGCAACAAAGCATATAGGCACATTCTACAGAGGACAAAGAACTTATTTTCAACACCTCAAGAGCAAAAATGATAAGAGGTGGATCAGCGAACTTCAAAGCCCCAGAATATTTTAGAACTGTGCGGAGAGGACATTGCAACAACTGTGGAGTTCGGGGCCACTTCGCAAGGGAATGCGTCAAACCACCAATACACCAACAAGAACAATACAAATCTCAATTTAGACGTCGATCGGAGCACAGAACACAAGCTCATGCTCTGCAAGAAGAAACAATGACGGAAGAGCCAATGAAGGCTTCTGAAATGTTCGAGGCCGCTATGATGTCGACAACAACGACATTGATATCAACAACAACGACATTGCTAGTCGGTATTTAACCTCCGGTGCTACAAAGCACGTGACGAGGGATCCATCCAAAATGTTTGAGTTGAAAACAATTGGAGACTCTAATGTTTGCTGATCAAGTGGAATTTCTCATTCAATACTAGGAAAAAGAAATGTATTTTTTAAATCTGATGGACAAGTAAAGAAGATTAGCAATGTTTTGTACGTTCTTGGTGTCACAAAAAATCTGTTATCTGTAGATAGCATCACGGACCAAGGCTGTATTATAACATTTGGCCCAACACACTATCAATGATTGTGAACGCTTTTGATCCATCAAAAGTTATCGCTCGAGAAAGTTGGGACGCCGCCAATGGGCTACATGGGTTAAACTCCGTTAGCTTAGAAACTCACATTTGTTTTATTGATGAACAAAACTCACTTGATTTGTGGTATTCTAGACTAAGTCATGTCAATCACAAAACTCTCCGGGGGATGACAACTGCGGTAGAAGGACTGTGGTAGAAAGACCATGCTCACACTGCATGGAAGGATATCATAGGAGGGCCAACGTCTCTAAGAAATCAGCAAGTAGGGCCGCGCAGAGAAACGAAATTATACATTCGGATCTCTGCGGGCCAATACCAACATAGTCCTTATCCGGATCATGATTTTTCATGACCTTCATCGACGATCATTTGAGGAAGACATGGACTTATTTCTTAAATCGAAATCAGAAGCTCTCCAAATATTCAAAGATTTTATATGATAGAGAATGCAACAGAAGATTTCATCAAAATAATTAGAGCAGACCGAGGAAGGGAGTTTACATTGATGGAGTTCAAAGCATACTGCACCAGTAACAGTATTGTCCACAAAAAAACTCAAGCTTACACTCTGTACCAAAATGGAGTTGCGGAGCGTAAGAATAGAACGCTCCTCGAATGAGCCAAACCCATGACTTTTGCCAGCAACACGCCCGCATACCTCTGGTCGGAGGCAATTAACAAGGCCACATACTTGATCAATCGATGCCCCTCACGCAGCAACAACGGTGTCACTTCAAAAGAGAGGTACATTGGAATCAGACCCGCAGTCAATCATCTTAGGATTTTTGGATTGTTGGCATATGTTTACATTCCACAATATCAAAGAAACAAAATCCAGCTTAAATCTATTTGCTGTTTTTTTGTGTTATGATCTAACTACAAAAACGTACATGTTATTTAACCCCTGGGACAATGAAAACAGTGATAAGTAAGGACGTCGTCTTTGACAAAACAGTCCTGAGTATTAAACAAATCATGCCACCGCAACCACTAGGAGAGAGTACAAGGCTAAATCTCACCTGAATCAACAAAGTCGCGCCTCCAAAAGAGAATGCTAGTTCGCAGTCTCAACTGGAACCATCTACAGATGATCATCAAAAGTTAACTTTGGCCTCAACATCAAGCACACAAATGACTTTGTCGAATACATCACCCATGATCCAAAACAAGAGGTCAACCTGAGTAAGAAGGCTACCAGTGTGCTTTGAAGATTATATATACGTAGTGGATTTAAAAGATCTTGACGCCTTTGAGGAAGCGAGAAGTCACCCGGGAGGTGGTTCACAGGCCAGAGGGCAAATCAACTATTACCTCGAAATGGATTTCTAAAACAAAGCTGACCGCCGATGGTATAGTATAGAAGCTCAAGGCAAGGTTTGTTGCCCGAGGTTTTAAGTATAGGGAAGGTATCAATTATCAAGACACCTTTGCCTCAACGATTAACTGGCCAACCATCAAGTTCGTTGTGATCATGGCGACAAAGAAAGATTGGAAACTTTGATATCTAAATATTAAAACCGCATTCCTGAATGGAGATTTTCAGGAGGAAGTGCACAGGGAGCTGCCTCAGGGTCTATGTCTTTTGCAATAAGAGGATCAAGGTAAGGTCTGTTTGCGTAAGAAAGCGATTTTTGACCTTAAGCAAGCTAGTCGGGCTTGGTACATCAAAATCCATATGTTCCTGATTGATTTTGGAATGGTCAAAAGTGAAGTAGATCACAATTTGTACTTCTGTCAGGAATGTGAGCTAACCATGATAGTTCTAATTTATGTTGATGATTTATTAATTACTAGTAATCATGCAACTCGCATTGATGCACTTCAGCACAAACTTGAAAACAAATTTGAAATGTCAAAGTTGGGAGTTACTCACCATTTATATTGGAGTCGAATTTGTTCGTTTCCCGCATGGAATACTGCTGCTCAAGAGGACCTATGCATTGAATTTCCTCAAGAAGTTCAAGATGATGAATGGTGCCCCCGCAACAACCCTGATAAAAGTAGTTAACTCCACGTGAATATAGAAGCAGATTTGGTGGAGATAAACAAGTATTAGAGCTTGATTGAAAGCTTGATTTATCTTATTCATACCATGTCTGATATTTCTTACCATGTCACTTGCCTCAGTCGTTTCATATCAACCCTTCAACGACCACATTTTGATGCTGCTACAAGTATCCTCCGCTACATCAAAGGAACCAGTAGTTTTGGGGTGAACTTTTCGAAAGCCACAGCGATAGATCTACAAGGCTTTGTTGACTTAGACTAGGGACGTGATCTGAACAAGAGGAGATCAACATCCGGCTTGTTGTGGAAAGTAGAGGAGGCACCACTTCATTGGAGCAGCAAGCTGCAACCTACGGTAGCACTCTCCACGACAGAAGTGGAGTACAGAGCTCTTTCTGATGCGGAGAGAGAAATCCTGTGGCTGCGAACGATGATGACTGAGTTGAGAGAGGGACTAACAAAGCCAACAAAAGTATTTTGTGATAATCAAAGTTCTATCAAGTTGGTCAAAGACCTAGTGCTGCATGCAAGAGCTAAGCACATTAAGTTGCAGCATCATTACATTATAGAAAGGGTTGAAGAATGTGACATCAAGATAACCTACATCCATACAAGTGAGCAAGAGGCCGATATATTTACAAGCCGTTGGGAAGGGTGACCTTTCAACAACTTAGACAGAGAATAAGAGTGTAAGAGCTCCTCTAAGAGAATAAGCTCCTCTAAGAGCTCTCAGAGTGAGCCTCCTACCAGTAAATGTGCTCGTCAGAAGAGCCCACATTTGAACTGCATCCAGAAGCTATTTCTTCCGTATCAGCGCTATTGCTCTCACAGGATAAGAAATTCCTTCCCAACAAATAGTCACTCAAATCCTCCTCCAATAGAATTCTAAACCTATCTATTTCAATTCTGTAACGGCAGGTCAGAGGGAGAGGATTTTTCTTTTCTGACTCACAATGCTATACATAACCATGATTGTCCATACTAAAAAATGAAACAACTTGCCACTTGAAGAAGCTTCCAACCAAGCACTTTCACGCTTGGGAAACATGCCGAAGTTGAAATAGAAGGAAGGGAGCGCGAGAGACAAGGAGCCTGCGCCACAAAAATTTGGACACAATACCATTAGGTGGACTAAGAAGCAAGGTCTCATCACATGCAACATCGTTAATCTTGGCAGTACGATGATTCTGGGTTGTGACATCGAAAGAAGAAGTCCCTAGCACCGAAGCAACACAACCACAATCCACTGAACGAGACTCACGCAACGACGTGCAAAATCTATCACTAGCCATACCAAAACTGCAAATGCCTGCGACTGCAAACATCATCACCAAGATGAAGATAAAGGACGAAGAATCTAGAGTATAGAAGAAACTGTTTCAGAAAACTGAGGGGAAGAGACACTTACCAACACCAGTTGTTGAAATTAATGCAGGATGCGCACCTTAACCTCCTCCACGCTATCGCGGTCCCGCAAGTCGGCCATAACTATCATTAAAACTTGTTGAACTGATAGTATCATCATAAGGTGAGACTGAGGGTGTTGAAACTAATTACATTCGCACCTCATGATGTTCACAACTAGGTGCGAGGGAATCTAGATGAATGTCCACGTCGCTCTTTCTCAGCAACTTGTATTTGCAAAGGAATAGGCTAGCAAGTAGGAAACAAGTTATTTGCTTTTGCCTTAAAACTCTCTAAGTCATACATCAGGCTAGAATTGCTCTAAAACAGCGCACATTAGATAGCAGAAAAGGATCTTGATACGTATATAAATCATGTCTGTAACCTTGTAATACATGACAATAAGATAATATTTTCTCGTCTCCATGCAAAGGACCTCGACTTTTCTCTCTCTCTCTCCCTCTCTCTCTCTGTGTCTACATGTGTATACATAGATCTATATACATATATATATATATATATATAACGTAAGTCTCACCACAATGATAGTTATGGCCGACTTGCGGGACCGCCGACTCAGTGTCTGATCGAGTGTTGCCACACTTTCCGATGGGCACTGAATTACCCAACTCTCTCACTCTCTCTCTCAGTCTCATGCAGAGGCATGGAATCACCTCTTTTGCCAATCCTGTCATTGCCTTTCTTGCTTTCAGCCCCGTCAAGAAGAATCACGTTGTGAGACTTACTTCTATGCATGCATCCGGTTTGTTGTACCAACTTTGGGTTGATCAAATTCAGTTTCCTTGCTCTTCACAATATTTAAGAAATAAATGTTGAATGTAATGAAAAGTTCTTATACTTTAAAATTGGTAGGATATATATATATATATATATATATATATTGCAATTTGAGGTTTAATGATTATTGCTAAGTTTTAGATGATTTATTTACAAAATGGGGTTTATAATTATTAGTAAAATTTGGATGAATTATTTACAAGAATTACAACATCTGATATCTAAAAAAAACTTTCAAATAGAGATAATGTTTTATTAAAATAGAGTGGGAAATAAAATTTATAATTTTTATGATTAAAAGTTTGGGATTTCAAGAAAACTCTTTGTGGAATATATTTAAAATCAAAAAAATCGTACTTTTATTAAAATTCAAAAAAATAAGCAAAAAAACTAACAAAAAGATACATAATAATTTCAATTAAAATAAAGCGTTTTTAAATAAGTATCGTTCTAAAATTTGACCTTTAAAGTTGCTAAAATATTTTATGAAACAAAAATCAATGAATTATTTTAAGTATAAATACCAAGGTTTTAAAATATAGTACATTAAAATATATTTTTATAGGCTTAATTATTGTATTTTTTTTCTTGTTAAGATTTTGTTTTATAAGTGTATTTAGTTATTGTTGCAATTTATTAGTCTAAACATAAATCATAGCACTTCATATCAGGATTACTATTTTTTATTTTATTTAATTTATTTGATTATAGATAATTTTTAGAAAATATATATGTTTTTAATAATAACCTTCATTTATAGTATTAAAAACTAGTCTCATATGTAAAATTTTTATAAAAATAAGAGAAAAAATATAGCCATTTAATTTAAATTTTAAAATCAAATATTATTGTAAAAGGATTTGCTAAGATGCGATATTGGTCAATGCGTTCTACCAATTTACAATTCTTATATTAATTATAAATTTTAGAGTTGGAAGCTTACAACACACTACATGTTTTTAAATTAGATTTATATTAGATTATTTCTAGCATTGGTTTGCTGTTGTCTATGTATTTTAAATATATAGTGTTTATATTTTTATTTTATTAATATTAATTAAACTTTAAAATTTTATATTTTATGCTTTGAGTCTTTTCTGGCAACAATAAAAATATTATTAATATTTCTATCTAATTATAGTTCTTTTGTCATAAATTAATCAATTGTAAAATATTAAATAATGTATTTAGAATACTATTTGAATGTTTCTAATGAACAATAAAATATATTTTATAATATTTAATGCTACAAGTAGATTTCTACAAAGACTTAAGATTCTATAATTATTATTTTTGTGATTTTATTTTTAGTATTGAATTCTATTAGAAGCTGATTATAACATTGTTATTAGTATTTTATTAAATAAATCAAATTTTTTAATATCAATTTTTATAATGTATTCTTCATACTTCAGAAAAATGTTGGATTTATATTTGTGTCAAATTATTCTTTTTCATAAATCTCTATTCAATAAAAATAGTTCAAACTATAAGATTAAGCGACTTTTTTATTTAAATATTCAAAGATTATATGTTTAGATGGTTGGTTATTTATATATAATCTTGATAGCTAATCCAATATCCCTATCTAAGATTTATATAATTTCTTCTTATATTAATTATTAAATGAATACAATTTTTTGAATATTCACAAAAACTGAAGTACTCTCTATTGTAACATTTTTAAAAAAACTCATTTTATGTATTTTAGTATTTGATAATCTAAGAAAGAACCAGAGGATTTTTGACATTTTGATCTATGCCATTGAAAAACAGAATTTGGAGCAAACATAGCAACAACAGATTGATTCTAAAGCATATTGAATAGACTTTATACAAAAAAATTGATTTTTAATTTTTTTTAATCACTTATACAACCAACAACAATGAAAATATATGCATTGCAGGCATTTGAAAAAAGTGGTAATACATTTGCATTTATCATAAAGTCAATAAGAACTTTAAGACTTTGGTAGATATTTTCATGTGTTGCTTTATCAAGAATTATTGTACACCTTCCTAGTTAAGGATGTACTACACATTCAACATTTGAGATCCCACTGAAAGTGCAAAAACAATACACATGTAAATATCTTTTAAAGGATTATTCATGTAATTTAGAATGAGATACCAACACAACATTGTCATTCATCGGAAGCTATTAATTGGGAACCTCAACATATATATGTATGTCTATATATATATATATATATGTATATATATGAATATAAAAAAATGTTAATTAATGATTTTAGACAAACTCTTTTTGCTGCTGTAAATGAAGCTGAGAAGATATTACTGATATTTCTATTCAGCACTCTAAGTTGTGACAACACATCAAAGTATATAAATTATGAATAATAAAACCATCAACATTTAAAAAATAAATATAAATAAATAAATAAAAACTTTTTGCACACATTGAATGAGACCTTTTAACGAATAATTCATTAGTTTTTTTTATTTTTTATAATTCATGTATTCTTAAACTCACAAACATAATTTTATAAAGAAAGGAGTAAAACAAAATCATTTCATGGTTTTGAGAACTTCGGATACACAGAAGTGCCTGCATTATTAAATAACAAAGCAGATCCATCAGGACGAGGAGGACGACGTCAGCCCGTCCGTTCGTCCACTTTCGTCCGATCGTTCGTTCGTTCGTTCGTCCGTCTGAGGACCGTCCCCATGAAACCCTAAGAGGAGTGGGAGGGCTGTGCAGGGCGGAACCGCGCATTGAAATGCGAAATGCGAAATGGGGAGCCCGTGCCAGTCTCCGTTTCGAGATCAGAGCCACTGAACGAACAACAACAACAGCATCGGCATCAGCATGATCATAGCAGCACACTCTCTCCCGTTCCACCTCCTCCACAGGACAGATGGATGGCGCATCTCCGCGTCCCAACTCAAAGTCTCGCCTCACGCCGATAGATGGATGGATAGATGGATGCCCCTGCCCCCGCCCCCGCCCCCAACCCCCTTAAATGAGCGTGACGTTGCGAGGACGTCGGCACGCTTTCCCATTCCGAAGGCACTCGCGCCGCAAGAGGGAGGGCGGAGGAGCAGGCTGGGGGGGGGGCTCCTCATTCCTAGTATTACTGCTGCTGCTACTACTGCTCACTTACTTATTTCGTGTAATGTTCTCCCACTCTAAGTCCATGCATGAATGTACTCTTCTTGTGGGGGGGGTTCTTTTGGGGAACCCTGGATTGACGTGGAATTGACCCAGAAGGGGAACCCGACGTACGTGCATAAATGAAACCCAAGGACGACCGACGCACACGACGTACGTCCAGACCCACCAGGACGATGGTGTGGAGACATGACCTTCTTCAATCTTCCTTCCACATGATCTCGTTCGTTTGTTCTCTCGTTCAGAGAATTTACTTGCATGTATTATTGTGTTGTTGTGGTCAATTTCTGGATTCAATTCATGATGTGATATTCAATTCTATGTATTCTGCATCTACTTTATGAGATTTTGATTGAAAGTACACAAAATGAAAGTGTATAAATATCAAAAGAAGTTTAAGCACATTGTTATTTGATTATTTATTTTTTAAAATTCTACTAAAGTTATTTTTATTGTTTATGGATTTTTCTTTGTGCAAAAAATACTTCTTTCAAAAGGAACAATAAATCATTACATGAAAAAGTAGTTTTAATATGTAATATTGTGTATATATATATATATATATATATATATATATGGAAGTTTATTTTTAACAAATTTTTTATTTTCATTTTTAAATGATTTATTATATTATTTATTTTAATTATTAAAAACCTCAAACAGATTTAAATATTGAGTATTAAATAGATGCTAATATTAAATTGTATTCAATTTAATATTAGCATGTGTTGTAGTTTGTTGAGGAAAGGACACTGCATTGTGGTCCAACACCAGGCTTCTCCATACTCCCTGTCTTGACTTCATGCAATTAGCTTTTTTGAAACCCATGATGCCAGTGCCTGGCTCTTGACCTTTTGATACATTTGCTGCTGTGGGGGGAAGAATAACGATAATAATAATCATAATAAGAATGACTTTAAAGGAAAAATAAGAGGAGGAGAGAAATAAATAAATAAATAAATAAATAACTCTTCATTCAAAGTAATGAGGACGGTATGAAAACTGACTTTGCTTTCGTTTTAGAAGGTTGTGAGCAACGTGGGTGGGTCGTTGACAGACATTTGTGAGCAAAAAATTCGAGTTCCAGTGAAAGCGTTCATGCAATCAATCGCAGAGTTAGCGTTCGGAAATTACTTCTTCTTTATGAACCCGTTACAAGGTAATGTGAAAGCCAATATGGACAACCGAATAGTTCTCCAGAACTACTACAAAATTGCTCCCTACTTCGGCACGTTGTAACCCACTAGAACTATTCTCGACTCTTGGTTGGTATTAACATCTGCAGGTAATTTTTTTTCTGGCACACTGAAGCTCCCTCTTAGAAGTGTGGGAAGAAACCCCACCTCCCCCCCCCCCTCCAACTGATATTGTATTAATTTATTATGAAGTTTCATTTTTGAGTAGTTCCGCTTTGCTGCGAGGATTCGTCATTCCGCAGCAAGGAGTCGAAGTAGGAGGAGCCAAGCTCATCCTGGATGTCAGACAAGAGCTCCCTCACGTTGATCACTTGGTTGTCGTCCCTGTTGTCTAGAGCCTCTTCAATCTGCTCACGGATTTTCCTCCCCATCTGGTCCTCTATCGTAGAAAGTAGCTCCCTCAAGTTGGTCCATTCTGGAAGATCTTCCAGAGCCTCAAACAGCTCGTTCGCCATGCTTGCTCTTTCGGTTTACCAGCTAAGATCCTGGAGTTGTCTTATCGCGTGGCCCAGAAGGACTGATTCCAGCCGTGGCCCAACCAGGGAACCGAATCCTGTGACTTAAATCAGATCATTCGAGTTAAGTTCATCTGCTGCCCTATTTCGAGTTGTTTCTACCCCCTCTTCCCCTCACACGCAAGTTCACACGGTGCAACGCGGGAGGCCTGTCAGAGTAAAATTTTGGAGACGGGCTAGTTAAAGTGGTGCCAAAGACGGAGGAGGACGAGGGAAGGAAGTTTCATAGGGCTGTCAAACTCACGTTCAGCATGTCGTAGCGTGGCAGAGAAGTTATTTCCTGGAGTGTCCAGACATATCAACCATTATGTAGGCCAGCACTGCAATCACTTCGCAGAAAGAACAAAAAAATTCAATAATCTCTTAAACCCCTCCAGATGAATGAACAACTCCAGAAATCCTGCATGATCCCTGCCTGAATCAGGCTCTCCTGGAGGGGCCTGAGCTAACTCAACACCGGAAGTTGCAGGGCAGCTAAAGGAACCTTGTCTGGCTTCACCCATGTCACTGCGGAGTAATACACTGGAAGGTTGCGATGAGCACCTTCTTGTACTTTTGTCTGGGGGCCATGGTAGTCGACGTCCATGAGCCAGTGAAGAGCGAGCACTGGTTTTCATTGGTCCACTTGTGGTGAGCACCACGGCCAAACTGCACACGCGGAAGACTTGAAACGCAGAGACGCACGCCTTTCATTCCCAGGATTCCGTGGGCCCGAGGGGAACCAGCTCCGGCAACATCATAAAATCCATCCGACGTCTCACCGCAGCAGATAATGGCACGACAACCTTGACCACCTGTCTCGCGGCCGTTGGAAAACGATTCCAAAAGCTAAATTGATAATGCCCTTGGAACGGCAAACCCCCCAGCTGAATTGTGTGACAATTTTTAGCGTATTGTTGGTTCTGAGTGGCATATCCAAAGAGCCTCATTCTTCTCTGTTCATCATATGAGACAGATCCATTCAGGAAAAAAGCCAATGAAGCCACTCTGAAACGGCTCCTGTTTGGTGACAAGCAGCCAATGGCGGTATACAGACCTGTTCTCCTCCTTGCAGTGGGTTTTGTCTGCTACTGGTGGTTACAGTACACAAAAAAACAAAAAGCCAAAACAATAAAACAAAAATTCTGTACGCTGAAATCACAAACCACTAATACCGTTTTGTCCATACAATGTAATTTTTACTTTAACAGCTTCAGACACAGTACAGCTCCTTCCGAATTCGGTTCCTTGGAGATCATTCCTTGTACAATTCGTTTGGTACTTTGACATAGAATTTAAATTCAATCTAGTCTCTCTCTGCAGTCATAGCGTGGTAAAATCATGTCTGATCAGAGCCGTGCTGGAAGCGTTTTCCGATCAACTCCCCCCCCTTTTTTTTTTCTTTTTTTTTTTTTTTTTTTTTTTTTTCTTTTACCTGACGCCCTCGGTTACAGAATTTGAGTTATTGTTGAGGGACTTTCGTTTGCGAGGGTTTCTTCGTCTTTTTTTAATTTATTCATTTAGTTTTTATTGAATTCTGTCGTTTCATGTGTCACAGCGCTCCAAGCAGACCCTCGCAATACTCTGATATGAAAACAGTGTTGCCTTCCGTCCTGGATCTTTATTACACTCGTCCAGCTTAAAAGGCTAAATATAGGTGTGGTCTGGGACGTGGAAGAGTCAGTGGCACATAGGCGAAGAGCCCATCGAAACATGCGTATGATCACATATTCACTATTGCAGCCATTTGGTTCTGCCCACGATCGCATGTGCAACCCAAATTTTACTTCCCATCGACGGACGTAGCAGAGTGCGTCACTCTCAATTTCTGGAAGGCGAAAAGATTTGTTTGCTTCTGACTGAAGAAGTATCCACCCTAACATCCTTCATGCAGAATGTGGCTGCTTGAGCTACGTAGGACGTTCACGTCCTGGAAGGACTCAGATGGAGAAGTGTCCCACCTTGGAGCATATCCGAACTCACAAACTACTCTCGTGTACCTTGAAAGTCAATTCCCACACCCACTTTTGGTGGTACATGTGCAATGTAGTGCCTTCAGAGTCCTTCCACCACAAACATGGAGACCGAAGGGAAGCGAGCCCACTGATGAGGTTTCGAGGGTCGTCACACCCAGACCTCGACAGCTCAGACGTAGTGATGACCAACTCATGACCAAGTCTACTCGATAACCACACACAGAAAACAACATGACCGGGTATTCTGGACACGAAGTAAAACATCTAGATGTCTCAGCAGGACAAACGAAGCGCATCTACGAACATCGAGCCCTAGAACGGCCACAACCACGAATATTCCGAGACAGCAAGAAGTTTATACTCCATCTTTGACGATCCCTAAGAAACTGTGCAGGTATTGCCACCCCTCCAACGGCACCGCCGCGTTGTGTTAGGAAAGTGCCCCAAGTTGAGGGTACTGGGAAAAGTGGATCACTGGGACTCTCAAGATGAGGAATCCTGAAGCAGATTCACAGAAGAAAGTTGAGAAGCCAGTGCTCCGTTGCTTACATTGCCATGCACTCTCTTCATTCCTTCCTTCCTCCCTTCCTTCCTGATTGACTTTGATGGCTGCATCTATGATCAGAAACTAGTCTCCGCTGCGCACCCCTGCTTTGTATCAGGCTCATGCAACCTCATGGCTTTCATGGCTAAGATGCAGTACATCTCCCCCTCCCCCCACCTGGTTGGTTGGTTGGTTGCTTGCTGTGGTATTGTGGGTGCATGGCAACAGATGGTGCAGGGAGTTGGCGAACTCTGCCATGGTTTCATGGTTTGGTGTTTGGGTTGCATGAATTGCTGCAGAATTCATGTGTGGATATGATCCTTGATCTCAGAACCAAATCTGATTGGTTGTAGCTTTTGCCAGATGCTTAATTTTCCAATAAATGTGTACATCTTGACTTGGGCAAAGTAGCTTTCATTTATGGAGAAAGTTAAGAAAAAATTACTTCAATCAACACTGGTTTTTCAGATTCAGATCTATTGAAATGTATTAATTTTTTCTTTTATCTTTTATCTTTCTTTATTTCACAAAAAGACTGACGGAAATGTTACACAAACCTTCATTGTATGCTTCTACAACATATTTTTTTGCTTGAATAGAATGATTTGTATTCTAACCATGTTGTAAGATTCTATCTTTCAATCCTTGAATCTATCTCTTATGTCAAGCAACTCAAGAGAATAAACCAATGGGATAAACCAGATGAGATAAGAATCATCTTTGATTGGTTTCATATTTTATTATTTTCATCAAAAGTGAAACAAAAGTAAAGCACTAATTCAATTTTTCATCAATTAGAGATTAAAATCTACATATTATTGTAGATTGCGAAGAATAGCACTATAAGGTCACTAGGCATGGTACTTAGAAGCTCCTAATTGAGACTATGAAAAGTGGCACTACTTCTATAATTGTGGTGGATTCCATGTAGTCTTTAATTTCTCGCCTTTGTCTTCTTGCAAGGTGTCATTGAATTCCTAGAATATAAATGTATGAATTCAAACCTGATAAAAAAATTTATGAACTAAGGGAGTGTGATTCTTGGACAATTCATTGAAGCTTTAGAAGCTTTATTTGAAAAGCACAAAGGCTTTTTAGAATTTGAAGATGACACCTTATAGATTTATTAGTAAAATTTAAAGAAGACAACTTTGAAAGCCTAATGGCAAAAACTTGGATGATTTGCATAATATCCAAAGATGGCACACACAAATGTATAAGTTATGAATTTAAAAGTTCAACACAAGATGGACAATATTTACTATTATATATATATATATATATATATATATATATAATTCATGGTATAATAAAAACATTATAAATACTATTTTTAATATTATTTGTAATACTACACAAGTATTTTCATCATGTCATATACTTCTTTTTATAATATAAATATAAAACATGCCATTATTTTAAAAAAATAATATATATATATATATATATATATATATATATATATATATTTAATATATGGATGGAGGTATTTAAGACTTGTTATCAAATTTATTCTTTTTACAAGTGTAAAGAAGGTATGTTTGTAGATATGGCCATCATTAATTAAAAAATTCTTCAAATCTAGCAACACTATATACATTAAAGTGATAAGATATCTACAATATGAATAAACCAAATTCTTTTATTATATGCATGTAAGGTAAAATATTTAGTAGAAGTATGTCATCTTACAAAAAAATTACATGAGATAATATTAATTTTTTATTCATCATTCTTACTAATAAAATTAGCTATCAAGCAACTTAAATTTAAAAAGAAAAAAGAAAAAAGAAATGTAATGTACTTAAAACGTTTTTATAATAAAAGCACACCAATAAACTTTATTTATCAATCATAGATAAGTTTTAAAATCTACAATGTTTTGAAAACATCAATCTTACAATATTAGTTTATGAGCTAAAATAAACCTCCAATAGTTGGAAATTTATTTTAATTCATGACAAGTGAATTAACTATGTGATTTTATAAGTTTTTATCTATTGCTTAAATCTTGATTAAATTATTCTTTGATTTCTCTAATTAAATTCATTAATCAAATAAAATATTTATTATAAATTATACTTTATAACATAAGTTATATAAATAAATTTATTTATAGATAATATATATATATATATATATTTTAATTTTTTATATATATTTTATAATCACTATTCATCCATCAAAAAAACTTCATCTAAAAATGAGAATTCATCTACAAATAAGTTCTCATCTAAGAATTAATTTTCATCTAATATAAATATTCATTCACTTAAATCTAATTTCATTCTTTATTCTTTTATCATCTATTCTAAAATCATCTAATAAATATCATTTAAACTAAATCTAATAAAATCTATTTCTTAGAAGAGGATATTCTTTGTATTAGATCTACTCTAGTTTCAAAATTCAGATTACTCTAATAATTTGGCTTCTTTTAATAATGATAAGGCTTCTCAGTGTAGAATATAATTTCTTTTCATCAACTTCACATACAAAGGTCAATGGATGGTTAAAAAAAGAATATTTAATTAATAACTTAGTGAAAGATTAGAGTTGAATTAAATCAATAATTTCTTATTTCTATTCACCTATTGTCAAGGACATGAATTGAAAAAGATGTATAAACTTGAAAAATCTATGTCAAAAGAAGAGTCACAAAATAGAAATAAAGTAGTATGTATATTAAAAAGAAATTGAAATGGCTATTGCATAAAGACAATGAAACTAAAGACTCTTGAATCTAGACTAAAAATAAGAAAGGAATTCACAAGAGTGAAGATGGCTTCACTTTAGCCTCTATATATATTATCTAACTAAGAGCTATGTGACAATGTTCTATAAGACTTTTAATATGTGTTGACTTTGCAAGACACATACTTTAACTTATAAGGCAAGTTTTCTATGTGTGGGCTACATAGTTAGCTTATACTTCAAGCTACCAACATGTGTGGCACATGGCTAATTTATTGACTATGTTTCTAATCTAAAAAATCAATTATAGACTCCTATAAAGTCAAAGCAGTGTCTATGAAGCTTCTAAAAAGCTATTATAGAAGATATTATGGAATTAACTAGCTTTTATCTAATCATATAGGTAATTATTGGTTTATATGTATATGTCCATAATATTATCTCTCCTTCTAAGGATAAGTTCCACGAGGAGCAGTCATCATATGTTGAGAAAATCTAAGATGTGGCAAATTATATTTATTACATATTTTGATCTTTGTTCTCTTTAAAGATGGTTGATAGGGCCTCTCAACCATCAATAGTGTCCCCATACCAAGGCAGAAAGACCACCCTTTGCTTAAAAAGAACATGTTATTCTTGAGGATCTTCATCTTAATTGTGTCATCTTAAAGTTTGTAACAATCATAATGTCTTATTTAGCAAGTCAGTATACAAAGGTTCTTAGGTCAAATCTATTGGTTCTTGATTCTCTATTTTGTTAATATCACAAATACATAGAAATTACAAATAAGGATAGAAGATAGAATTCAATCTTCTTTCGACCTTGTTTCTTTTATAGCAAAGACTTACTATTCTTTATCTTCATTTTGATAGATGTTATTGATGAAAAGCCTCTACCACCTTTGTTGTATTTGCAAGATTCTTTGCTGGCTCTTATGTGTATTTATAAATATCATATCCATGCCAAAAGATAAGATATTTAATTTATTTTGGAACTATCTTCACTCTAAAACTTCTCCCACTTTGAACTCTTCATTATTGTCCACTTCTATAGGAGGAAGTAGGACTTATCTTCTTCTTGGTATGTTCATGTTAAGGACAAGAACTCAATGAAAAAATAATTCAATCAAGTGAGCCTTCACTCAAAGAAAGGTAAAAAAAATATAAATAAACAAGTATGTATATTGAAAGAGAAACTGGAATGGCTATTGCCAAAAGACAAGAAAATTAGAGACCCTTGAAACTAGACTGGAAGCAAGAAAGGAGTTGATAAGAGTGAAGAAGGCTTCACTCTTATCTCTATATATACTATCTAACTAGGGGCTACGTGGCGACGTTGTATAGGACCTCTGATATGTGTTGACTTTGTAGGACACATGCCTTGACTTACAAGGCAAGTTTTTCTACGTATGAGCCACATAGTTAGCTTGATCTTCAAGCTAACAACATGTGTGGCACATGGCCAACTTGTTGACGACGTTTCTAATCCAAAAAGTCAATTAAAGACACCTATGAAGTCAAAGCAGCATCTATGACGCTTCTAGAAAGCTTCCATATTAAATACTATAGAATTAACTTACTTTTATCTACTTTTATTTACTTCCACCTATTTGTATTTGTAATTACTAGCTTACATGAGTATGTCCGTGACAATTCATAGTCTTGTATGGTTTAAGAAGGGACACGTAGAAGACATGATCGATCTTCATTGACTCCGGTAGATGTAATTAGTAAACAACTGGATTGATTTTTTCACAAATAAGAAAAGGTTCAAACTTGCAATAGTCCAACTTATCACAAGGACAAGTAGTCTTGATATTATGATGAAGTAATCATATCTTGTCACTTACATTGAATTATAGTTATTTCTTTCAATAGGCATCCACGTTAATCTTTTGTTGTTCTTAAGCTCTGTTTAATTGCACCTTCATTGTTGCATGTAGCTTAGACAAACAATTTGTTAAACCTTCTGTCATAGGATTATTAACTTTTGAAAGTCAAAAGTATCAAATTATGGACGGTAACCATAATTGGCAAAGAAAAGTGTTAGTTGTATAGAAGAATCCATTATATTATTATAAGCAAACTTTATCAATGGCAAGAGGGTTTTTCAATCATCTTGTTGATAATTAATAGTATATTTTAAATATTGCTCCAAAACTTGGTTTATGCACTGAGTTTGTCCATCAATTTGAGGATGAAAGGCCAAAGAAAGCTTTATATCTACTTTTAAAATTTTAAAAAGAATTCTCCAAAATCTTGATACAAATTGAGTCCTCCTATCTCATATAATATCTTTCAGCAATTCATGATATTGATAGATAATGTCAAGGAAAAACTTGGCAATTTCTTCACTTGTAATAGATTTTTTACATGGTATAAAAGATGTCATTTTGGTAAAATAATCTACTATTATGAATATAAAATCACACGAATTTGAGACTAGAAGATCTATAATAAAATCCATAAAAATAGAAGACTATAATTGTTGTATAATAGGTAATGGCTGAAAAAGTCCATAAGGTCAATGACAAGGAGTTTTTGACCTTGAATAAATGTCACATGATTGAATAAAGTCTTTCATAGTCTTTCATATTTGCGGCCACTAGATATCTCTAGATATTAATTTGAAAATCTTGTTATATCCAAAATATCCTCCCACTTGAAAGTCATGATGTACTTGAAGAACACAAAAACATGCTTCTTCTTTTGGTATATAGAGGCATCATTCAAAATAAAGTATATTATTCCTAAACTTAAACTTAGAAGTATCACAAGACTTAAAAGAAGTATTCTTATCATAAACAAGAAAATTACAGGACATACTTGATTAAATTCATTTGAAAAAAGTTGAATCAACAATCAATGTTGATTTTACTACTCAAAGATGAAATTATTCCAGCTTCAATAAAACTACTCTTTATTAATCAAAAGATGCCTCTCCTTCTTTAGGTATAAGATAAGAACATCTAAAAGGGCATCAAACAAACCTTGTTGTTTTCTTCGCCGATAAGTGATATTGAACTCAAATCTTGACAAAGACATATTAACAAGCTTAGCAACAATTCAAAACACAAGTTGACATAAAATACTTAAGGTTCTTATGATTTGTATACATGGTAACTAGATTGGAAGTGCCATTTAGATAATGATGCTATTTTTGAAAAGAATCTACAATTATAAGAAGCTCTTTGTTATAGATTTCATAGTTAATCTTGACTACTAAAAATTTTCTAGAATGAAAAGCTACTAGGTGAAATTTATGATCTATTTCCATTTGTAATAATTTAACACTCAAACCAAAGTTTGATGCATCTATTTCCATAAAGAGTGCTTTAGAGAAGTCATGCAAAACAAGATTGGTACAGAAACAAAGGTTGTCTTTAAAACTTCAAATGTTGCTTCTGCTTCTTAATTCTATTGAAGTTTTGTCTTTACAAGTCAAACGTATAAGTAGAGTTACAATTTGAAAGAAATCCTTAATGAAGATCTGATAGTAGTCAACAAATTCCAAAGAATATTGAACATCTTATACCATTTTTGAGATCTTCCAATCCATAAAAGTTTAAACTTTCTTAAGATCCATCATAAGTCTATCATTTGAAATGATATAACCTAAGAAATCAACTTAATTAGTATGGAATACATACTTTTCTATCTTAGCATAGAGTCTTGCATCTCTTAATTTTTGTAATACACAATGAACATGAAGTTCATATTCTTTTGTGTTTTTAGAATAGATCAAGATATTGTCTAAATAATAGACAATAAAATCATCCAAAAACTCTTAAAAAATATCATTCATAAGATATTAAAAAGTTACTTATGCATTTGTAAGTCCAAAAGGCATGATATTATATTTGAAATGTCTGTACCTAGTTCAAAATGCAGTCTTCTATTCATCTCCTTCTTTAATGCATACTAGATTGTATGCTTGTTATAAATCTATTTTTGTATAGATCTTGGCTTGATTCAACTAATTAAGAAGTTCAAATATTAAAGATAATGAGTACTTATTCTTGATGGTGATCTTGTTGAATCCTTGATAATCAACACACATCTGTAATGATCCATTTTTTTTTCACAAATAGAATTGATGCTCCTATTGGAGATTTGGAATAGTGTATAAAGTTCTTGACTAGATTCTCTTCAACATATTCCTTGAATTCAGCCAACTCATTTTTTGATAAATTGTAGATTGGTCCAAATAATGGTTGTGCTCCTTCTTGAAGGTCAATTGAATAGTCATAGAGATGATGTTCTAGAAGAGTATCAACATTCTTTTTCTCAAATACATCTTAAAATTCTTGATATTAGCTTGGAATGCTACTTAAAGTCTTTACACCATTAGAAATGAATGTGGCATAAATGACACAAGGTGATCCTTCTTTTGCAACATGCAAAAAAGTTCTTGTACCTACAAACACATGTTTAATTGTACTAGAATTTTGATTTTTTACTTGATTAACTATACCCTTAGTTATACTTTTAGAAAAGTTGTGAATATAAGAAATCCAATCTACTTAAGGATTGTATTTTTTTAACCATAATTAGCCTAAAATAATTGGATTAGAAGAAGATCTAATGATATTAAATACCACAAAGCTATTATGACCATTGATTATTACTTCTATAGGAAGGATTTTGTGAATAATATGTCCAAAAGATAATAGACAACCATCTATGATTTCTACATGAATAAGTTTAGTTGTCTTTATTAAAGTTATGTTAAGTCTTTTAGCAAATTCTTCATCTAAAAAATACATTGAGACTCTTGAATCTAACAAGACAGAGGCTTTGTAATGTTTAGGTTCTAAAATAATATTTAATGTAAAACAAGGAGAAGATTCTAAGGAGAGAATAGGACCTCCATTAGATATTGTATAAGGTTCTAGCTGCACGGTTCCTATTATAGCTAGACAAATTTATTTTTCAATATATTATCTTTTTTGACATTTGTACTCCTCAGTTTATAATTATTTCACTTCTTTAGACAATGTTGAATAGTATGCTTAGATTCTCCACAATATAAGCACAATTCTTTCCAACAGCAATGAATCTTTTTTTGATCAATAAGAGGTTTGAAACATACCATATCAATTTACATATCCTCTACTTTCAAATGTATGTATTGAGGAGGCGTTGATATTGCCATTGAATTACAGTATTACTGAGGCCTACTTGTCTGACTCTTAAATCAAAATTCAAAAAGTTGATTGTCACACTTCACAAAAAAATCAATTGCTTGACTCAATTTTTGAAGATTAAGTAATTTGAGCATCATTTTCTTTACCTCATATTATAATCTATAAAAAAATTGGCTAATAAGTGCAGCATCATCTCACTTGATATCAGTTGCAAGTTGTCAAAATTAAAAATCATATAATGTTATGGATCAATTGTTTTGTTGTAAAATATGGAACTTGTTGGTTGCATCACAAGTTGCATCATATTTTCTATTCATGAATCAAAATTCTACTAAAAAAGCCTCCAAATTATCTAGTATTGGATCTCGTTGTTCAAGAAAAGATGAAAACCACAATAATGCAGAAACTAAAAGAAGTGTATCAATGAATCTAACTTGTGATCTTGGAGTTAGATAGCTTTGGGGTTGAAGTTCAATTATAAATTCTACTTGATTGATAAATCCTTGAAACTTAGATCTTGTGCCATCAAACTTCTTAAGCAAGGCAACTCTTGATTCTTTAGTACCAAAAAGATGTTTCACTATAGGAAAAAGAATATGATTAGGTACCCATGTTGAAGCAGCTTCAATCATATCTATATCTTCACTTCCTGCCATTTTTGTTGCTTCTTATGGTGGTAAATTGATGCATCGCAAGCATTAATTGCTTTAATTGCTCTTACATTTGTGCCATTGCACTCTTCATTTCAACAAGCTCTGCCATGATAATACTAAAAAAATAAATGTTTAATATTACTCAAGACAAGCAAAAAAAAAGATTTGAAGATAAAGAAGATATTAAGAACAATATTAATTTACAAGAGGGTAATCCACAACTTCTAATATGTTTATGTCTTATGAAGAAAAAGGAGTAATCTACTCTTAATCAAAAAAAGACAAAGCTATAATATTGTCAATATATTCTTGTCAATTTGTCAAGGACATGAACTGGAAAAGATGCATAAACCTAAGAAATCCATGTCAAAAGAAAAAATAAAAAATAAAAATAAAGTAATATATATATTAAAAAGAAATTAAAATAGCTATTACAAAAAGACAAGGAAACTAAAAACTCTTAAATCTAGACTAAAAGAAAGAAAAGAGTTCATAAGAATGAAGAAGGCTTCACTTTAGCCTCTATATATACTATCTAATTAAAAGCTATGTGGTAATTTTGTATAGGATGTTTAATATGTGTTGACTTTACAAACATGCTTTAGCTTATAAGACAGGTTTTTTATGTATAGGCCACATAGTTAGCTTGTACTTCAAGCTACCAACATATGTGGCACATGGCTAACTTATTGACTACATTTTTAACCTAAAAAATCAATTATAGACACTTATAAAGTCAAAGCAATATCTATGAAGCTTCTGAGAAGCTATTATAGAAGTTATTATGGAATTAATAAATTTTTATCTAATCATATAGGTAATTATTAGTTTACATGTGTATGTCAGTAACACCTACTTAGGTAATATATATAAAGAGCTCAACAACTTGCTTCCAAAGTCTAAAAATTCACTAATTTTGGAATTAATTTTTTAATTTGTTTTAGTTTCAATTTCAATCTTTGTCATTCTAAACAAATACTCTATATTGTTATATAATCCCTTGTGCTCATTATAATTATGAAGAATAGTTAATTCTTATAAATTAAGTACTTTTCAAAGATATGAATCTCAAAGAACTAAAACATCAATATATTCTTATATCACTCAAAAAGACTAGAAAATCACTATTAAACTAAAATGGCCATTGCCAAAGTCAAAAAGATTAAAAAGTTTTGAAACAAGTCTAATGACTAGAAAGACCTTGACAAGTGTGAAGAAGGCTTTATTTTTGCCTCCATATATACTATCTAACTAAAAACTACATTCTATTATTCTACAGGACTTTCAACTTATATCTAATTTATGAAACATGTGACTTAACTTACAAGATAAGTTTCTTATATATACATATCATAGACATATATATTTACTTCAATAGTTACTTATATGATTAAATAGAAGTAGGTAAATATAGAATAATTTCATAAAGTCTTCTAGAAAAGCTTCCTACAAGCTTCATAGACGTGGTTTTGACTTTAGATATGTTTGTAGGTTAGAAACTTGGCCAAAAAGCTAACCATGTATTGATAGCTTGTAGAACAAGTTATATCTGTGTAATAGCTTGTGGAATAAGCTAACTATGTGGCGCATATATAGATAACTTTCCTTGCAAGATAAGACATGTAGCTAACAAAGTCAACACATGTTGGAGGTCCTATAGGACATCACCACGTAGCTCTTAATTAGATAGTATATATAGAGGCAAGAGTGAAGCCTTCTTCACTCTTATGAACGTCTTTCTAGTCTTAGTCTTGTTTTAAGACTTTCTCATCTTCTTATTTTTTGCAATAGCCATTCTAGTTAATATTACATCACTTTTTGAGTGACTTTTTAGTTCTCTTCAGTGATAGAAGAGTGTATTGAAGATTCTCTTTCTTCGAGATTCATGTCCTTGATAGTTTGATAAGAGTGCTAACATATTGTTTCTATCTTGTTTTAGGTGTGAGTAGATTACCTCACTTCTATTGTTATGTTTTGAAGATTGCGGACTATCCACCTTTAAACAAAAAATCTTATTTTTTAATACTCATCTTTTTCTTAAAGAGAGTGGATTACCCCTCTTTGTGGGATTTGTTTTTAGAGGTTGTGGACTACCCACCTTTAAACAAAAAATCTTGTTTTTTAACACTGATCTTTTCCTTAAAGAAAGTGGATTACCCCTCTTTGTGGAATTTGTTTTTAGAGGTTGCAGATTACTCTCTTCTAATTTAACTTTTGAATTCATTTAAGTTTTCTATGGAAGGAAAGATTATGGATGCTACTCTCAATAGAAGTGAGAATAGATTTGCAACTATAGCAAATCTTCTTGAGCTTGTCAACACTCTAAGAGTGAAAATCTCACGTATTTCCAATGTGAATCATGGAAGTACTATACCTATGCCTACAGAAGAAGTTGAGAGTCAAAAGAAGAAGTTGTGCACTTGAAAGAAGCAAGTAGATCAACATCATAAATAAATCCATGGAGTTTTGCTTCTATAAGTATGACAGGGAAAAAGATTAGTATGCCTGAGAAGTTTGATGGAACAAGATCAAAATTTTGAAGATTTTTGCAATAAATCAAGCTGTATCTAAGGTTGCATCCTTTCCAATATCTTGATGGATTTATCTAAGTCGGACTCATAGGCACACGATTATCAAGAAGTGCTCTCTCTTGATTTACACCTTTAATGGAAAAAGATTCACAACTATTTTATGATTTGAATTCATTACTAGAAATATTTATGACCACATTTGGAGAAAGTGATCAACAACGAGTAGTAGAGACCAAGCTTTTATGCTTAAGATAAGGATCACAATCAGCCACTACATATGCTATAGAATTCCAAAACCTTGCTTGCGATGTGCACTAGAATGACAAAGCACTTATCAACCAATTTCGATAGGATTGAAGGATAGTATCAAAGATTTGTTATTAACAATACCAAAAGTAGATTCTTTAGAACAATTTATTACTCAAGCCATTGTATGCAACAATCATTTATTTGAAAGGCATCAAGAACAGAGATTTGGTTGGAGAGGAATAAATCAAGTAATGGTGACAGCTCCCAAGTTTTCTGAAACGTATTCGTCAAAGTCAGAACCAATGCAAATTCATATGATACGTTTTAAACCTCTTATGAAGCAGGAAAAGACTCGACATCACCAAGAGGGGTTGTGTTAATATTGTGGAGAAGCTAAACACACTGCTCAATATTGTCCAAAGAAGCAATGTAATTACAAAATAAGGAGTACAATTGCCAAAGAAGATATTGTATCAAAAAACAAGTTTCTCTAGCCATAATAGGGACTGTGCAACTAGAATCTTGTACAACACATAGTAAAGGTCCTATCCTCTCCTCAGTCCCCTCATCTTGTTTTATAATAGAAGTATATTTAGAACCTAATAATGATAAAGTCTTTGCCTTGTTAGATTCAGGAGCCTCAGCATGTTTTATAGAGTGTTTTTTGGGCTTTGCTAATTACTATCTAATCTTCATTAAGAATTTTTTTCAAATTGTAGCTCCACTTACACATTTGACTTATAAAGACAAATTTGAGTGGAATAAAGAAGCAGAAGCATCATTTGATGTTTTAAAGAAAGAGTTTATTTCTACACTAATTTGTCACGGACATACTCATATAAGTCAGTAATTATATATATAAATAGGTAGAAGTAAGTAAAAGTAGATAAAAGTAAGTTAATTCTTTAGTATTTGGTATAAAAGCTTCTTAAAACCTTCATAGATGCTGCTTTGACTTTATAGGTATCTTAAATTGATTTTTTGGATTAGAAACGTAGTCAACAAGTTGGCCATGTGCCACACATGTTTTTAGCTTCAAAATCAAGCTAATAATATGATCCATACATAGAAAAACTTACCTTGTAAGTCAAAGCAAGTGTCCTACAAAGTCAACACATATTGGAGGTCCTATAGAATGTTGCCACATAGCCCTTAGTTAGATAGTATATATAGAGACAAGAGTGAAGCCTTCTTCACTCTTGTCAATTCTTTTTTTGCTTCCAGTCTAGTTTCAAGGATCTCTAGTTTTCTTGTCTTTTGGCAATAGCCATTCAAGTTTCTCTTTCAATATACATACTTCTTTATTTATATTTTGTTACCTTTCTTTGAGTGAAGTCTCACTTGTCTAAATTATTTTTTCATTAAGTTCTTATCCTTGATACAATCTTATATTGCGTTGACTTCTCTAAGGTATTTTTTTATGGAAACAGACGCGTCAGATTTTGCTATAGGTGCCGTATTGTCACAAATGGGAACAGATGACAAACTCCATTCAATAGGTTTCTATCGAGGAAATTTTTAATAGGCAAGATTAATTATGAGATCCATAACAAAGAGCTCCTTGCAATCGTGGATTCATTTCAAGAATGGCATCATTATCTAGAAGGCACCTCAAGTCTAATTATTGGGTATACAGACCATAAGAACCTCGAGTACTTTATATCAACATATATCATGAATCGTCGTCAAGCTTGTTGAAACATGTCTTTATCTAAATTCAATTTCAACATCATTTATCGACCTGAAAAATAACAAGGTCTATTAGACGCTCTTTTTAGATATTCTTATCTTACACCAAAAGAAAGGGGATGCATCTTTTGATCAACAAAGATCAATTCTCTTGAAATCCGAGCATTTTCATCTTCGAGCTATAAAATCAACATTGAGTGTTGATTCAATATTTGTGAAGCAAATTCAATCAAGCATGTCCTCTAATCCTCTTCTTTAGGATATCAAGGATACTTCTTCTAAGTCTCATGATACTTAGAAGTTTGAATTCAAGAATAATCCATTATATTTCGAAGGATGCCTATATGTTCCAAAAGATGAAGCTTGATTACGTGTTCTTCAAGTTCGTCATGACTTTCCAACAGCAGGACATTTTGGGTATAATAAAACTTTGAAACTAATATCTATGGATTTTTGGTGGCCGCAAATGTGGAAGGCACTTAAAGATTTTGTACAATCTTATGATCTTTGCTAAAGATCAAAAACTCCTTGTCATCGACTTTATAGTCTTCTTCAGCCGTTATCCATTCCAGAACAACCATGGTCTTCTGTTTCCATAGATTTCATCATGGATCTTCTAATCTTAGGTTCTTATGACTCTATATTCATGATAGTAGATCGTTTTACCAAGATGGCACATATTGTACCATGTACATAATCTATCACAAGTAAAGAAACAGCTAAGCTTTTCATTGACAATATCTATCGCTATCATGGATTACAAAAGGATATTAAATCAAATAGGGGGACTCAATTTATATTAAGATTTTAGAGAACCCTATTCAAGATTCTAAAGGTGGATATAAAGCTTCTTTCAGCTTTTCATCCTCGAACTGATGGACAAATAGAACGGATAAATCAAGTTCTGAAGCAGTATTTGAGATGTATCATCAACTACCATCAAGATGATTGGACAACTCTTTTACCATTGGCAGAGTTTGCATATAATAATTTGGTACATTCTTCTATTCAAAAAATACCTTTCTTTGCCAATTATGGTAATCATCCACGTCTTGATACTTTTGACTTTTCAAAAGTTTATAATCCTGCAGTAGAAGATTTTAAAAATCGCTTGTCAGAGCTACATACAACAATGAAGTTACAATTAAAGAAAGTTCAAGAACGACAAAAGAACAACACGGATGCCTATAGCAAGGAGCAATCATAATATAATATGGATGACAAAGTATGGTTATTTCATTGTAATATCAAGACTACTCATCCTTGTGATAAACCTTTTCCTGTTTGTGAATAAATCAATCATGTTGCCTATCGATTACATCTATCGGAGTCTATGAAGATCCACCCTATATTTCATGTGTCTCTTCTAGAATCATATAAGATAGTGAATATCTTCCTATAGAAGTAGATAATAACCAAGAATTTGAAGTGGAAGAAGTCTTAGACCCAACGTGGTGCCAAAATAGGTTGGAATATCTTGCTCATTGGCACGGATATGATATTAGTGAATGCACATGGGAACCATCAAAGAATCTTGCAAATGCAGCAAAGAAAGTTGAAGCCTTTCATCAATGACATCCATCAAAATCAAGATAAAGAATAGAAAACCTTTGCTATAAAAGAATTAAGATCAAAAGAAAATAACATTCTACCTTCTATCTTTTATTGTAGCTTCTGTGTATTTGTGATGAGATGGAGCATCAACAACTAGCAAATTCAATTCAAGAGCTTTCATTTGCGGACTTACCAGATGAGACATTAGGATTGTCACAACCTTCAAGACGACGGAATCGAGATGAAGATTCTTAAGAACAATATGTCCTTCCTCGAATAAATGGTGAGATACAATGTGTTTGGTATCATGACCTTGGAAGAGACTTCTGATGTTTAGTGATTTTATTAGAAGTAAGAACAACTCCTGACAGTGTTCCAAATGTTTTATTTGAAGGAAGTTATGAAGGGCTCAATAATGATCAAATAACAGGGTGGTCTTCTCACCCTAGTATGGGACACTATAGATGGTTGAGAGGATCTATCAACCATCTTTGAAGAAAGCAAAGATCGGAGTATGTAGCAAATACAATTCGCCACATCTTGGACTTTGTCAACATATGAAGACCGCTCCTCATGGTACTCGTCCCTAGAAGGGGAGGAGATAATATCATGGATATATACATTTATCTCAATAGTTACTTATATGATTAAATAGAAGTAGGTAAATATAGAATAATTTCATAAAGTCTTTTAGAAAAGCTTCCTACAAGCTTCATAGACGTGGTTTTGACTTTAGATGTGTTTGTAGGTTAGAAACTTGGCCAAAAAGCTAACCATGTATTGATAGCTTGTAGAACAAGTTATCTCTGTGTAATAGCTTGTAGAATAAGCTAACTACATGGTACATATATAGATAATTTCCCTTGTAAGATAAGACATATAGCTAACAAAGTCAACACATGTTGGAGGTCCTATAGGACATCACCACGTAGCTCTTAGTTAGATAGTATATATAGAGGCAAGAATGAAGCCTTCTTCATTCTTATGAATGCCTTTCTAGTCTTAGTCTTGTTTTAAGACTTTCTAATCTTCTTGTTTTTTGCAATAGCCATTCTAGTTCATATAACATCACTTTTTGAGTGACTTTTTAGTTCTCTTTAGTGATAGAAGAGTGTATTTAGGATTCTCTTTCTTCGAGATTCATGTCCTTGATAATACACTATATCATCAAATTGTACAACAAGCTATCTACACGTGCAAAACATGACTAACTTGTTGGCCAAGTTTCTAACCTATCAATCAACTATAAACATATATAAAGTCAAATATGCATCTGTACAACTTTTAAAAAGTTACATTACAAGATAATATCAAATTTACCTATAATTATCTTCTTACTAATATTTTTTATTTAAATTGTGTATATCAATAATAATGCAAGGATAAATGTGACTTCAATACCAAGATTTTATTAGATGAATCAAGTACAAAAATTACCAATTTGAAAGAATTTACAAGCCTTACCAATGTTGTCTCATTGCCTTGCAACAAAATGCAAGATGAGGCACATATCTTGACACTACATTCCTAGCCAATTATGATATTGTTCTTTGCTAAACAAGTGGTGGACCATCAACTTCGGAAGTAATTAAAGCACACCATCCTTGTATCAACTTGCAAGACAGCAAGTTGATAAGTAGTCACTTGGAGGAGTCTCTAATTGCCCATGTTTGCTTATAGGATCCAGGACTGTTAAATCGTAAAATCGTCACCTAAGCTTTAGCATTGTCGACGTTCTGTAGTACCAGAGGTTCTCAAAATGTTACCAGGCCTGAATGCAAGCCAGGTTGTGGCCGAGTCGGAGGAGTTGTAAAGAAACAAGGTAGAGAAGAAGAAAAAGTGCAGTAAAAGTCTCTGTGCAAAGAAACCAACAAAACACGCTTCTCTCCGTGCGAGGGAGATTTCACAAGACCGCAACGGCTGCGGACCTTTACTTCTACTTACGACCACTCGACAAAAAGCACAACTTGTATCTTTGCTGGGAGTCCAAAACCCACTTCAAGCAAAACGTTGCACTCCAACTCAACACACCAGAATCGTCGAGGACTGCTTCTGCCAATGTGCGAGTCAAAATAAATAGATAAAACAATTATCGCCACTAGGGGAAGCAAAAGGGGAATAAAGTTGGCGCTAATAGCACCCCTCGGCTGACAGCAAGTTAAACTGCAGCAAGGCGACATCACAAGGGAGAAGAAGGTACGAGCAACGTTGAAGCGGCCAACACCCCCTCTCAACGACTTTGCCAATGGACAAAATCAGCTGCCGGTACGCTAAACAATTTCGTCACAAAAAGAATCTTCCCATTGGCTACTAATGTGGATCACAGAAAGCTAGTACCAGTATCCCTTATTCGTTCGCCGGACAGACACAACCTCACTCTACACAGCCGCCACCGACGGAAGCAGGGAATGAGGAAAAAAAAAAAAAAAAAAAAAAAAAACCAACAAGTCCAGTGCTAGATCAGCAACACAGAAAACTAAACCTCGTCCCTTCTCCAAAACCCAGCCGCTCACGAGCCGAGCCGCCACTAGATTCGGCACGAAGAGGATCTACACTGAAGAACACGTGCAGTACTCCAACCACCGTCAACATTGCACATAGCCGCACCGAGACAGCTAGCCCTCCGCAGCGGCACCACTGCCTGGAACCGTCGGAAAACACACACAGGCAGGAAAACAGAGAAAAATTCACAGCAGAAAAGAAAAAAAAAAAAAAAGCGAAGAGAGAAAGTCCGGGGTAGCCCCCGACCCCTGTCGAGGCTCAGATCCTGGATTTCGGGGACCAGCCAACAGGAATTTTTCTTTTCAAATTTCCTCCTCTTTTCTTTTCTTCTTTTTCGTCTTTTTTCTTTTCACTAACTTCTCTTTCCTTTTCTATTTCTTTTCCCTTTCCTACTCCCTTGAGGCAATTCCACAATCTTACATTCATTTATTTTCTATTTATCTCAAAATTCTTACACTAACTCACTAGACTAGTGACTTAAAGCACAATAAGTGCATTTTTTGTCCTAAATTTACAAATAAGTTATTTCTACAAAAAAAATAATACTTAAATGATACAAACAATTTTTGCAATATGGCTCAAGGCATTGAATTGGCACATAACAAATTACAAGGTTCTTTTCATTTTAAACAATTTCAATGCTTATATTATACTATTAAAAAAATTCTAGTCACATTTAATTGCAAAATACACTAATTTTTAATCTTCTTCTTGATACAATTTCAAAAATCCAATCTTGCAATGTTGGTATCATTTGCAACTTCAAAATATACTAATGCTAGTACTTCAATTAGCTTCTTTTCTAAACTATTGAAGATAGCATTAAAAATTTGATAAAGATTGACATCCTCAAAGCTATTTGGATGGTTGTGCCAATCTAAAATCTCAATACTAAACTAAAAATAATTCAATATTGCTTCTGCTATTGTTAAATTTATTCTAAACATATATTATCTTTAATAATTAAAAATCAATTCATTGAGAAGGATGTTGATTAAGAACTAGATGGCCACATCCATTAGTTTTGTTGTTCAAATCCAATAAACATCTAGAATTTTTTGAACTACTCAAACAAGGAAGTTGTTATCAAAATTTCAGATCTTAATGATATCATAATTAGTTGTTTTTCATATAAAATTGCAAGTAGTGATGAATTTAAAGATGATGATAGCAAAAAACCAATTTTAATCTTAGGTTTTGATGCTCTCAAGTCTATATATGTTTTTGAGACATTCTAAATGCAACTAGTTGAAGAAATTTTAAATAGATACTAGTTTATTTATCTAATCTAAAAATATTATATTACATAATTTTAAGTATATTAAACTATTATAATAAATTAAGAGATTATTTCTTATTTAAAAAATTAGTTTCTAAAATATTGTGATTTTTTTAGCAAATCTTTACAATCTTAAAAACATAAATGATAGATATTCAAATTTATTTATTTGAAGATTGATAGCATATGCATGTCATTTTTTTTTTATTTGAAGACTATTTCTTAGTATAGAGTATGACAATTTTTTGAAGCATTGTGAATTCAAAAAAAATATAATTTATTATAACTTTTATTTTCTTAATTCATCAAATCAAAGGTCTATAAGTCATAGATAATACTTTAAAGTGTACATTCTTTATTCTATTTTAAGCACTCGTTGAAGAGAGATATTCGGCACTATATAAATCAAATATATATTATAAAATAAATTGCACATGTACATTAAAATCTGAAAAGAAAAAAATACCAAGACTTACATTAAACTAAAAAATATTTATTCTTTTGAGAAAAAAGTTTAGATTATAAAAGTTCCAACTATAAATCATGAAGTATTAACTTTAACATAAACTTACAATGATAACCTTACTTTTTAAAAATTTATAATATATAAATATATATATATATAATATTTAAGGCTCATGTGTTGGTAAATTGAGTGCTTTTGTATGTACATATCTACTTATATAAAAACATTCTGTATGTCTATTTGTCCACAAATATTGTTGATTTGCTAAGGTTGTTAGTACCACTTAAATAACTAAATAAAAATACAAATAGTAGAACCAATAAAAATATTAGAGTGCATAATTATTTCATTTAGCTTGCTAAATAAGCTTCTTCTAGTATATATATATATAAATACATTAAATTCTTCAAATAAAAATTGATAAAAATTTGCAAATTATTTTATTTTTATTTAATAATAACAATTTATAATTATTCATACTTTATATTGATTTAGATGTTAAATTAAATATATATATATATATATAATTTTTAAAAATATTAATAATTTTAAATATATTAATTATAATATTAAATATTTCAAATATCATAAATAAGTTTAAAATTATTTTAAAAAATAAATAACCTAAAATAATTTAATTACGTAATTAATTTTTAATTTATTTTAAACAAATTAATAATTTTTACTTCTAATTTGATTTAAATAACTTCAATTAAGAGAAATCTATAACAAGTAGATTTTCATAAACTATTTCAGAGTCTTAATTTTTTTAAAAAATCTTTAAGATGTTAAAATAAAAATTTTTAAAACTATTATTTATTATATTCTAAAAAATATTTAATGATATTAAATAATAATTATAATACTTATAATACTATATATTTTTAAAAATTATAATTTTAATTATTCTATACAATTAAAATATTATAATAATAAATATTATATTTTTTAAAAACAATTATTAAAAATTATCTTTATTTTTATATAAATTAAATATTTTAAGAAAAAAATTAATTAGAATCTATTAATATAATAATTAAAAAATTATTAGTTTTTGGCAATAGTTTTAGTGGACAATTTTTGTTCCATCTTTTTAGAAATGATTCTTTTTAGTTAGATTTCTTCTTTTATTTGTTTTATGTTATTTTTTGTATTCTTGGTTATTAATATATGAATTTTTCTTGCACTTCTAGCACTAAATACATATGAGTTATATACTCATATATTTTTATCTATTAAAGTTTATTACAAAAAAATTCTAAAAAAGATTTTTTAGTTAATTTTTAATCTTTCAAGGCAAAGAAGGAGGTTTTTAGCAAAGATGGTTTGATTCCATGTAGGTGCCTTCTATAATCTCCATCTATGTAGATACAAGAAATTTTTGTAAAAATTAAAAAAAGGAAGCTTAATTCCATACTCTACACAGTTATGTATATTCTTAAAAGTTGTAGATAATTCTTTGATTAGTTACATGAGTGAAAAACATGCAATTTACATTCATGTCATTGTTTACTTTTGTCTTCCATGTTTTAAACACAATTTTTTTGTACCTCACTAATTATAATTAATATGACTTTTTTTCATTCATGAAACTTGAATCACATTTTTTTTTTTAATTATTATTTAGAATTTTTTCAATAGTCTATCTTACTAGGATTAAAAACGGGTCCAAAGTAGTTTTAATTTCTTCAAGAAGTTTTTGTCAATTTTCTTAATTGTGTCATCAATTTATTTTAAAGTTTCTAATATGATGCTAAAAAAATCAAAAAGTAAATCCTCTATTAGGTCCCATAATACCATAATTGTATACATACATATACATATATCTATATATATATATATTACTTTTATTAAATAATAATAATAATAATTTCTTGTAAGTTTTATAAAATCCATAATATTTTTATTAATATTTAACCAATTATTTATAAAAACATTGATCAAATAGTAATAATTTTTTACAACCCAATTTTGTGAATAATACTATAAAATATTTACATGATTCAAGCTTTTTTTTGTTTAGTTTTATATAGTTGATTATTTTATATTTAAAAAATAGTTATGAAAATAAATACCTTCACTTTTTTAAAATCCTATAGAATTTCACTTTTAAAAATATAAAATAATTATTTTTATATGTTTTAATTTAAAAAAAATTAAAAGATGTAACATAGTATGACAAGATAAACTTGAGAATCTACAACAAATCTACAACAAAAACTATAAGAGATTAAATATAAATTTTTATTTCTATAAATTATCAAATTTTGAATTATTTGCAAATTATATGAAGGTTTATTAGTCCTCATTCTTTATTGAAAGAATCCTTCTTATTGCTTTTCATTTGATTCTAATTTGTATTGTATAGTTGAGTATTTTTCTATCAATATAGAATAAATAAGTAGTAAACAAGTGCCATTGTCAAATTCTTCTTTATATAAAGAACTATTCATTAAACTATTAATTTTATAGTATGTATACATATATATATATATATATATATATATATATATATATAATTTTATTTTATATTGAATAAGATTTAAATTAATTAAAAATTTATTTTAAAACCTCAATTTTTATATAACATTGAACTACAAGTTTTATAATATATGATTGTAATTTTTATCAAAATATAAATTTTAAAAATACATTATATTATCGATTTTTTATTCAAAAATTTATAATTAATTTGGTTATGAAAAGAAACATTATGTTTACTTATTTTTTTAATTATTTACTTTCTATCTTTAAACCTTTATAATTTACTCATAATAAATTAGCTTTAAATGATTCTTATGTCATCGAAAAGAAATTAAAATTATCTATATAAATATAATACTTTTATTTTTTACAAAGTAAAACCACAATAAAAAAACATTGACTAAGTTTTGGAGTGTATATTTGCTTGATTACATTCATTCACTTGTTTTGTGTTTGTTGTTCAATTGTTTTTATTATTTTCTTGTCTCACTTTATAATAATAATTACTAAAAATTCTTAATTGGAGCCATCTTATATTTTAGGTTGAGAGATGAGTTGTATCTTCACATGGTTTTTTTTTTCATTCTTGATTATTTATGTAATTAATTATATTTGAATTTAATTTTTTTTATAATTTTAGAAACAAATCATATCCATTATTGACTTAAAAGCTAAAGTATGTTTTATTATGTACTTTTTTATTAAATATAATTTAGTATAGAAATCCATAAAATATCTTTTAGAGGTTATTACATATCTATCTTTTTAATATTTTAGACTTTAAGATGTTTTTTTTTATGTATTTAAAAAATATCTTTTTACCTATCTTTCTTTGATCTTATTATCTTTTCTAATTTATTTTTTACTTATTTTTTTTTATTATTATTTTCTACTTTTCTATTTTTTTAAAGTTAACTTAGATCTTTTTGAATATATATATTTATATATATTTCATTTATTTTAAAAGAAGGTTCAAATTTTATAGTTTATTTATTTTTTAATTTTTAATATTCTATAATTTTTATAAATTTTTATTTTATTTTTTAGCAATTATAGTTTAAATTAATAAAATCATATGAATTTTTAAAATTTTCTATTATATGAAGCATAATCCAAATTCTATTTATTTACTTTTTGTGCCATTAGATTTAATAAAATGCTTTAATCTTCTTAGTAAGGTGACTTCTTAAGTTGACATTCTTGGATTTAGTTGGATATTACAACTGGTAGATGATTTAATAGGCTCTTATTACTTATAATCAGTTATAATTGGATTATGTCAGAAAAAATAAAAATTTAGAAAATTTAAAACTTGTCCAACTTTGCCAATCACTTGTTTCAATCTTTTTTATTGTTTCATGTGTATTTGAGGTTTTTACTTACCAATTTAAAATATTTTTTTTGCATCTAATCTTAAATAGATTCCATGTTATTTTTTCTTTTCTTACTAATACCAATTTCCTATTAAGAGGAGTTATTATATTTTTATTTTTTATATTGTTATTTCTTCCAGTTATTTAAATTATCTATGTTTTTAGACTATATGTTATATCTCTTCACACTTATCAAAATTTACTATATTTTTTAAGAATAAATATTGGATAATTTTATATTAATCCTCATATAAACATCTGAAGGTGATCCATTGGAGTTTTATTATAGATTAGTTCACTTAAAATTTCTACCAAGTATAGAAAAGAATAAATATTTAAGAATACATATTCATTCTTTGTCTTATTTGGATTTTTTACATACCTAGATGCAACCTTTATGATGTAATAACATGTCTTTGTATTAATAATTTTCTTAAATATGAGTCTATTTTCTTAAATATATATATATATATTATTTGATAAAATAATATTTCACATTTTGATTATATTCTTCTTTACTAATTTTTACTTACCTTGTCTCATCTACACTTTCAATAGCTCTACTTAATCTTGTCATTTTTTTTCTTACAAAATTTATTTAGCTTATTTTTTTATTTATTTTCTCCTTCTTTTATTCTTCCATTATTTTAACTTTATTGAATATATATTTTTCTAATTTATTTTTTTAGCTTCTTTTTTTAAAAAATAATAGTTTTTATTTTATTTTTTTAAATCATAGCACCAAGTAACATTTTTATTTTTGCTGTATTTATTTTTTTTTCTTCTTGTACCACTTTTATGTATATTATTGATAAAAAAAATAAAAAACATTTATAAATTAGGTGATTGGAGCTAATTTTGCCAAATTTTCTCTCATACTCTTTTTTTTTTTTTTTTTTTTAGTCTAATTGTAATAGTTGCAGTAATTTTATACCTTAGCTAATACTATCAAAAGCTTTCTTATTTCTTAATTTTTTTCTTTAAATAAATTATTATATCTATTGCTTTTAGGTTTTTAATTTTTTTATATGACTGTTCTTCTCAAAAAAAAATTATTAAATTTATAGCTATTTCTTATCTCAAAGGCATGCTTATTCAAGAGCCTCATTTAGATGCATTTTAAATATTCAAAATAAACCACATTTCTTAGTTTAAAGATTTCATTTGTGTTTGCTTCTTTTCTAGTTAGACTTGCAAGACTCTACATATCAATTTTTTTTTTCCTATAGATAAGGCTATAAGATATCTTGATTTTAAATCTCATAAAAGTCTTTGAATTCTTTTTTATTTTTATTGAATGATAATGCTTAGAAAAAGGTATTTTTGATGGATAGATATTATTATTATTATTATTAATCATTTCTTTAAAAAAAACAAATCTTTATTTGCACCAATAATGCCACCTTGTAAGTTAATTTAATCTTCTTCTTATATCTATCTAATAGTATTTTTTGCTGTTGGCTTATTCAAACATTAACTAATTCGAAATTTGTTGTTAAATCCAAATATATGTGGCTTGTAAATGTAAAATAATCCATTGAGTTAATTGTCAACTTTCAAATTATTAGATCAATTTTTATCTTTTTGTTTATATTACCTTCTCTTATACATTAAATTATGAACTATGCCATAGCCTTAATCAAAATTAGTCTTATGTTTTATCTTTTTGTTAATTAAAACTCAATATATGTATTTTTTTGGATTTCTAACAATTTATTTTTACTAGTTTACTTACTTTTTTAATTTTTAAAATTTTTTTAGATTTAATAGTCTCTTAGATTAATTAAAATATCTTACTAATTCACTTCATGTGTTCTTCTCTATTATTTATTTTTCAATTCTACCTCAATAATTTTTTTTTTTATTATTCCATTAATTTTATAGTCTTTTATTTTTTTAAGTTACATCTTTTGCTATATCTTAATACTATCTCATAGAAAGATATTAATTTTTTATTTCTTTTATTGCCTTTTAATTTGTCATTAATTTCTAAATTAGACTATTTTTTACTTTAATAATATTTTTAGAATTCTAAATATAATAATTAGTATCTAAATATAAATATAAATATATTTTAAAATTATTATAATTTATAAAAATAGATTATTTGTATTGATTTTAGAATTTATTACTTGCACAGTTTCCACAAAAATTATGTTCTAATAAAGAATCTACCACTATTATAAGTTTATTAAAAAGATATTCATTATAATTTTTCTAATAAGATGAGGTTTACCATGACTTCCATATGCATCTAGTCTTATCAAAATTTCTTTCATTACTTGTAGTTATATTTGTATAAGACTTTGTTCTATTTTTTTATATATAATTCTAACTATTAGATCTTCTCTTTAATTAAATATTTAATCCTACACACTCACTATTTCAATCTATAATAATCCTAAAACTCAAAAGAATAATATACTTTAATATAAGTTTTAAAACTTGATTATATATTTTATATTCTTGTTTAATTCAATTATCTTTCTAATAATATCTGTATTTACATCCAACTCATAGCACAACCATTGCCATACTAGAATAAGCTTGATTTATATAACTTCTTTATATTAAAAAATTAAAGTTCATGATTTTCTTGGCTAAACTTTATTATATGCTATCTATATATTATTTTAACATACTTATTGCTTAAAAACATATTAATATTAGAATCAAATTTAATAAAAATATCATAGTTTATTCATATTTTTATTCAATTTTTTTAATAAAATAGTTAATTTTTCTTTAAAATCTAAGAATTTTCAATTACAACAACTAAATTTTAAAAAAATGAATGATAAAAATAAAAACATAAATAGATTTTTTTTCTGGTTTTAAATTAAAAATAAAATGAGCCTTTTTTAGAGGTAAAATAACATAAAATCATAAATCTTTAATAAAAAGACTAATAGAAAAAATTTTAAAAAAATACTATAAGATTTTTAAAAATTACATCTCATTTACAAATCAATAATATGAAGCAAGTTAAGGATTTCTAGCAAATATGTATAGCAAAAAAAAATTTATATAGAATTATAGTTTTAAAATTTTGGTCAAAACAAGACACAAAGACTATTCAATATATCATTAAGTTTTCTAAAAACCAATAATAATAATAATAATAATAATAATAATAATAAGAATAAGATAGATAGAATTCTCTAATTCTAAAAGTTATGTTGTTAAAAATAATAATTTTTTTTTTTTTTTTTTTTTTTTTTTACTTTATAACTTATAGAAAATAAAAATATATAATCAAAACTGATAGACTATTCTAAAGCTATTGGAGAATTTTAAAAGAAATTTGGCCTAAAAATGAATATTATTTGGTCTTGTCATAGATTAAAACTTTGTAGCACAACTTAGGCATGGTCTTAAGATAAAATCTTGTTTAAGCTATAATCTTAAAATATGTCTTAATAGACTTCTTAGAGTGTTTTTGAAATACACAAAGAATTGCTAGCACTACTTGCTACTTTGAAGAAATCATAGGACATACCAATTTTGTTATTTAGCTCTAATATAGAACCAAGGTATGATTCATTGAGATTTTCAATTGCTCATCTTCATAATTCTTTAAATGATTCCAAAGTGTTATTAAACAACTTATAAAACTTTTAAACATTAATTTTAGAAAATCTAATAAAAAATCATAGAAAATATTTGGAGAACCTACTAAATATTATGAATGCACAAATACTTAGAACATATAAAAGTTCAAATTTAAACAAAAATTTCTTACTGACATATGTAATAACATGTGTAGAGTACAAAACGATTTTTGCTAGGTAGTAGAGGTGCCAAAGCAAGCATTACAGCAACCACTATTCACAAATGTTTTCAATTTTTTTCTTTCTTTTCTGTGTATCAGAAAAAAAGAAAAAAAGAAAAAAAGAAAATTATGTAAATATAATCCAAATGAGATATTTCCATGGAGTTGGGACTTAACTGGGAGTTCAGCCTCACCATCCACACATCGTGTCTGCGAACCAGATTCATCCGCTCCGCTCCACCAGAACATCACAGACCACAGCATTACACAATTACACGCTGAACCAAACTTCGGCAACGATGGCTTCTGATCAGTCTCATCTTCAGATCAGAAGACTCCGCTTGATGATTATGATGAGGTGGGCTTTCAGATCCACAGCCGTGCCGCTGGCTAGCTGCGTCCTGTTGCTGGGATCACTGTCGTAAAACTTGTTGTCAACTTCACTTTCCTCATCTGAACTTTCAAACAGTTGCAGCCATGTTTCATGCGGCGGAACGAGTGGTTGCAGTGATTCCCTTGATATTCCCTACAGGATAATCATATGGTTGAATTCATAGACTATTATACCTCAGAGTTCGTTCCCGGCTGAATTGAGCTTTTCCTAATGGGGGTGGGGGAAAGTTATTTGAAAGTTATTACAGCCTCGCCCACAGTTTGATGTAGACGTCTTACAAGGCACGCTTCCTCTTTTGATGTCTGAGCTGCAAATAGAAGCACTCCTCAGGATGGTTGACATTGTGGGATAGGACAAATATTAATAATGGTGCTTCGAGTGCAAAGCAACTTGCAGGAATAAGCATTTAATCGCACTGGTTGCCAGGAGCACAGTTTTTGAACAACTAGGCCATCTTTCAGGGCCCTCAGTTTGATGCCCGAAACAAAAATCATGGTTCCCATGCAATTCATTGATTGGGTCCTTGAGTATAAATCAAAGGTTCTGCATTACAACTTGGCCATTTACATACTGTATCCACCTCGGATACTGTAATATCTGTCTGTCATCATTAGATCAACGAGGGAACCATCTAAAAACATCACTAAATGCAAAGACTGAACAACCATCCTTGCCGTCGAGAAATCAGATCAGAATGGAATAGTTTTTGGTATTTTCCCAGGATTTCTGAAACTGTAGGTTGGAAGGCACGAAATCCATCCTTCTCTACAGGGATACATGCTGATGTGCGGCTATTCTAAGAACATGAAACTCGCAGGTTCCAATCTCTGTAATCGTGGAAATTAGATTCGCGCCCAACATCTTTCCTAGAACAGGGCTAAAAATAAGACAAAACCAAACGCTTGGTCAGTGAATTTGGAGCCAATTTGCGTCAGAAATGATAGCAAGTTTTGTCCTTTTCACCAAGTGATGGATTGAGCAGCGATTTTGGTGGCAGAACAACAAAGGCCCGAGAAACCGCATCACATGAGCCTTGACAGTTTGCTTCAGGCCAGCTTGGCTTCCCACCATGAGCAGCCAATAATTTTCTGAACCCGAGTGTCTAAGAATAACGATCTTGGGTCTATGCACAATTTGAGATCATCAACGTTGATGTACAGGCTAATTTCGAAATCCATCTTCCTTTCCGGACGATAAGTCAATCCTGCTGCACACATGTGGAGCGTGGGATTGGAAAATGACGTGAGGGCTCACGATCAAGGACTCCCTGAAGTCTCCAGCTTTATACTTAATGCTTCAGGGAAACTATTTAAAGCTTTTTCTCGGTGTTTACAGATGGTCTCGAGTTGACCTGTGTTTTTGTCTGAAGTTCCGTACTGCCGCAGGGCATGACTAATAAAATACTAGATGCTTTCAGACTCCTAATCATATCATTTGCTTAATTTAGGGTTATTCGCAGCGAGGAACCAGGCTCGGACTTGCAACGAAGGTTAAAATAGGCTTACGGACGTGAGACATCGACAGTGTGAGGATTCGCGATGGAGTCTGCTTGTGCATATCACACTCTGAGCTGCCCCGCACAGCAAAGATCCAGAGTTCAACTTCCTCTTTCGTCAATATGAATCCCCAGCAAGCCCCGTATCCAACCATTGAGTGTATGTCTTCAGTCGTTTACGAACTACAGATTGGTTTCAGCTCTCGGCAGGATCCTTTCTGTCTGTGAGTTTCTGCCATTAAGAGTACGAGGTGTAGGTATGACTCACGTAAAACAACTCAACTCCATACATCATGCTGAAAAGATTATGAAAGCGTTTACACTTAGCTCTGAAGTCGCGCTACGCCTTGTGGGTATTATCTGCGGAAGCTTGGCAGCGTGTGCATACGGACATCAGCTTGGATTGGGACAGGGAGGGTACATCCTGCAATTGGTGGAAACACGAGCAAGAAGTAGACAGGGATCTGGTCGGATTGTCTTCGAATGAAATCTCCTGTACAGCAGTAAGTTCATGCCACATGAGACACATAGAATTGGATTGTGTTGCGTGGTTGGCTGGGGTCTTTGATTCACTTTAAAGGAATGATTTGACAACTTTTCGTGACAACTACAATCAGTAACTCCACAACTGATTGTACCATATTTACACAATCTACAACTTCGTACATGTTGTAGGCATGGTCACCGCTCCTTCTGTGTACATACCAACAGACCCTCTGAGGTGGGTAAAGGTTGACATTGAGAGGTTCAAAAACCATTAAGGGCCGCAAGTTTTCTAGTAAGCGGTGACTATGCTTGATCTAACTAGGGCCCCGAATTTTAGAAATAATTTGCCTGCAACCTCTTTGATGTGTCAACATGTTAAGATCCACGCCGAAGTAGAACTCAACCTTCATGGGACCGAAGTGGGTCATATACATGAATCAGGCATCAGTCTAACTGCTATTCTATGATATTAGGTTTGATCATTGCTTGTGTATGTAGTCTTGATTCTCTACATCTATCACGAAGTATTAGGTTACATAGGTCTAAACACAGCTGACTCATTTTGAAAACTACATGTGAGGAATATTAGCAGGATAAAAATAAAAATAAATAAAGATTTGCAGACAACTAGCAGAGTTTTCGAAATGAGTTGTACCTGAAGTCTGTCATGGCTGTGGTATCTTAACAGAGAGACCAGCATGTATAAAATATTAATATAGAAAGGTAGACCGGGTTGGATTTCAGATCTGTGGCAGTGGGAGTAGACTCGTGAATGTCGTTTACAAGAGTGGTAAAATCTGACGCCTTACAACTAGTATTCTTTTCCACTCTGGATGCACCACTTGCAGGTTCTAGCAATCAATCTGCGCTTCTCGGTACATAGTAATTTTCAGGCGATCACAGACTGTCAGAAGGCAGTTGCATCTGTCATCAGATGTGTCCACTTCGTTTGTTAGCCTCATGCATGATTCCTCGCCATTGCTCTTCTGTACAGTTGATTATGTTCAGAACTGCTGCAAATGTTTCAAGGTTGGCGCAAAAAGTTATTATATCTCGAACTCCGGACCATTGGGAAGTGACAATCTCCATGAACTATTCGACCTCTGGGCGCTGAGTTACAATCAGCGGAGTCGGAACTGGGTGATAAGACGAGAACTAACCAGATGAGGCTGGAAAAGCGGCGACGGAAGCGTCGTGGGCGGCATGCTTATATTTTGGCGCTTTACGTTGCACTTTCAGATCCTCTCATGGACTGAGATATCTTCGCTCGCCGTCGTCCACATCCAGCTCAGGATCCGGGGTGTGCTGCTTCGCACGCTATCCCTTCGGCTCTTAATCGCCATCGTCGTCGCTTACCGCTCCCCTTTTATTTCTCCGCGTCGAGGGCTAGTTCTCGTCACTGCTCTCGCAAATAAAACTTTCAGGTTGAATGCCTCACAACACAAACAGAGGTCGGCAATGCACCAACCGAGCAGAAACCTCCGCAACTTCCCTGGGGCTCACAATCACAACCTCGCTTGACGGGGTCTGCCAACTTGTCGGTAAGATTCCATGAGACATCTTCTTCTTTTTTTGTTAATTTTTTTTAGGGTCTGTAGGTCTGTATTCCACTGCTTGGATTATATTCCTCTCACTCTCAGTTCGTGAACTTCGTTTAAGATCTCCGTTTCACGCTGGTATTTCTTGGAAATGTTTTATATTTTATGGCAGAAATCTTGAACGGTGTATATGTTTGGGATATATTCGTTTAAGCCAGGTCTGTTTTGACTGTTGAGCAACTGCTTGGTCGATATGCGGAGGAGAAGTTAAAGGTGGAAGTGTAGTCAAACGAATGCCAACAGAAAGGGTAAGCACGCGCTGACTTGGTATTTCTGGGGTTTTCTACGCAACTCCGGCGAGAAATCGCAATTGCTAATGAACTGAGCGAGGAAAGATCCAATTTCGTGGCTCGTCAGGTTGTCGAGTTTGCAGTTTAGTGTTAATTGTGTGGTGGAGAGGGGAGAGGAAGAGGAGGAGAAGGAGGAGTTGTAGCAGCAGTAGGCTGATCGGAATGGGGAGCAGCAACTTTCAGCATGGTAGTCGAGAAGAGCTCAATTTATTCCAACCCTTGTTCGAAACGCGACAACGTCTTCAATTTTTGTCTTCAGAAATTCGTTTGCAAGCACCTAATCCACCGACAATTGGAGGATCGAAGCCCGAAAATAAAGTTCTAATCTTGGAAACGCAGGATGATTGCGGCTCCGACACAGCTGTAGCTTCATTACTGAACAACTCCACAGCCAGTTTCAGTTTTCATACTGCGGCACCAACTGTAGAGGATTCAGTCGATGGGAATGATGTTGAACCTGACGGTGGGACACAGCACGAGCAACCACCAGACAACGAGCACACTCACTTGGGTAGGTCATTTCACAGTCTTCCTCTGCTTCTGCATCATGTGCTGTATTCTTGACGTTTGGGATTTGAAGGGAGTAGGATGGTAAATCTGTGTGCACACAAAGAATCTACTTTCTCATCGCAATGAAATACGGTTAGAGCGTAATCTCGTACTGCATCGATGCTCGCAGTCCAATCTTAAAGCATGCTCTGGCTGGATATTGTGGTGTAGTTCACGATCATGGTCTCTATCTGTGCTAGTTTTGGGAGACTAGCCACGTCCGTCTCGAACGATTACCAATCACTGGAATGGAGAAGAGGGATCCCTGCAGATTTAACTCAATTGTCTAGGTTTGAGTTACAGGACAGTGCTCGGACTGCTGAAAATCTCTCAATCGCAAACACTGGATTTGTAAAGGAATCCATAGGTGTCCATTATCACCCAAATTCAAATAGTGGAAGCATGACAGTCAAAAGTTCTGGTTAATGACATGTCAGGCAATAAAAAGCTGCATGCAGTTCTATGTCGCCTAAACGCAGCAAAAAGTATTTAGTATCACTGTGAGTGGTGATCACATAGCGGCACATATGCCAACAAGCGACAAGGGTGCCACTGGCACCCGTTTCCAGTGGCTAGAAGTCTTATAGCAGGGGTAAGTAAGGGTCACAAGTTGAGTGTCCGTGCCTCATCCATTCATTTCAACCTTTGATCAACACTTATAGTTTTGCAATGGAAGTCCTGGCAGTACTGATAAGCCTGAGATGCTTGATGTGTCATGTTTCCAAGCGAAAGCGACGAAGGCCATCCGGGAGAAGCTGATGCTGAGCTCGACACGTGCTGGTCGAATGCCCGGAGTTGCCTTGACTGACGAGACAGTCTAGAGCAGTGTCAATGATGCAGCTCGTCGTGGTCTCTCCTCCTCGGCGCTTCGCCGGATCAAGAGCAGCAGCGGATGCGATAGCAAGGGTCCCGGAGATGGTGAGCTGCAGGGTCGATTGTCATGCCGTTGTTCATCCTGCTTGTGTTGATCTGAGGAGGAGGAGCACGTTGAGCTGTGGATTCTGGTGTGATCTGGCCATGCATCATACTGTGCAGATGATCTCGGCACTAGTTGTGAAGTACCTGCAATGCAAATCTAGTGCATGAGAATGCAATGCATTTGTGCAGACTCGGAGGAGATGCACATCTGTGTTGGATGTTAGTTGAAATCCTGGACCCGATCACTTGTATTTGTCGATTGCAGGCTCTTCTGAACTGTGGGTGCGTGATGCTTTTGTTGCATGGCATCTGTATAACGAAATATTATTAGGAAAAAAATAAAAAAAAAAAAAAGAAGAAGAAAAAAACAGAAAGGAAGATAAACAAGAGGGAACAATAGGAAGAGAATATTGATGAGTTGTTTACACATCAATGTAGATTTTTAGTTGTATTTCTGTGCATACTTCAGGTGCTGGGGAACTTCACAATGTACCCGCTGTTAGGAATCATTTTCTTACATGTATTTTCGTGAGAAATTAAGATGCAGTGAATATGCAAAAATTAGAAACCAAGTGATAAAATAGAGGGATAAGAGTTGGAGACAACGTTATGAAGTTCATCAGAATTGAATAGAATCATTCAAAAGGGACGTTGGAAACAAAAAGAAAAAAAAAAGGGGAAAAAAAAAAAGACCTAAACTGTTTTTTTAATAACCATCTTGCATGAAAATTTGGTCGTGCTGAAAATTTATCTTGTTAATTTATCGTGTTAATTTATCTTGTTAATTTGATGTTTCAACATGTATTTGCTTTAAACCAATGAAAAGCCAGAAACTATTGAAGCAAATAATAAGTTTTACAGTGTGTGTGGGGGTGTATATACATATATATATATATATATATATTATTGGAGATAATAGAAAATGAGATCCTCAGATTGAATTATTGTAGAATCCATTAATAAATATCAATAAAGACTGGCGTAACAAAATAAAAACAAAATTAAACAAAAACATGCATAAAACCAAAGGTTCAAAAATTAAAACAAAAATAAGATTAGTACTTAAATATCTCAAATAAACCAAACAATTTAATTTTTAGAAGATGGCATGAATTGATTATATGTTTCAAGTGTATGAATGTGACTTGAAGAACATCTATATATATATATGAAAAAATTTAAAAAATTAAAATTCTGCCACTCTAATACTAAATTAATAAATAGAAAAAACCATAAAATAATATTAACTTAAAATTCTCAAGATAATTTAGATATAGAAATCTATTATTTGAATTCAATCAAAAAGATACCTTGTAGATCTTCTTCCTTAGATTTAGAATATATATATATATATATATATATATATATATGTATATATATTTTTATTCAAATTTATCATATTTCATTAAAATAAATAAAAAATTAAATCTAAGAAGAATCTTAAATTTTTATTGAAACATAGTTTAGTCAACTTCATAGAATTTGGCCATATACATCTAAAAATAAATTTAATTTTTTTAAAAAAAATATTTAGATAATATTTGATATATTTTTTAACTTATTAAAAAATAGGTACTCTATTGATCTTAAATAGTATAAAAAAATACTCATCAAAACCGTGTTCTAAAATAAATTTAAAAATTAGAAAATTTAAAAATAAATTCTATAATTAAGGAGGTAATAAAACTTAATATAAATAATATAGTTAAGGATGTAATAAAATTGATAAGTATTGATATTGCTTTTGTATAAAAAAGAATTTTACTTACTTTTTAGAGCCATAAAAAAAGCTAAATAAAATTAATTAGCAAAAATATCATCATGGGAATCTTTTGGTAGAAATAAAGAATAGTAATCAGCAAAAATTACTTAGATAAATCTTAGATTGATACCTATAGAAGGTAAGTTATGAACTAGGATCAAAACCAAACCTTGAAGTACAAAATAGTGCATCTATGTTAAATGGTGCTCTATGAGAATTATTTTTGAGGGATTTGAGTGCATATTGATATATAAATTAGATTTTCTTAAAATTTGTATCTTTTTTTAATTAATAAACTAAATTATATAAAATACTTGAATAAAAAACAATAGTTAATCTAATAATAATTAATGTTTAAAGTCTATTATGGTGATTAATTAGAACTTGACTAAGATTTGTTAAGATTTACTTAAGATTTGGTTAAGATTTTTAGAAATTTTTAAAGATTTAACTAAGGATTTTTTAATATTTATTTATAATTAATTTGAAAAAAAAATATAATTTCTAAAAAAAATAGGATTTTTTTAAGATTTATTTTTTTATTACTTTAGGATTTTTTTTAGGATTTTTTAAGATTTATTTGAAGTTGAAAATAATTTAATAAGATTTTTTAGATTGCTTAAGATTGCTAAGGTGTCTAAACACCTTCTATGGAAAATAGAGTGAAGAACACTAACTTGAATTGCGTGAAATGGAGTGTTATTGAGAGGCGCTTATAGAGCTTATTTCAGCTATTAAAAAGAATATTATTTTAAGCTTCATGCCTATAGTGAAGGAAGAAGATCCAATCCAAGGAGAAGTTGATACATCTTCAAAAGATACCAAATGAAAAAGAATAGTTACTTTCTTAACTACTACTCCAACTACTTTGTCTTGCATGGCTCAAGCAATGAATGCAAATTTATCTACAATAGGAGAATCACATTCATTTAAACCTCTCTAAATATTTATAAAGCACTTGGAGCATAAGTATGGATGTTTTAGATGTAATCAAATGCAATCCATTCAAGACTTTTATTATAAAAAAGAAAATATCTCACAAATCATGTATACTTATTTGACTTGATTTGCATTAAAGCTACAAGGTGTATTTATTCATAGCCAACTTATTAAGATTTTTTTATTCAAGATTGATAAGAAACTCTTAGATTTAGCTACACCAAGAATTATTCTTAACTATAACACAGATGCCACATTAGCACAAAGATTTGTTGAAGTTAAGAAATATGATAAGGAACTTTGTCAATATGATGTTGCTAATATGGTAGCTTAGTGTCACGAACATACTCATATAAGCCAGTAATTACATATATATATAGGTAGAAGTAAGTAAAAGTAGATAAAAGAAAGTTAATTCTTTAGTATTTGGTATAAAAGCTTCCTAGAACCTTCATAGATGTTGCTTTGACTTTATAGGTGTCTTTAATTGACTTTTTGGATTAGAAACATGGTCAATAAGTTGGCCATGTGCCACACATATTGTTAGCTTGAAGATCAAGCTAATTATGTACTCCACACGTAAAAAAACTTACCTTGTAAATCAAGGCAAGTGTCCTACAAAGTCAACACATATTGGAAGTCCTATAGAACATTGTCACATAGCCTCTAGTTAGATAGTATATATAGAGACAAGAGTGAAGCCTTCTTCACTCTTATCAACTCCTTTCTTACTTCCAGTCTAGTTTCAAGAGTTTCTAATTTTCTTATCTTTTAGCAATAGCCATTCTAGTTTCTCTTTTAATATATATACTTGTTTATTTATATTTTTTTACCTTTCTTTGAGTGAAGGCTCAGTTGTCTAAATTACTTTTTCATCGAGTTCTTGTCCTTGATAGATTGATAAGAGTACACCTACAATATCAGAGCTTTGTCTAATCTTGATTAAGAATGAATTACCCCTTTTTTTTTATAAGATATAAGCATATTAGAAATTATGGATTACCCTCTTTTAAACTGATATTTTCCTTAGTATTTTCTTTGTTCTCAAGTCCTCTCTTCTATTTATCTTGAGCGATATTAGACAACTTCTCTTTTCTAAGTGTTATTATGGCAGAACTTGTTGAAATGAAGAGTGCAATGGTACAAATACAAGAGCAATTGAGGGACTTAATGCTTACGATGCATCAACGCAATTTACCACCACAAGGAACAATAAGATTGATAAGAAGTGAAGATATAGAAATAATTGGAGCTGCTTCAACATCTATACCAAATCATGTCCTTTCTCTTATGGTGGAATGCCCTTCCAGTGTTAGAGAACCAAGAATTGCCCTACCCGAGAAGTTTGATGGCACCAGATCTAAGTTTCGGGGATTTATCAATTAAGTGCAATTTGTGATTGAACTTCAATTCCAAAGCTATCCAACTCTAGGATCGCAAGTTAGATTAATTGGTATGTTTTTTTTAGGTTCAACACTATCATGGTTTTTGTCTTTTTTTGAATGATGAGATCCAATATTGGATAATCTAGAGGCTTTTCTGGTGGAGTTTTGATCCATGTATGGAGAACATGATGCAATTCGTGTTACAACCAATAAGATCCATATCTTACAACAAGATAATTGATCAGTAACATTGTATGCTTCACAATTTTGATAACTTGCAACTAATATCAAGTGGGATGATTCTGTACTTATTAACCAATTTTTCTATGGATTACAATATGAGGTAAAAAAATTAATGCTCAACTTATTTGATCCTCAAACATTGAGTCAAGCAATTGACTTTGCTGTGAAGTACGATAATTGCCTTTTTGAATTTCGATCTGAGAACCATACAAGTGGACCTCAACATTAATATAATTCAATAGCAACACCAACACCTCTTCAACACATACATTCGGAAGTAGAAGATATGTAAATTGATGCAGTACGTTTCAAACCTCTTACTGAGCAAGAAAAGACTCGTCGTCGCCAAGAAAGATTATGTTTATATTGTGGAGAACCAAAACACACTGCTCAATATTGTCCAAAGAAATGACGCAACCACAAAATGAGGAGTATAGCTGTTAAAGAAGACAATATGTCAGAAAATAAGTTTATCTAGCTACAATGGCGACCGTGTGACTTGAATCTTGCACAACATCTAGTAAAGGTCATATTCTCTCCTTAGAGCCCTCTCTTTGTTTTACATTAAATGTTATTTTGGGACCTAAATATTACAAAGCCTCTGCCTTGTTAGATTCAAAAGCCTCAATGTGTTTCTTAAATAAAGAATTTACTAAAAGACATAGCATATCTTTAGTAAAGAAAACTAAATCTATTCATGTAGAAGTCATAGATGGTCGTCCATTGTCTTTTGGAGATATTATTCATGAAACCCTTCCTATAGAAGTAATAATCCATGGTCATAATAGCTTTGTAGTATTTAATATCATTAGATCTCCCTCTAATCCAATTATTTTAGATTTATTGTGGTTAGAAAAATATAATCCTCAAATAGATTGAATTTTCTGAACTCTTACTTTCTTTAAAAGTATAATAGTGTAGTTAATCAAGTAGAGAGTCATAAGTCCAGTTCAATTAAATCCGTGTTTATAGGTGCAAAAGCTTTCTTGCATGCTGCTATGAAAGAATCACCATATATTATTTATGCCACACACATTTCTAACGATGCAAAAACTTCACGTGGCATTCTAAGCCAAAATCAAGAATTTCAAGATGTATTTGAAAAAAAGAATGTGGATACACTCCCCGAATATTGTCTCTATGATTACTCAATTGACCTTCAAAAAAGAATACAATTGCCATTTGGACCAATCTACAGTTTATCACAAAATGAGTTGATTGAATTCAAGGAGTATATTGAAGAAAATCTAACCAAGAATTTCATACGCCATTCTAAATCTCTTGAAGGAGCTCCAATTCTATTTGTGAAGAAAAAAGATGGATCATTGTGGATGTGTGTTGATTATCGAGGACTCAATAAGATTACCATGAAGAATAGGTATCTACTACCTTTAATATCTAGACTTCTTGATCAGCTGAATCAAGCTAAGATATATACAAAAATAGATCTCTGAGGAGCATACAATCTAATACGCATCAAAGAAGGAGACAAATGAAAGACTACGTTTCGAACTAGGTATGGATATTTTGAATATAATGTCATGCCTTTTGGACTTACATGGAATCAAGAAGCAGAAGTTACTTTTGAATCTTTGAAGACAACGTTTGTTTCTGCACCAATCTTGTATCGTGTTGATTTTTCCAAAGCATTTTTTATGAAAATAGATGCAACAAACTTTGCTCTAGTTGCGATTTTATCATAAATGGAAACAAATGACAAACTTCATCCAGTAGCCTTTCATTCAAGAAAATTCTCAGCAATAGAAATCAATTATGAGATCCATGACAAAGAACTTTTTATAATTGTGGATTCTTTTCAAAAATGGCATCATTATTTAGAAGGCGCTTCCAATCTAGTCACCGTGTATACAGATCACAAGTACCTCAAGTATTTCATATCAGCATGTGTATTAAATCGTCGTCAAGCTCGTTGGAACATATTTTTATCAAGATTTGAGTTCATTATCACTTATCGGCCAAGAAAACAACAAGATTTGTATGATGCCTTGTCTAGACGTTCTTATCTTACACCAAAAGAAAGAGATGTAGCTTTTGAGCAACAAAGAATGGTTTTCTAGAAGTCGGAGCAATTTCATCTTTGAGCAATAAAATCAACATTGACTGTTGATTTAACTTTTCTTAAGCAAGTCCAGTTAAGTATGTCTTTAGACCCTCTTGTTTATGATATCAAGAATAATTCTTCTAAATCTCATGATCCTTCTAAATTCGAGTTCAAGAACAACCTATTCTATTTTGAAGGACGCTTATATGTTCCAGAAGGAGAAGCACATTTACGTATTCTTCAAGCTTGACACGACTTCCCAGCAGCAAGATATTTTAGATACAATAAGACTTTGGAGCTGATATCTAGGGATTTTTGGTGGCCTCAAATGTGGAAGGCAGTCAAAGATTTTGTACAATCATGTGATGTTTGCTCAAGATCAAAAACTCCTCATCATCAACCTTATGGACTTCTTCATCCATTATCCATTCCAAAACAATCATGGTCTCTATTTCTATGGATTTCATCACGAACCTTCTAATCTCAAGTTCTTATGAATCTATATTCATGGTAATAGATCGTTTTACCAAGATGGCACATTTTATACCATGTACAAAATCTATCACAGGTGAAGAAATAGCTAAGCTCTTTTTTGACAATATCTATCGCTATCATGGATTATCCAATGATATTATATCATATATGAGAACTCAATTTGTATCAAGATTTTGGTGGACTCTTTTCAAGATTCTAAAAGTGGATATAAAACTATCTTCAATATTCCATCCTCAAACTGATAGACAAACAGAGCGTGTTAATCAAGTTTTAGAGCAATATTTAAGATGTACTATTAACTACCAACAAGTTGATTGGACAACTCTTTTGCCATTGGCAGAGTTTGCTTACAATAACACGATATATTCTTCTACAAAACAAACACCTTTCTTTGTTAATTATGGTTATCATACTTAACTTGATACTTTTGACTTTTCAAAAGTTGATAATCCTGCTACGAAAGATTTGGTGATTCATTTGTCAGAGTTACATGTAATGATAAAGGCGCAATTAAAAGAAGCTCAAGAATAACTAAAGATTAATGCGGATGTCTATTAAAAGGAATAACCACCATTCCACTTGGGTGATAAGGTATGGCTACTTCATCGCAATATCAAGACCACTTGTCCTTGTGACTAATTGGACTATCGAAGGCTTGGACCATTTTCTATTTCTACACAAATCAATCCAGTTTTATATTGTTTACATCTATCGGAGTCAATGAAAATCCATCCAGTATTCCATGTGTCTCTTCTTGAACCATACAAGATAGTGGACATACCAAGAAGACAACAAATTCTACCTCCTCCTATAGAAGTAAAAAATAATAAAGAGTTTGAAGTAGAAGAAGTCTTAGATTCAAGGCGATGTCGAAATAAATTAGGATATCTTGTCCATTGGCGCAAATATGATATTAGTGAACGTACATGGGAGCCAATAAAGAATCTTGTAAATACAGCAAAGGCTGTGGAGGCTATTCATTGACGACATCCATCAAAATTAAGATGAAAACCTTCTTTATAAAAGAAACAACATCTAGGCAAGATAACATTCTACTTTCAATCCTTGTTTGTAGCTTCTTTGTAGTTGTGATGCTTTGGAGATGGAAAATCAACAACCAGCGGATTCGACTTAAGAACCTTCATTTGCTAACTAGCCTAACGAGATATTACGATTGTCACAACCTTCAAGACGATGCAATCGAGATGAAGATCTTCAAGAATGATATGTTCTTCCTCGAATAGATGGTAAAATACAACGCATTTGGTATCACGACTTGGGAAGGGACTCCCGATGTTTGGTGATTTTACTAGAGGTAGGAACAACTCCTGATGGTGTTTCAAATGTTCTATTCGAAGGAAGTTATGAAGGCTTCAACAATGATCAAATAATTGGGTGGTCTTCTTGCCCTAATATGAGACACTACCGATGGTTGAGAGGTCCTATCAATCATCTTCGAAGAGAACAAAGATCAGAGTATGTGGCGAATACAGTTTGTGTCATCATAGATTTTTTCAACATATGATGACCGCTCCTTATGGAACTCGTTCCTAAAAGGGGAGGTAATGTCACGAACATACTCATGTAAGCCAATAATTATATTTATAAATAGTTAGAAATAAGTAAAAGTATATAAAAGAAAGTTAATTCTTTAGTGTTTGGTATAAAAGCTTCTTAGAACCTTCATAGATGTTGCTTTGACTTTATATGTGTCTTTAATTGACTTTTTGGATTAAAAACATCGTCAACAAGTTGGCCATGTGCCACACATATTGTTAGCTTAAAAATAAAGCTAATTATATAGCCCACACGTAGAAAAACTTGCCTTGTAAGTCAAGATAAGTGTCCTACAAAGTCAATACATATTGGAGGTCCTATAGAACGTCGCCACATAGCCCTTAAGTGGATAGTATATATAGAGACAAGAGTGAAGCCTTCTTCACTCTTATCAACTTCTTTCTTGCTTCCAATCTAGTTTCAAGGGTCTTTAGTTTTCTTATCTTTTGGCAATAGTCATTCTAGTTTCTCTTTCAATATATATACTTATTTATTTATATTTTATTATATTTCTTTGAATGAAGGCTTACTTGTCTGAATTACTTTTTCATCGAGTTCTTGTCCTTAACACTTAGATGACAGATGTATCTAAGCCTAAGAAGATGGAAATTGTCATGAGTAGCTTGGCAAAAATTTAACCTAAAAAGATTATTCATTGTTGAAAGTATGGTGAATTTATTACATCAAGAGTAATCACAACTATCTCAAAAAAAAAGTCTTACTCATAGAGAAGTCTAAGCCCAAAGTTAAGATGGCTAAAATAGGAGATAAGTCTAAAAAGAAGCAATTGAAGTGTGTTTATTGTGGTAAGCTTCAATACAATGAAGATAATTTCTTTATATTATATCTACACAAATAGCTTACTTTACATAAAGAAAAGGCCTTAGAAGTTAAAATTATTGAGCTAGAAAAGAGATTTAAGATTATAGTCTAATTAAGTTAAGTTATTAGATCTCATGTAGCTTCTAAAAGTAGATCAAGTTCTTCTTCTCTTAAAAATTATATGTTTGGTGAATTAGGACAAGTGGTGGTTGCAATTGCCATATGTGCCTAAAATAATAGCTAAAAATATGGCACCTATAATAACTAAGGTACTAAAACCTCTATCTAGTCATCCAACTAATTATGAAGATCCTAATACTCATGTGTAATTGCTTTTATTTTTTGGCCTTACAGATGTTAATTCTATATCAAAACCTTCTATTTTAACTTCAATATTAGATGAAAATACTAGTGTTAAAAATATGGTATATACTTTAGGTTACAAAGTATTGAATATGCCTATATTTTTTAGTGTTGATTTAGTGGCTTCATAATTTAAATCAGCAAGGATCTTTCAATTGATTGGTAAAATATTAAAAGGCAAAGTATCCATGCTATTGTTATAGAAACTCAAATTATAATAAAGCCTTCAACACAAGAGGATTTTATTAAATTATAAGCCAAAATTATAACTGAAGCTATTGCCATATTTGATGAAGGTCACCTCAATATTACAAACATAAATCTTTTAAAAAAGGTACCATTGACCGCATAGATAGAATTTTTATCTAATGTTGCAACTAGACTTACTCAAAAATATCAAAATTTGCATATAAGAGTTATACAATTAATAAATGACAATAACATGTTGGTTATTAGTTGTACTAGTGGCAATACCATTCATACCATAGCTTTGTAAGTTATATTGGATTTTGAATTCAACTAGTTATGATTAATAAGAGGCTCACTCAAAAATTAGGATTCACTACTATAAACTTGAAACCTTATCTTTTCACCATTATCACTTTAATAGGAGGCAAGGAGCGAGCTACTAGCTATATCATACAAACTTTATAATTAATATTTTACATTGGATTTGATCCACTTTATTCACACTTGTCTCTAAAGTGTGTAATGACTAGTGCAACCAACTATGATATTTTAGCAGATCAACAAGCCTTTTATCCAATTGATTTTGGCCTAAGTAATTGGACTAAAGAAGCATGGATTTAAGTGGAATGGTCTATTAGTAATAGAAGAAAAGAATTCATTCTATTCATATTTGCAATAACTGTTATAATTATATCAATAGAAATCTTATTTGATTATAGTACATTGGCATTTAATTTATCTCATAGAGTAATACTATTAAAAAAATATTAGTATTTTTTTCCTATTTTAAAGTACCAATTAATCCACTATCTTTAGAAGTTCATAAAAAGCATGAGAAGAATCCATCTCTTCTTTCGAAAACATGTGCAAAACTTTTTGGCCAATGTGAAAAGATTGTGTCTTCATTAAATATATTAAAGATATCAAAATCTTCTTTCTTATCTACCTTTGCTTAACATATTCATTAATATCTATTAAATAAAATTATTACTGTCAAAGACATAAATCTCAAAGAAAGAAAACTTTAATATACTCTTGTGTCACTCAAAAGAACTAGAAAGTTGCTTAAAGATGATATGGTATTCAATTAAAATGGCTATTGTTCAAGACAAGAAGACTAAAAAGTATTGAAACCAAACTAAAGACTAAAAAGGCATTGACAAGAGTGAAGAAGGCTTCATTCTTGCTTTCATATATATTCTTAACTAGGAGCTATGTAGCCATGTCCTATAGTACCTCCAAAACATATTGACTTTACAAGACATGTATTTTAACTTGCAAGGCAAGTTTTCTATATGTATGATATATAGTAGGCTTGTTCTACAAGCAACCACTACTTGGATAACTTGTTGACCAAGTTTCTAACCTATTAATTAATTACAAATATATATAAATTCAAAGCAATATCTATATAGCTTTTGAGAAGCTTTTCTAAAAAATATTATAAAATAAATCTACTTATACTTATTTCTATTTGATCATATAAATACATATTAGAGTAAATATGTATGTTCATAACAATTATCCTTCTGGAGCTCTTTGCATGCATAGGTATAAGTTTGATAGTAGTATTGGAAGTTAGTCTTATTGTTTGATAGTAGTATTAGAAGTTAGTCTTATTATTTGATAATACATTTGCATGGATATTAAAACTACACCTAATCAAACAGCCCAACATCATCTCTAAAGATTGTTGATTATGTATCTTAAACAACTATAATTTCTTGTTATTCTTGGTTATTTTAGTCAACTCTCTTAAAATATCATCCTCATTAGTGATGAGGATTTGATGACATTAGGCCACATAGACTTATTGATTTTTGAATAGTTTTATCAAAGTCATTTATGTATTAAAGCATGTCAAGGATTACATAATCCTCGATCCAATCTATTTACAGATTTGATGTAGCTTATACAATGGTGATTTACACATCAAACTACATCACTTGGATATATTTTTGAAAATGTACCATCATTAAATGACATTCCAATACAAGTATTGGTGTTTCATAAATATATTAATTATTTCCTTGAACTTCCAATCTTTGTGGTTGTTGTGATTTTGGACTCTTATGTCTATCAACCTTGTTTGATTTAGACCCATCTATCATTATCTCATATAACAAAATATAGATAAGATAATTGTATAGATAGTTAGAACCATGGAAGTTCCTAGAATTAAACTTAGATTAATAGACCAAGTAAGACCCATTATGGAACATTCTAGAAAGAGTTTATGGTAGTTATTTAGATAGGACCTACCATAGAACCTTTTAGAAAAGGCTTAGGGTGGTTATCTACAAGGAATCTACCACCTAAGAACATTCTAAAAAGTCCAAGGTGCTAAGACAAGGTATAAATAAGACTCAGTAGGGCCTTTTAGGACATCTGGTTAGATATGGCTTTAGACCCTTTTCCTATTAAAGTTTGGTTTTGCATCCTTTTATTCAGTTTTTTTTTATTTTATTTTTGTTTGCTTAGGTTTGTCTTTCATGTCTTATTCTATTTTGTTTCATTCAGCTTTTTTCAGGTTTGTCTTCTTTGATTTTGTGATGAGGCTTTATATTATTATAGATTAAAAGGATCTTAGATTTTTGAGATAGTTTGGTCATATTTCATTGATATCAGAGTGAATATTAGATTATTCTTTAGTAGTGTGTCAATAGTCATCATCTAGTCCAAGATCAATTATTGTGGTCACACTAGATACTATGTTGATGCTACTACAAGCTACTCTTAAAAAGTCAATTGAGAGGTGAAAAGACATTAGAATAGTGGAATCCAGGAGAGGAATTAGAATATAGAAGATATCGCAGAGCAATCCCACATAGAGGCTCAAATACAGCACCTCTTAGACTAGATAGCTACTTTACAAGGGCAAATAGAAGCCTAAAAGACAAGGGAGTCGACATTTGCTAGGTTGAAATTAAGTAAGCTTAGTACATACTCTCGAACTTCAAGACAAGAAGCTTTATATCAATTACTCTTCAACATACAACAATACATCCAACTATTTGGAACAAATACCAATAAAAGAATTATATATGCAGCCAGTTATTTGAGAGATGCAACAACCATTTGGTGGTAGCATCAAGTTCAAAGCTATGGAGCTCACGGTAGATTTTGTGACTGGGAGGAGTTTGAGACCAATTTTAGGAATCAATTTCAGTCCATCAATGCAAAGAAGATAGCATGTAATTAGTTAGCAAATCTTATACAAGTTAGGTCAGTGTAAGATTATGTCTCTTGATTCAAGTTCCTGTATCTCCAAATTGACAATGTTTTGGATACAAAGATGATAGATCAATTTCTACAAGGTTTGAAACTTGAGGTCCAGCGAGAGGTAGAGCTAAAGAATCCACAAATATTTAAAGAAGCAATTTGGAATACAGAGAGGATTAATACTATAGATTTTAGAAATCGTGAAGTACGACCTATAATACAAAGTCTTATACTACTATCTAATACTATGGCATAACAATCAATGCCAATGGAGATTGATGCCTTATAAGGATCATTGATACAACAAAGACGATAAATATTAGTATAAAAGGGATTATATTTTTATTATTGAGAGTCAGGCTATCAGATCGGAGGTTGTTTAAAACGTCAAAATTCAAGCACCATCAAGACAAGGCAGATTCACAACTTCAAAACTCACTAAGTCGATAATGAGTCAAAGCAAGAAAATAGAATTCTCCAGTAAAGGTGCTCAGGGCCAGTACTAGGGATAGCTATTGTCTCTTAAAGATAAATGGCATGGCCTCAGACAGCTATAAAAAAAAATGATTGGTGCATCTAATCGGACTATTCAAAAGACAACCATATCAAGTGCTTGTAGATTACGACATCTCAATTGAAATTATCGACTAAGTTAGAATTAAAACTAAAGAAATCAAAGAAAGAAGTATATAGCTTATAAATGATAAGACAACGTATTGAATGAGACATGTAAAGAAAAAACCTTGAGATTGACATATGCCTATGTCTTAAGAGAGAGATTCAAAGTGACAAGGCTAAGGTATGATATTATCTTTTGTATGCCATGGCTGGAGATGGAAAATAAATAAGTTGATTGGATAGCAAGTACAATCTTCTTTAAAGATGGACAACATAAGGTAACTCTTTGCACCTCTACATCAAAAAAAGATGAAAGACAATGTGCAATCAAAAACTTACTTATAGAGATGACTTTTATAAAGAAGCAATCACAACATCAATAACCGATATATATGGTAGTTCCAAATCTTGCGTCAATTATGGGAAAGATTACCAAAAGAGTAGAATGGCCAGAACAACTCATATAAGAATATCAAGATGTCTTTCCAATCAATCAATCTAATGGTGTACATATTGATCGAGGTGCCCCCTTTCAAATAGAATTATTACTTAGAGCCAAATCAGCAAGTTGATCAATTTATTGCCTAACATCAAAAGAACTTCTAGAGCTATGCAAGATATTGGATGAAGTCTTGGAAAAAGGCCTCATTTCAGAAAGTACATGTACTCTTTGCACCCAAGAAAGATAGTAGACTTTGCCTTTGCATTGACTATTGAGGCCTCAACAAATAGACTGTTAAAAATGCATATCCACTTCCACACATGGATGATCTTCTTGATCAACTTTGAGGTATAACTATTTTTAGTAAATTAGATCTTTAGAGTGGCTATTGGCAAATACCTATTGTAAGAGAAGATGTAAAAAAGATAGTATTTTGTATGTGCTATAGATATGTCAAATAGTTGGTTTTATCCTTTGGCCTCATCAATATTCCAGCCTCTTTCATATGTGACATAAACACATTGATTTGAAATCTTTTGGACAAATATATAATTGTCTTCATTGATGATAATCTTATATATGATAAATCCTTGAAGATTTTGAATAACACCTACCATAAAAGTTGTGTTAGCTACAAGATAATTGCTTCTATTGCAAGCAATCAAAATGTGAACTTTAGAAGTCGAAAGTTGTCTTTTTGGGACATGTCGTGTCTTCCAAAGGCATGTATATGGAACAAGATAAGGTAAAAGCAATAGAGTATTGGCCAACCCTTAAGGATGCTTCTAAAGTTTGCTCATTTTTAGGCCTTGCTGGATACTATTGCCATTTTGTTTGGCGATTTGCTCACATTGCTATCTCATTGACAAACCTATTGGAAAAACGTGTTCTATTTGAATGAAAATTGGAGTAGCAAAATGCCTTTGATAAGTTAATGTAGGCACTCATTACTGCTCCAACATTACAACCATATGATCTTAATCTTCTTTGTATGCTTGACATTGATACTTCTGACTTTGCTATTGGAGTGGTCCTTCAACAAGACTTTAGTATGGACCTTCAACCTATGGTGTATGAATCACACAAGCTCAAAAGGTGGGCAATATATAATATCAAGATTACATTCTTAGTGATGGCTTACTCTATTTTAAGAAATAAATTTATATATCTAATAATGCTAAACTCTAGATATGCATACTTCAAGATGGACATGACATCCCAATATGTGGACATCTGAGACAAGAAAAGACTCTAGAACAAATCTCGAGGACATGGTTTTGCACAGGTATGAATCATGATATTCAAGCTTTTGTATACTCCTACGAGTCATGTCAACATAATAAAGCATGCAATGCAACATTTCTTAGATTATTATAGCCAATTTTGCTACCTATAGCATGTTGGGAGCAAGTGACTATGGATTTCATTACGTGTTTGTAGCAAACATCTGATAATTACATTGCGGTTACCATCTTTGTAGATCGACTCTTGAAGCAATTTTATTTAGCTGCAATGTGCTTGGATATTGATGCTCCAATGCTTATACAAGTCTTTTTTAATATCATCTTTTGTCACTATGGATTACTTTATGTTATTATTTCAAATTGAGATCCATGCTTCACAAAAAGCTTTTGACAAGCTTTGTTCAATTTACTAAGTACATGACTTACCATATCTATAACTTTTTATCTCTAAATAGATAAGCAAAGAGAGTATGTAAATTAGACATTGGAGGATATGCCATGGGTATTTGTGGTGGTTCATCATAATAATTGGGATGAATATTTAATATCCTTGGAGTTTGTTTATAATAATAGTATTCAAGCAAGTACCAATCATTCACTATTTTTTCTTAATATCAATTAACATTTAATTACACTAGTAACTCTCTATCGTTCCATTGACACCAACAATTCAATAATAGAGGAATTTATATAACGACTTATAATGGTCTTACAAGAGGCATAGTATTGCCTCTTTACTGCACAAAATTGACAAAAGAAGTATGTGAATAACCATTGACAATACAAGACCTTCCAAGAGAGTAAATATGTATTACTCTCTAACACCAATTTGCCACTTGCTATATCAACCCAAATCTGTAAACTAACACCTTGGTGGCTTGAACCTTTTTGCATTTTTAGAGTGATTTTTGATGTCGCATACCACTTTGAGCTTCGGCCACATATTCAGGTCAATCCAATGTTCTATATTTTGTAACTGAAGAAATTTCACACCAAGCCAAAGTGCTTTCTAGATTGACATCAATCACCACCACCACCAGTTGTAGTTAATGACCAACAAGAATATGAAATAGACAGTATTTTGGAACATTGCTACCTTTATTGTGGCAAAAGACATCTACAAATTTAATACAAAGTTCTTTGGAAAGGTTATTCCATTCACGATGCAACATAGAAACCTGCACAAAAGCTCATCTATTATCAAGAAATAATTTTGTAATACCATCAGGAGTGAAATAAGGATGTTTTGCATTATTGGAGGAGGATTAACTGTAACAGGGTATAGATAAGATAATTGTATAGATAGTTAGAACCATGGAAGTTTTTAGAATTGGAGTTAGATTAATGGACTAGATAAGATCTATTGTGGAACATTCTAGAAAAAATTTAGGATTGTTATTTACGTAGGACCTACGATAGAATCTTCTAGAAAAGTCTTAAGGTAGTTATCTAGGTAAAGTCCACCACCTAAAAACATTCTAAAAAATCCAAGGTCATAGAATAAGGTATAAATAAGACTGGCCACAGCCTTTTGGAACATCTGGTTAGATATGGCTTTAGATCCTTTCTCCTAATAAAGTTTGGTTTTACATCTTTTTGTTCAGTTTTGATTTAATCTATTTTTGTTTATTCAAGTTTATCTTTCAAGTTTTATTCTGTTTCATTCCATTCAATTCTGTTCTAGTATGTCTTGTCTTATTTTGTGATGAGGCTTTATATTATTGTTGATTAGAAGGATCTTAGGTTTTTGAGATAGTCTAGTCTTGTTTCATCTCATATACTTACAAAAATACTTTTTAGAGTTAAACGACCTATTGGATGTCATGTTAATGCTATCTTGGATGATAATCAAATTTCTTTGGATGTCACTAAGGCTGATGAACCTTCTCTTACCTTGGTTAATAAGATGGAAGCACCTTGTAGTGTATTTTCTACATTTATTATATTTCCAATTTTATTTATATTTTGAGTATGTGGATCTAATATGATTTGGGATGTCAATTCAAAAACCTATGAAGAACCTAATGCCAATGGAAGAAAGCATGCCATAGGCTTTTTTATTAGCTCTACAGTTGCTTATGATCTAATTGAAGAATAATGTCATTTTTTCTTAAGCTAGGCTATAAACCTTAACATTTTAATAAGGATTTTTGACATATGCCTTATTATTCAGAAGCATTTTTATGACCTTAATAGTACTTTGAGATTAGAGAATAATAGTCAGGGAGCAATAGATCCAAAATTTACTAAGGTTGAAGAATCCAAATCATTTCTTTGCTTATAAAGGCATACACTTGATGAACTATAAGCTCAATGTGTCCTTGCGGTTTTAGCTAAAGACTTAAAAAAACAAATACTCAAGAGACTCTCTTGTAGGATTTATTTTTGAAAGACACTCTATGATCTATCAAAATTTATAATTTATACAAATATTGTGGTGATGGAGCTTTTCATTTTTTAAGAAGTGAAGATGTTGATGACATAGGAATTGTCTCTTCAACAAATTAATAATTAAAGGCCATGCAGGCATGTAGCTATATTGTATTGGTGAAGAAAGAGATAATAGAATTTAATGATTGGCCATTGGAATTAGGGCCACATCTTACTAATATCAAAGCATGAAAAGTATGAGCTTTTATTTGCTTTTATTGCAATTATTTTGTCTTTAGATTTAAAGATCTTTAAGTTTATAAAGGTAAACCTATTCACATTCGATTAAAAGATGATCATCCAATCTTTTAACAACCTTACAAGCTTAGTGCCTCATAAAAATTTGGTATCGAAGCTTGATCCTAAAAATTATTAGCTGTAGACTTGATTAAGATTTCTAATGATAAATACACTTATGTTACAATCATGCTTTTGAAAAAGGATGTTTTTGGCCATTCAAGAGAGAAGTGGATATGTCAAAATTACCATCCAAATAATTATAAAACTCAATCTAATCAATATCCAATGCCAATGCCAAAAGAATTATTTGATGCAATAGGATTCTTCTAAGTATTTAGTACTTTGGATTTAAAATCTAGTTATCACCAATTACTATTATTAGTTAAAGATTGAGTTAAGATAACATTTTAGAGAGTTAATAAAGATGACAAAGGTTAGCTCTATCACTGAAAGTTTCTTCTATTTGGTATTAAAAATACACTGGCTGAGTTTTAATAGGTTATAGACCAAGTTTTATCTGAATTGTCATTTGCTTGATGCCACATTGATGATATATTATTTTTAGTAGCATTCCACAAGATCATGTGAAGCATTTTTAAGCAATTATGGCGATAGAAATTACACTTACATCATAGAAAGTATAAATTCTTTAATAAATAATTATCATACTTTGATTACATGATTATCTTAGGAAGTCTTTGTGTACAATAAGCAAAGATAGATACCTTGCAAAAAATCCTAACATCAAGTAATGTTTCATAATTTTGAGCTTTTTTAGAATTAACAAACCTTTAATTATTCTTACAAGTAAAGATCAACCATGGACTTGGGGTCATGAGCAACAACATTCATTTGATATATTGAAGCAAAAGTTGGTTTCAACTTTAGTGCTTTGACATCTAGATACCAATAGACTTTTCTAATTACAAATAGATCGGAATACAATAGAATTGGAAGCAGTCTTGACACAAAAAGATGATATAAAATAAAAATATATCATTGCATTTTTTTCTAGAAATAATAATAATGTGGAGTCAAATTACTCATCTTATAAAGGAGAAGTTTTAGCAGCAGCTTTGGCCACTGCTTACTTTTGACCTTACTTGTATGATCAACATTTTATATTAGTAATTAACCATCAACCTTTAAAGTGGCTTATAGAATCAAATAAGCTTATTGGCAAGCTTGTAAGATGGGCTTTGTTACTTCAAGTATATGACTTTGAAGTTGTACATTGGGCATGTATTACCAATTTGGATGCTAATGGATTTTCTCATAATCTATGTTCTTCAAAAAAAGACTTAATCTAAGCTTGATAGCATGGAAATTGTCATTATGAAGCAATTCTTGGATGGTATGCAACCACATATTTGACTTTCATGTTAGGTTTTGTAACCATTATTCTTGACTAGAATTTAGATAAAGAATTATATAAGAATTAAGTAATTAGCAATGTGTCAAAAGATCTTGTAATCTTATATAAGCTTCAACAAAGAACATTTTCTTCAACTATCTCTAACATGAAAAGAAATAGGATTAATTATCAAATAATAAGATTTTATTAAAAGAAAAATTTGTTATTTTGTTTAAGGCCTAATAGAGCTAAGCCCATAGTTCCAAGGTCAAATCAAAGAGTCTCCTTAATTCAATAAGTAAATGAAGAACTTTAATATTTTCAGATATATAAGACATATTCTGTATTGCGTAATCAATATAGTAGAATGATATATATATCAATAAGTGGCCACATATGTTTTCTAAGATGAAATGTTTGATCAAGCTTAAACCAACTTTAACACTTTATCACTTGAGTTGAAGCAATTATCTATTATGGGCTTATGTTATCATTGGTCTTTGGACTTTTTTGAACTACTTGTTATTACTTCACATGGAACTAAATACGTTGTCGTATTACATGCTTTCCTGCTCGAGAACGCGTCGGGCGTCTGGCTATAGAAGGTAGTATGGAGATTCACCAATATTCAAGCAGTTTATCGGTTATTGACTGCTGGAATACAAACAACTGTAAGAATACACCGTAAATCTATACGGATGCCCTTCGACTGCTCGCCGAAGTCCCTTTTACCCCAGCCGATAGGTCTCTAGACGTTACAGAGAACCCCAAACAACCCAACTTGCTAACCTCCGATACCGCTTTGTACTTACGATCTTGTATCCACTGACTGTCTTGTTAGATTAACCCAATAATTTTCATTCACTCTGCATACTCAATCCTATAGACACCCTTTTAATCCTTCTATCACAGACGTAACTCGATTTCACAAAACAGTCAAGAGTAATCAAACCCACTTCATTAAAAATCCCGATTCATCATTACAACACTGACTTCAACAACGATTGCCTCAGTCTTCCCAAAACTCTATGAAGAAGAAAAACCCAATTCTCTGTCTTTTCTTCCCCGACCCCGAAGCATGAAGCTAGCTCTCTGATCCCTCAAAAAAAACTCCCCCCAAAACTATTCTCTCCCCTAACCTTATCTTCTGAATTTCTTCAATCTTCCGTCTTAGATCCGGAATTGGCTCCCACCGTCAAGCTTAGATCCGAAATTGACTCTCGCCATCAAGGCTTAGATCCAAAATTGGCTCTCGTCATCAGAGCTTTCTCCTCCGTTTTTACCTTTAAGAAATCCATTTACTGAAAACAAAGTTCCCTGAAATGGCACAAAGAACAAGACAGCCTGAAACAGAATCGAAACCCCGTAATCGGGACCACATTGAGTCGCTCGACCAATTCAGGTCTCATATTGGATAAGAGTCCAGTAGTAAGACCCAGATTTTCCCATAATTGGATCAAATTGGTCCTTCGTGTAAGATTGGCTGAGGCCCGTAGTAAGACCTGGATTTTCCCGTAATTATACTGCATTGGGTTGCCCGGCCAATTTAGGTCTCATATTAGATAAGAGGACCCGGATTGGATTCTCGAAATTGGATCCAATTGGCTCTTCGAACCAGGCTCACCCGTCGTGTGAATTGGTCCTTTCTCTTCCTGCTGACTCCCGTTATTGGAATCGAACGGAGCATTTCAGTATGCCCCGGCTGACTGTAACGAGGTGACTGTACATGGCCACTCAGTATTTGTACTGAAGTTGGTCGTTGCTCCCAATATTCGAGGTAACTGAACATTAATAAAAGTCCCCTTTCTTTATATTTTCACTGTATACTCGTGTTACAACACGACAACGTGTTAATGATAGTAGAGTATTTTAGCAAGTAGATTGAAATTTGTGGCTTTACCACAAAACTCTTTACAATTGGTAGCTATGGCTTTTCTTGATCAAATATTAGCATGTTTTGGAGCACCTAATAAATTCTTAATAGATCAAGGAAGAGATTTTTTTGAAACTTTTGAAGCTTTATGTACTAAAGCTTTGATATATCATTATACTCTATCTAGAAAGTTTCTTGAGACAAATGGCATAGCTGAGTAGTGTCATGTTATAACATAAGTATATGATGAAAGAAGATAATATGGATCTTATTATAGAAGAGCCAAGTTAAAATATAAAGTAGAAAAAAATATGGATTAAAGATAGGAAGGTAGTAAAACTTTTAGAAGTAATGTAGCTTTTTAAAAAAAGTAACTTCTACTTATTTTGTTGGACCATAAATGAGGCAAAATAAAGTAGATTAGGAAAATAAAAGATATGAGCATTTATAAGATGAAGTTAGGAATTGATTTTAACAAAAATTAACTTAAAAAGATAAAATTTGATACTCGAAGAGGGCCAGTTAACAATCTAGGTCGAAATCAGACCCTAAGGCACAAAACCAAGCACCTACGGCAACTGGAAGGCTCTTTTGCACATCAAAGAGCGGAATTTCATAGCAGACTAGATCAGATTTTTATGAGTATTGGTTTTGAGCAATTTCAATTCGTAATGACTTTGTAAGAGCTTTACAAAGTCAAGTTTGTTTTTGGATGACTTGGGTTTTGTGAAATAAAATAGAATTGATATTTTGGATAATTTCAAGAGTTTTGTAATAGATCTATAAGTGAAATTTTGTGGATTATTGGTCATAGTTGTGTTTAATATGTTTTGTGAATCTTAGCTTGATCTAACAATTAAATTGAGGATTATTGAGGTTTAAGTGGGTCAAGGTCTTAGAAAGTAGAATTTTAAGTCTAATGAGGATTTTAAGATTTCTTGCAATCTATTAGTTGGATTGGAGTGAAATTTGTATGTAAGGATATTATACTTGTTTTTTTTTGTATATAAAAATTTTAAGATCAATCGAACGGTGAAAAGAAGAGATATTGGCTCTAGGAGATCAACATCAAGGTTGGAGAAGGAGGCCAATCAATACCCAAGCACGTTTTTGAGGCTATTGCCTATTTGGTAATTCCAATCCTTTTCAAATTTTTTGTACTTATTGTCAATTTAATTATTAAGAAGTCTGAAAATTTTGAATAGATCAATAGTTCATTCAGTAGTAATTGAGGTTTAAATCTATTATAGGAATTATTAGGATTTGGTTTAGGATTTAGGATTTGGTGTAGGATTTAGGGTTTGGTTAGGATTTGGTTAGGTTTTGGTTTAGGATTTAAGATTTGATTAGGATTTGATTAGGGTTTGATTTAGGATTCAAGATTTGATTAGGATTTGATTTGGAATTTAGGATTTGATTAAGGTTTGATTTAGGGTTATGATTTACGATTTGTTGAGGGTTTGATTTAGGGTTTAAGATTTTATTATAGTTTGTTTAGGATGTGTTTAGGATTTAAGATTTAGTTAGTTTTTGGCTTAAAGTTTGAATGAAGTCCAATAGGATTTTAACTAGGATTAAATTAAGATTGAATTGAGATGTATTTGAGATATATTTGTGATCATTCTAATATTTCTTTAAGCTTTTTTATTGTTTCTTTGTAATTCCTTTGAGGTTTCTTTGAATTTGATTAAAATTTGTTTAGTATTTTTATGATTTAATTAGACTTTAGTTACTATTCTATTAGAATTAGAATTTTGTTGTTATAATTTCTATTCTACCTTCCAAAGCCAAGTGCCTGGAGCATTCTCAAGCAAGACTTCATGTATTACGATAGTGGGTTGTGTAGACTGTCAAAAGTGGATTACAAAGATATGAATTATTTTATGGCAACCATCTTGATTAGGACTTAATCTTGTTATGGATTGCAATGGATTATTTTTTTAGTAGACAAGCATCTTTAGTATCTTATAGTCCTTACTAATTATTATATAGAAGAGACTCAATTCTATCACGCTTAGTACATGAGAAGCTAGTTCTAATTATAAACCTAAATGAACTTGATGTTTGGATTCAATGTCTATATGACCGAGCAAAGTTCTTTAAATAAGCCATGTCTATGGATATAGAAAACTTAGCTATTACTCAACATTGAGATACTTAGCGATATGCTTGCATTTGTAGTCGAGCTTATCAATCCCAATTGCAAAGATTTTCTAATAGAAATTGTGTATTTGTAACATGAAGTAGCTACAACACTTGATGTTAAGGTAAGGTGCACAATTCTATATATAAAGAATATGTTGCCTAGTAGTATTTTGTTGTTAAAAGGCAAGGATGGATAAGAATGTCAAGAACATTCAAAGAATTGTGCTCTTTATCATCTTCCTATTGATGACTCTATACATCCTAAATTGATAGTTGTGCCAATTGGTCTTCTTTATTTTATATGTGGTTAAAAAAAAAAAAAATGCTACTATGCTTTTATATAATCAATGCCAACATGGGTGGCATATGGCATGTTTGATACCACTTCTTTTGACTCTCCCATCACAAGATTGGATTTGTCTTTATTGTAAGAAGTCTTCTAGTTATGCCTCATCTCTTGATAAGGATTGAAGATTTCTTCTATTGAATGTATCATACCCTTTGGTGGCCTAACTGTTACAATACTAGTTTGGAGGAGTACAGTTTGGCATTCATATCATAGTGGTGTTCATCTTCAATGATGTGTGTTTTATAGTCTTAGTTGATTGGAGGGGCTTCTAATCAACTAGGAGGGAGGGTACTAGAGAGTGTATTGTGTATGCATTTGTATTTGGTTTAAATTACATACTTTATCATTGCTTGGTAGCAATCAATATGTTGTGTGTAACAACCTTTGTTTACACAACAGCTATTACATGATATGGCATTGGGTGCCAAACCCCGTTGGATATATGTAGTTTAATTTGGTTAATATTTTTTCATTCATTGATAGTTTTTCCATTAGTTGACTTATTCATATCAATTAGGATTTGAGTAATCACAAAAATATATTAGGTAGAATCTGTTAGGACAAGTTATGAACATCAAAAAGACAAACATAAACAAAGAAAGGAAAATCCATCAGAATAACAAAGATCCTAATAGAAAACAATGAGCAGACATGCATGTCACAAGGAACATTGTATTATAAATTCTACTCCTGGTATGGCTTTGGCATGAGGTGCTAGACATGCTAGTTCTTTAGCTTCTTTTTTTCAATTAATTGAATGGCTATACTCCTATTCAAGGCCAGTTCTCTATTTTACAACCCTTTCCTGCTGTAGCAAAGCAACAGCTAACCCTGTTGCCACTTTTTGTACCTCATTTTAAAACCATAATCAGTGCATCTCATGGACCGAGGAGCCAAGGATCCCAACCAATGAGTTCAGTTCAAGCTCACGGCAGGGGAATAAACGTTCAGTTCTGCATAGAATTCACAGTAATTACATGGGTTAGTGAATGATGAATGCTCACAGGAGAGGAAAACATTAGAAGGAACTGCAACTCTGTCAAACAACCCATGTGAAGAGAGAGGAAGGGTTCCATAAACTAGTTGTACACGAGGGGTTCAGTTTCGCCCTAAGTGTAGTAGAATGTTCACAAAATATCAACAGGAATCAAACGAGTTGAAACAAAGTTTCCCCACAGATGACACCAATGCAACAAAACTCCAGTATCAGTCCTATTCACAGCATTCTTCTCCACATGCTGAGAAAGGCTCTATTGAATTGAACTAATTCGCTAATGAACACTTATGAGAGAATTAGTACCAGAAGTCAGGGTTTTCACCGAAGGGGCTGCACATGTTTGTTTGTAATGCAGGTGGCCTGTGGATGCAGATACTTGTCGCTGAGTACATTCAGTATTATTACTCGTTTGGTGTAATTGCATTAGTCTTTCACAGGCATGGAATTAAACTCTGGTTGCTTGAAGGATGCAGTTTCGTCCTAAATCTGTAAATCGGACAAAAACAATATTGCCTGGTCACTTTGTAGCGGCACCGGAAGTGTACCATGCAAGAGCACTGACTTCAAACAATCATTCTACATGAAATGTAGAAGATTCGACATCGTTTTATTAAACAAAAGTGTACACCAGTAAACGTGGAAGATAAATAGAAGATTTACTCTTTCATCTTGACAAAAATGGGTTTACAATTACAGGAGTCTAGGCTGCACCCACTTTGTAACTTGGATTTACCAGGTTATCCAAGCCATTGACTACACGTATGCTCTCGATGACGTCACCGACCTTAAGGTCGGCTAGCAACTCTTCGTTCTCAGTCACGTAACCGAAGACTGTGTAACGGCCGTCAAGGATGTTAGCGCTGCTAGGTGTCAATTCACTTTCCTTCAGCAGCCAAAACACTTGACTGGATCCCGAATCATTATCAAATTCCTGCAAAAAATAATCCAAGTCAGAGGATGTCATCGCAAGAACTCCCATATGGTGCCAAGCTCAGCTACTGTTACTCTCTCTTCCCAATAGTTCATAAATCCCTTCACAAGAAATGGTTGGCCATGATCAATGATTTGTACCTCCCGTGCCATTGCCATGGTGCCGAATGCGTTGAATGGCAGTGTCGTAGTTGCCTTGTACTTGCCAAGTTCCTGCAATAAGTTGAGCAAACGACATAAGTAAACCAATTAAGGTTAGCAACTATCTTCTCACCCAGTAAAACATTTTTCAAGGTAAACACGGAGTTGCAAGTCCCATACCTCAAGAGTGGCACCGTAGATGGGCTCCTTCTCACCGTCCACCATAATCTCCAATGGAACCGTGCGGACTTTGCCCGTAGCTGGGTCTACAAAACCTTCAGCGGGTCCCTCAGGGTCTCCAGTTTGTACCACAAATCCATCCGCTGAAACAGAGCAAAACAGCTGATCAATAACACAAGCCACACACCGCGCCAAAGGTGGTCATATGTTCTCTACATAGACGAGACACCTTGATTAAAAAATAATTGGATTACTAATAGAAGAGAGTACTCGAACATACAAGCTGCAATGCTGCCTATTAGAAAGACATGATTCTTGAGCATTAACTTGGTGTGCATCACCCACATCGTTGGATTTCCATGCCATCGTAAAATTTGCGCTCAACAAGGTCAATAAAATTGCCAGCAGTGACAGGGGCGTTGTATCCATCGAGTACGATTTGGAGAATTGCGTCTTTCACGTTCGGGTTATCTTTGACGTTGATTTTCATCTCCAGAGTAGCTCGTCCCTTGAGAAGTGGTTTGTTGGCAAACTCCTCAGGAATTTCATAGGGAAATTTGTCTACCATAGCCTCTTCAACGCTGCGCACATAGCATCGCTGACACCAATGAAAACGCATCACATGTAAAAACTCAATCACGAAGAAGCTAGAATAAACATCATCTATTCATCAATTCCATGATAATCCAACATGATCGTACTCTTTCAAAGGGTTCCTGAAGGGGCTCTCCAAAGGAGACAAGCAAACATAGTTAGTAAAGGGGCGGTTACACGGAGAAACACAGTTGATATGGAGCGAGTAGTTGAAATAAAAAGAGAATTGAAGAAAGCAGTGATAGAAAGAATTTAGACTTTGTTGTTTGGTTCACGAGTGCAATTCTGAATAGCCAAGTTTTCAGAACAGTGAGATGCCAGGAAAGACACTTACTCGCCAACTATGCGAAGAAGTTCCTTCTGCTTTGGGAAAACAATACTCCGATCCTTCGACTCCAACTGTTTTTGGTAGTCTTGAAGCCCGTCACTAAGAAGATTCAGAACCTGCTCACCCTCCTGCTTTTTCGCGGGCGCTAAATCTGCAAGGATTTGCGCCTTATTCTGAGTGAATAACCGTGCCGCCTGTCGCACACTCTGCACAATCCCTCACCGCTGTTTATTTGTCAGAATGTATCCATCACAGTTTCACAGCCACAACGATGTGAGAGTCGATGCATTGTTCATGACAAAATGCAACCATTAGAAATGGAAACCTCCTATAAGCTGACACCCATTTCTTACGGAACCAGAAAGAAGCTTAGAAGATGAAATTATACTTGAAAGATTCAGTAATGACAAGAAACTATACCCTTTCCACTGGACCAAGCGCTTTCTCGCCTGGCACCTTCATCTCGTCAGTAATCTCTTCAAGAGACTTTTGGACCTCTTTAATGGCTTTATTGTTGATAGGGAGGGCGTAGCGTAGCAGTGCATTAGCGTCCTTAATGGGAGGGCCTGAAATCAAAACACTCAATTCAGGGATGACTGGACCCCTTTCGAAGGCGACATCAGCAGCTGTTGCAGACAGGGGCATGAGCAGTGCGGCTGCTACAGCCACGCACGTAGCGCATTTTTGGAGCGCTTTAGTGACAGCGTTTGGCAGGACTTGGTCATCCTGAGAAAGTGGTATCATCATTAAAGCTCTGTGAGTATGAAGTTGCCTGAATCCAACTTGAACCCACACATTGAGGTCCGCAGCGTCAATCCACGCCTCAATCCATCACAGCAGCACAGGAATTCGCATGCTGTTAAAAATAGTTCTAATACATTTATTTTTAAGTTATATATGATAACGACTAAGGGACAGATATTGACAGTATGATTTCCATAGTATGGCATACCAAAGTTAAGTCACTCTACGACGTTAGCAAAACCTTAAAGCAGTGGCTTCAAGCGGACTTTAATCATCAACCTGAAGTGTTGTCCCTTAACTCTGTCACGGATGAGGAACATCGAAAATTTGTTCCCGTGGAGCAATGCTGATTAGGACCGACCAACATACACTGAAATCTTTCCAGTGAGCATACTCGGGAACGGCGATGCCCATACATATCCCGAATAACACGAAGATGGTCACATACAGAATTGCCCAACTTAACATGAATGGACAGAAAAGGACGCTTCATTCAGCTATGTTTCAAAAACCCTCCAATCTTATCTACATTTTCAGCATCCTAACTGCCGCTCGAACGAAGAATTGCATTGACTACGGTGCACGGAGCTTGTCGCTGAAGAGACTTAAACAATAGAGCTCAGAGTTGTAGTGTACATGGCATCCACCTCCTCGAGGGCCCAAGATAGAATTAGACGGTTCACTGGAGGCGCGTGTGCGCACATCGCAGTCTATGGTGAAAGGTGAGCATGGAGCCGTCGCAATTGAAACTGGGGTTTGAGATTGTTTCTCTCGAGAGCATTGCATTAAGAGGAATTGGAACCGTACCTTGGAGCACGTCCCCGCAGCAGCGCGAATGGAGCAAGGTCGATGCCCACCGACCACACCGATGCTTCGGTGCCTGCATTGCGCTCCAAGTGATCCCTCCTTGCGAAACCCAGCTGCCCCAAGCCGGCTCGTCGAAGCGGCCGCCAACGACGCCTGAGCCGATTGCAGAACTGTAGCAACCACCATCTCTGCTCACGACCCAAGTTCTAACAAACTCACTCTACGGGGAATCCTCAATTACACTACCAACACTAATTCCCGCGATGAATCTCCAACCAAACTGCCAGACTTCTCGAATCCCAAAAGACCGTATCCAAACGTAAGATTGCCGAGAACTTGCAAAACTAAAACTGGGTCTACTCTGCGTGATCACGTAACTAACGGGAGCCAGCAGAGAAATTCAAGCTGGTGAGGAAATTCGACAAATTTTGCACAAATTGGGGCGAATACCTGCGATTCCCAATCTGATTACACGAGCGACACGATTGTATGGTGAGGGGCATGGCGACGAGCGAGGAGGGAAGCCTGGTCGCGGGCTTGGCCGGTCTTCCGGTCACCTTTCGAATTCTCCAAGTGAGCAGATAAGGGAGTTGTCATCTAAGCCGCTTGGACAACGCCACGTGGCAGCATGGAGTGATTCCTCCCCCCCCCTAAACCCAGCCCAGCCCAAATTGTTGTTCAATGGCCTTCAAATTCCTGACCCTGTACAAATTTTTGAAGGATGGGACATTGCTAAATAAGAATTGTGTCACATTCTTCATGTGGGGTTCCTGCAAATGCGAAATGAGCACTGAGTAAGAGTTTCGGTGAAGGCATGGCTTTTTCTTCGTTCGTGGCACTCGGTTTGTTAGTTTGTTTGAATCTGGATCACAGTTTCAGTGTATGAACTCATGGCACAGTTCCAGTGTGAGGCGTGTCGCACACTGAGACAATCTGGAGAGGTGAGTCCATTTCTTGTGTAAGCATCTGTAGAGACTAAGAGACATGTCAGTGCCGGCTCCAGAATAAATGTCGAGCCATTTCTTTCTGAATCCTTTCGTTCTCAATCAGGAGCTCCTCCTCAATCCGTATACACACCCTTTGCTTTCCACGGCTGCCCCTGCTAATCCGTTGGACAATCCACCTGCTGCACCTACCTTTCCACGTTTTGTCTTCTTTTGAGATACTGCAACACGTAGCATTATGGTACGCCAGGTACTTTTTAATGAAATAATATGAACCCGTGCTAATTTCTATGACAGAATGGTAAGTTCTACAAAACATTCCTTTGCTACTATGTTCTCAGGACTATCAAGGCATTTCGGGTTGATGAGAGCAGAACTGTTACCTCATCCAATATGACTCTCAATCCCACATTGACCAGCCGGTTACAGGTTAAACCTATATTTTCCTGCATGTCATTTAGGTCAAGCTCAGGGATCCTGGTTACTTTGTCATTCCTCACTTTCTGCACCTCCGCAAACATACATCGAGGTTGAGGTTTCCAAGTGATGGCAATAGAGAACATCATTAGAAGCGGGAGTCTCGACTATGATGCTGCCGACGAAGTGATTACATAAACCTTAAACCACTGACAACCGAGATGATGCAAAGCAATCGAGCCTCGAGAACATGCAAATAGTGAGGTTTTCGAACTTCAACAAGTAACGGCCAACATACCTCCATACGATCACCCATCTTCTCCTGCCAGTGTCCTAGAATATACACACCATTTCAAGCGCCGACAGAGTACAGTGGAGCAAGCTTGAATCCAGTCATAACACCTATGGCAGCCCTAATTTGATGTTCCACAGATTAGCATCTCGATGTCTGGTTAAAAGAGCTGGATTACTTAGCAATGCATCTGTGATGACTTCATTGTCTCGGTGTACACTACTAGGAAATTCTTGAAATTCTCGCCGAACACAATACGAGGGGCTCGGAGGTGACTTGTGTAGATTTCTGGAATCTTAGGGAAGTGTACATTGATTTCGGCGATGTACTAATTGCTGTCAGCTCTAGTTGCCACTTCATCGTCTTCATATGCAAAAGGAACAATGGTTCCCTACAGCTTGATCTTTTTTTAGTTGGCTCGTTTGATCGTGTGATGCTCGCTCATGAATTGATCCGCATGTGAGCAAGCATAGGTCCTTGCGGCGTTGGAACCATGTGGAGATTTTTCGATCGCAGCTTTGCATATAATTTTTTGTTTTTCTAGCCATGGGTGATTGTGGGGCGGAAGACGTCCTCAATTTTCTGCGTTACGGAGCTCCGCTGCCGAAGTGTTTTGGAGAAGACGCTGCCACAACGGCTACGGTAATTGCGCCTTTCCTGCCATCGCTGTCGCTGGCCGCGCATGACTCCGCTGCGGTCGACCCTCGCTTGCTGTCCGCACTCGCCTGCCACCCCGACACGCAGCTCGCCTTTGCCTATGCGGGACTCGATTATGACGAGCCTTTTCTCTCGCGCATTAGGGAAACCCTAGTTCCTGTTGAAGGGGCCTCCGGGAGCCGCGCGGGCGGTAGGGAAGAGGACGATGCGTGGCTGTGGTATGTCGACGGCGATGACGCTGCTATGGACGAGTGCGATGTGTTCCAACAGGGGGATGAGGTAATGTGCATGAAGTCGGAAAGATTTACGAGGAAATGTTGTATTGCGCAGATCGCCAGGAATTAATATCGAAATAACCTTGAAAGTTGGAGTTCAATTTTGCTAGTTACGGTTATTTAGTAGTAACCAGCAGATTCAAATTCGCTCATGGAGTGCGCAATGTACAATGTTCTCCTCCAAACATGTTACGAAGCTGGAGAGTTTCGGTTCTAGGGTAACAGCAGCAAAATTTGAACGCTGGGGACTTTTGTGAATGGATATCTTTTGCGATCATAACAGTGTTGTGAAGTTCGCTGCATAATTATACTACTTATCTTTGCTATTTGCCAATAATTAATTCTGACGTAGTAGGAGCATGGCGACCTGCGGAGCCAAGGAATCTTGATGTGTTAGTGGTTAGAAACAAATTTCTTTCGAGAAGTACGTTAAGCAGGAAAGTACGGGTAATAACTCTCATGGACTGGATGATTTAACCGGTCCTTGTATAGTTGTTAATTGGACGTCAACCAGTGAGCATTTCATTTTAGGGTTGAGGGTTTAAGCATACGCCGGAGGAGTAGGGACTGCAAAAAAGTGGCCACGTTAATTAACACTCCAATCTCAGCTGCTAGCTGTTCTTCCCTTGGGTTGATCTTTGCTTATCCCTTTCTTGATGCATTTGAGCATGTTGTGGAGTCAAGGCACATATGTCAAGTAGTTCGTAAGGGCGAAGTATTGTAAGAGTTAATGGATATCAAGACTGAAAGACTAAGTGGAAGATGTTTTTTCTCCAACGGAGACGCTGTTCTGAAAGAGTTTGCTTGTGGTCCATGTACAGATGGAGCGCGTCATTGTGGCGGTGGCTTCTTTACATCGGCGTGCTGGTTTGTTCGATGCCAGATGGGCACATGAAGGATCAGTGCAGGAGAAAAGACTCGCACACCAAGAAGAGGACACAGAAGGCAGCATGTGGAGCAATGAGGCTTGTTTGTTGGAGTTGTTGTATCTCTTACCCATCGTGGTATCTCGATGCCCCACTCTTTTGACTCCAGGTATCAGAACCTGTCACTACAATTTTTACTCCATTCATTGTATTTGACTCTAGATTACTTTTTGAACTGCTGAGAATCCTATTTGCATGATAATACCCTGATGACATTTGTACGATTAGACTACGCAACAGCAGAGTGAAGATTCTCGAGTTTCTGATTGAGCGTTCTCTCTAAATTGTCCCTTTATACAGTCGGATGAATACAAGATGCACACTTGCGTGGTTCATGTGAAAAGACTTGTAATTTATTTTTTTAAATGATCTTTTCGATGCAGAGCTTCTGGTCAAGGGTCTGGTGACAGCCCGAAATGGTTGCCTTTTGCTTGTCACGACGTTGGCAAACAATCCTAGTCTCGTAGACCGTGGCGCCCACTTTCTTTGCCACATTTTCAAAATGCATGCAGATCTTTCTGAAACTCAACCTAATAGTCCTCAACACCAAGATAGTACCGTCAAAAGTATATCAGGTTTGTGGTGAGAAAAAAATGGCTGGCTCAAATGTTCAAAACTGCTGATGTTTCACCTTGTAAGCTTTGCCAGTTGAAGAGGTAGATCGAATTACACGCTTTGGATGTCAAGTATAGTGCCAATAGTGAACTGACAATTTCTTTATTAGTTATTTGTTTATGACAGTTACTAGCCTGTCCGAGTTATGATTATTTGATTTCACGGTTGTGTATTGTTGGAGGGTTGTCACTTGACTTCAGGGTTCTGTTCCACCGTGTTCCGTCAAGCACTTAATTGAGCTCTCTTATGTTGATGCTTACAGGTCTTCCCCGGCAACATAGTGGATCGATACCTTTTCAGACAGCACTTCCACACACTCAGCATGCTGATGCTGATGCAGCAGCTTTCATTCTTATTAAGTTGTGTCAAATCGCACCATCTCTAGCATCAGTTTGTCGTGAGGCATTAGTTGACACTAGATCTCTGGTTGAATTGGCTGTACAGATTACAGTAGAGATCCTTCACGACGAATTAGAATTTTTTTCTAGGTTAATATTTTCTAGAGAGACAATTTCCCAATGGATCTTGCATCACATTGGAGCCAAACAGAAATTTGGGGAGCCCCAGACCAGTGAGCCCAAGACAGCTCGCTGGGGTGTCAGTGATTCTAGTCGGCATAAAGAGAAGGAAGGATCTATAGCTCGAGTTCGGGATGCTTTGCTTGCTGATGCGCGACGCGTTTGGCAAGAAGATGGATGGGGAGGTCGTCTCCACTCCCATATAAGGCTATATTGTGTCCTTGTTCGTGCAGGGGAATTATCGCCTACACACGAAGAGGTGAGTTTATACTGGCTATCGTCTGTTCGCGTGCAATATTAAATACTGAGGTAGACAGTTAAGCTTTCACCTGCAGCATTTTTGTATCGAGTAAGTAATGCACTTGGCAATCCTCTGCAACATGTGTGTATCAAAGTGTTGATAATAGTAATACGAAAGTATCTTTTCATGTTGTTGTTTCGAACTTGTACTTTGTCTCATCGCAACAATGCTTAGCAGTTGCTTGCGCTGTACGTAGTGCTACACACTTTGGTGACTTTATAGATATGGGAGTTTATAAAAGTTTCTTCTCCTTTAGTTGATATAGCATACACAGTTGCTTCACAGCATGCAAGGAATGATCTTGTACCATCGAGCTTTAGAGATACAGATCCTCCTGAGGAGTAGTTCCTTGTAAGCTCTTTTACTGTTATATCAACAGGCTTTGGGAACTTGTAGCTTCGAAGATCAAGACTAGGTACAAGCTTGTTGATTAGTTTGAATATTTGTGGAACTGTAGAAGGTCTGATACGTTCTAGTGCAAGCTCTAAAAGCTTAATCTCACAATCATCATCTAGCAGTTCAAGTTCGATTTCTTAAGATTTGGGGTGGAATGTCATGTCTTGGTCTTTGTATTGATTGTTTCGCTTGCCCAATGCAGGTTGACTTTTGGCTCAAGGCCTTGGGAAATAGCTCTAAAGACACGGGATTCGTAAGTATTCGTACGCTTCAACTTGGAATGGCTTTTGTTTGCTTAGTATCTGGATTGGCAGGACCATCAACCAAAAATCTCTTTCATTTAGCGATGGGTTGCTTGTTGAAAGCGGCTACTGTTCCAAGTACATCTGCCTGCACTCCTGCCAATGTTGAGCTCGCTGCTTGGCTGGCTGTCCAACTTCTGCTCCGAAGATTTGTAGATATTGCAACGGTACTACAAGCCGCCTCTTGTAACTTCCTACTCTTAGAAAATCTCTAAATAAATTTCTGCAAAAATTGATCTCAATTTCGGCTTTTGCCTAGTTGCGATATTGGAATAATCGTAAATACAGTTCTGTACAGCTACTGATTGTAATCTCACCTGCAGCTTGTCCGAGAAGCAGTGGGAATGCATGTAACCGTCCAATATTCTCTTATGCGTGATGTAGCTGAGGCAGCCTCAGGTGCTGGAATCATTACTGATGCCTCTCTCGTTGCAACTGTTGTTGCTAGTCTCCGGCCATGCTCACCAATAGCAGCCAACAAGTAAGTGGTCATATTCTCCTACCGTCAGCATGTTTTTCCACTTTTTAACCATGGTCAATGGTAAGCAAGTAGGCATAATGTTTTCCTGAAAATAGTAAACGATATCCGAGTATACTGTTCACGATGACAAATTTTCATTATGATACTAGTGTTGAGTTCATCTTCCATTTTCTTACTTGTAAGGGATGATTGGAACAGGAAGCAACCAGACTTGGCTCTGAAATGCATTGACCAGCTTATGAATACAAATACCTTCAACTTCTCACGTTATGGTGTGGACGTTTCAAATGCTCTTATGCACTGCCTTAGCTTGGCACAGACACCCATTCATCCTGTACGCTCTATGGCCTATGTGTTGACTGCTCATTCTGTGTTTCCTGTCTGATGTTCGTTTTGTGACCACTTACGATCAGTTTGGGACGAAGTTAGGAGCACATTGTGTGGACATGTTCCTTGCATTGACCTCGTTTTGCTCTTTAGTTGTATTAATATTCTAGCGTCCCTTCTTCGCCTCTTCGCAACCTCCCTTTGAGTGTACTTGAAGAACTTGAGGGTACTATGATGGCAATCAGATCCGAAAATCTGGTGATCTTGTCTAGTAGCCCCGCCCATGCTTTCTTTTTTCCCTTATTGTCTCTCTTGTGATTGCCTCCTTCATCAACATGCTTAGCAGGAATTTCGCCAACTTATTGTCCCTTACACAATGAGTTGTTTGATAGATTTCATTTAGGAGATTTAGGGGTTGACATTGCCCGCTGGCTTCCGTTTCGGTGCTAGAAGATTACGCAATTTTCTATGTTACTTATCACCCGGGCCTCTATAAATCATACTACCTACTCTCATATTGATGTCGTGCTTTTCCAATTCGATTTCATGCAGGTGCTACCTCAGCTGGTCCAATCTTTTGCAGATATATCTGCAACAGCTCCCCGAACAAGAGGAGTAGTACAAGCGTTCAAAATGCGACCTTTTCCAAGAGATTGGTTGGTTGCAGCCATTGCTCCTACTGGCCTTCTGTTGAGTGGCATGAATAAGTCAGCCAAGGTTAAATCACCTCGAGGTCGTCTCTCCAGACACTCAGCAAAGGTGGCCAGAATTCTTGGAAATCGGTCATCAGAAGAATCAGATATTTCTTCCAGGGATGGGGTGACTGTGGAAGCAGATGGAGGCCCATTAGCTACCGCAGCATTGGCAGTGTACTACATACTTTGTCGGGAGCAGATGTTTAGAAATGCAGGGATCGATGGTAGTGTGCATGGTTGGGATGCCGCACAAGGCGATACTGGAGAGGAAGGCAATTGGACAGAATTACTTGCTTGCCTGCCGTTGAGGCCTCTCATAAGGCATATGGAAGAGCAATGGCTATCCTTTGAGAACCTTCTACCTCAGGTATAACAGCTGTGTTGGAACTCTGCAAGCTAGCATGCCTTAATATCAAATGTTTTACCAGTTGATGTCTAATTAAAACTCTCGTGCATATTTTAAAGCACAGCTGATATGACTTCTCTCTTTCCTGACATGGACGTGAGAGAATATGCTGCTGTATGACTGATAATTCCAATTTCAGCGATTTGTGACAGTTCCAGCTTTGCTTTTCTAGGATCCTCGTGCAGATTTCAATTAACTTTGATGAGCATTGACTTTGCAGATGCTTGCTCTTGTCTCTGTTATTCTCCCTGAGAGGTTTTTGATACCGGCGCTTCTTGAAGATGATGAGGCTCCAGGAGCTGCCTTGACTCCAATTGTTGAGGGCGCAGCACCTACTTCTGATCTGACATGGGTTGGACCTTCAACTGCTAGCATAAATCTCTTGAAAACTTCTGTAGATGAACTGTTATCTGGAGATATCAACTTGGAAGACCAACGGGTGCCACTTGCGGATACAATGGACAGCGTGAAAGAAGAGAGCAGCATGAGTATTGAGTCGGTCGATGTTGTTGTCAAAGCCATGAAAAATGCTTTGAGCGCGCCATTGCCTGCCCTTGGAGTGTTACACGCTCTGAGGAGAACCTTAATGAGATGGGGAGGAATCAGCTCTAGCGAGAATGGTGTAATACAACTGGAACTAGGGTCAAAAGTGTGGGACAAAGAAGCAGCTGTGGTCAAAGAGCTTGTTCCCCAACTTATGGATGCTAACTGTTGGCGCCTCTTACAAGAGACTTTCTGTTCATGGTGGCGATTGCTACCATCAGCAGCTAAGGAGTACCTCACACCGCTGTTTGTAATTAGTCTTCGGGAACCTGCGGACATGTCTAACCATGGAAGTAAAAAGAGTGTATCACAGAAAGCCAAAGATCCTCAACTTGTGTCTCTCTCTTCTAGTGGCCTGCAACTAGAGCCTCTAAGCCTATTGGCTTGTAGTCCTAAGGTCTTCCGAACTCCACCTTTGCTTGGAGTTGTGTTGGACTTGTTGATGGAGCTCCTGACAACAAGCAGAAGGATTTGTTGGGCAGCTATCGAGGGAGGAAGGGATGGCGGAACCAAAAAAGAGGAAGTTGCTTTAGCACTCGCAGCACAGGACAGGTAATGTAGCTCTACGGCTTTGGCGTAGAAACCAGAAATTGTAATTGTTGTCATATTTCGATCATCCGTACACCTGTTTTGTATTGAAAGCATTTATGTTATCTTGATTTCCTAGGTTGATTGTCCTCTACTATTGTTCTGACACTGGTGCGCACGCCATCTTTGCAGTGCTGCATGCCAGATCTTATTGGAGGCTTGTCTACCAGTTACCGAATTGGAGGATGATATTGAACCAAGGCCTCTTGCCGAAGCACGAAGCCTAATATGTGCAACAATTTCCTCTCTTATACACACCACCCCTTTGCTTCTGAAGCTCTTACACTTCCAGGTATGTGTCCTTTTGCAGTCCACTGAATCCTACTGGATGTTGATGGGTGTTACATGAGCCTGGACGCGGATCTCATTCGTGTCCTTAATTGGCAAAATGAATTGCCTCTTTTGAATTGAGACGGCGCTGCTGAATTCCGTTTCTAAAATTCTAGGGGCATCTGTTGGAATGAACTGACAGGGTTATGACCCCTCTTTAGTCCCAATGATGGTGGAAGGATTGCCCAGTATGGTTCAGTGTCTAGAATTCGTGGGAGAGCTTATGCAGCAGTCATCACAGCAGTGCCAGGTGTTTGCAGTAATTCTGACTGCACACATTGTCTGTTTGCACTCTTCACTTCCTCAGAGTCTTAGCGCAGCCCAGCAGGTAAGCAACGTACCTAATTTGTGGTCAAAGTTATTATGGTCATTTATCCCGCTACAACCCACATTCCTTGCTTATTTATTATTCCAGTGACGATAATTACGAGTTGTTCATTGTTTTTGTTTTCAATGTCTCCCGTGCAGGCTGTGGCGCATGTATCTCATGTACTTAACAAAGTAGCAGGGTGCGCCAGGTATTTGCAAGAGGTTTTGACTCCATTGGCTCTCTGTGCGGTAGCTTTTCCACAACTGATCCCTCAAGTTGTGACTATTCTCCAAAACTGTGCCCAGGCTGGAGGTCCTTTAATCAAATCAGGACCAGCTAGGGACCCCGATCTTCAAGCATCAGCAATTGCTGCTTTCAAGCAACTTATTCGCCGCAAGCTTCTGCATGGACGACTACCTCCCCTGTCAACTTCTTGCTCGTGAACCAGCATGTTTACGATCCAACAGGTTGAATGTACCACTGGGTATTTCATCCAGTATTGGTCTTTGTTAGGTTCATGTCGTGGTCAGGATTCGGCTTTACGGACTGAAATTAGTCTGGTTTTGCATGATCCAACTACGAAATAGTTGAAAGGAACCTCAACTTCAGATAGTCTTAGGTCTAGCTTTGGGTTACAGATCTTTCTTTCTGAAGTCAAACCAGGAGCTTGCGACGCTGCTGGAAGCATCTCCAAGGAGACGAACTCGAAGGTGGTGAGCCATTGCATCTTTGCTGACGTGTCACTTTCCTGGGCGATATTCAACGTTGGAAGGCTCATGTTACAATGCAGCTTAGGATGTAGCAGCAGTGCTTCTTATGGAGCTACAGTTCGGTAAGATTAGCAAGTTATTGAAGGTGTCTAAACCTGTGTACAGCATAGTAGGGGAGTTTTTTAAAGGGAGTAATATATGTGCTTCTCCGATCCTAGACAGATGTATTCATTGATTCTTACGCTCACGCCATTTGAAAGGGCTGCCGACTGGTTATTTGCAATGGCCTTATACAATGCGTCTAATTTCAAGGTATCCTTCGATACTCATTGAAGTAAAATTTGAGAACAACATTGAGCTGATAAAAGAATACAGCAACAGTTTCCGCTACAGCAAATGTTCATGTAGCGTCATTTGAGTGTGGATTGTTTTGGACACATTACTGTTGCGAAGCTTATACTTTGTAGGGCACAGATGTGTCCACTCACTTCAGATGAGGTGCCCAATTTCTTCACTAGACAAGATTTAATTGCAATTATAAGCTTCAAACTCTCTTGTAAATTCTTTGGCGCGATGGTCTGCAAGCATTGTCAGAGTTCTTTCGAGTCTTTCGAGTCTTTGGCACTTCCTTTTTGAGAACATTTCTTTCCTTTGGCTCCTCTTTAGGGACCTCACAGATGATCCAGCATTCTCGAAAGTTGACGCTGCGAGGAATTGTACGAAGCGTTACCTTCGACGTGCTGTGGAAATCCCTTCGATCCTTTGTCAGGTTGTTGCTACTTTACATGGCTCAAGCTCTCCAGTTTCCAGACGAGGTGGAGTCGTAGCTGCACCAGTTGACCTTCAAGTGCCGTGAGTTACAGTGGCTTCCAAGAGGATAAGGACAGCCACCCCTGGTTCTCGAGGCTCATCTTCACGGAGCATCTAGGTACCCAACTCCTGTTTTGCTTGCTTTGAATCTCCTTGGAAGGCCAAGCCAAGTGCAAGCAACCATGGTCATCATACTACTCCAGGCATAATGCACAAGAGAGACTCGATGATGGTGCTGGACATGGAGACAAAACATACACCATTCAGCTCCAATGGTGTGTGGATCCTCTTGCATCCTCTACAATCTCATCTTTTTGTCTCAATGCTTCAAATGATATTTATAGAACAGTCTATACATATATATATATATATATATATATATCAACAAAATATATTGCATCAAATATGAAGTTATGAGTACTACTCCACCCGTTCAAAAATCAATAAATACATTAATATTGGTTCAGTATTTTACAAAAAATGAGTCACAACATATACATATATATATATTTATTTATTTATTTATATCTATATATATTTATTTATTTATATCTATATATATATATATCTATATATATATATATATATATATATATCTATATTGTATGGAACAAATGTCCAAAATAAGTGTATGCTTACTTCTCACATGAAGAAAGTAAATTTCCGAATATTTAATGCAATGCTGAATGTCGGGCATTAAATATTGTTGACTTTTGAGTTATATATATATATATGTTTATGATCTTATATGCCATTATTCATTCATTCAATACTGTTTTATCTTGTAATGCTTTTTCTGCATCTTTTTTCCTCCCATTGCTGTCTGATGTAAGAAAGCATTTTGTAATCATCTTGTTCAAAATCACACCCAAATCTTGGAACAGAGAATATGAACATTGGCAACATTCTGATTTCATGACCCTTTTCAGTGCCCTTCATCAGAGAAAATTGTGCGAGGTGGGCGGCACACCCTCCATCCACACATCCATCCATCTGTTCATTTATGCATCCATCCATCGAAGTTTGTGCCAATGAATGACGTCCAAGCTGTGCATGAGCTGGAGATTGCACAGAGCGAAGGCCCACCTCCGCCACTACCAACCCTAATTGTAGGTGTAGGTGAGGAAAGTATTGCCCACACAAGGGGAGCTCATCCATGTATTCATCCTCCGCATTCATCGTCCATTTTAGAGCATTCATTCACCCATTTATTTATTATTAAGAATAACGGAAATATTTTTCTGGTGATTCATAATGATCATTTCCCCAAAGAAAAAAAAAAATGAACAATTTAATGTTGATATAGTATGAAGGGGAGGGGGGGGGAGAATGAGGGTGGGTGATGATCTCTATTAACCTAATTGTTTCTTCAAGGTCAACTTTGTTTTTTTCAGTTTGTTGCTGACAAACATGACTAGAGTATGTATGCTTCTACTTCCTCTTCTTCGTTTATTTATTTTATCCAAGGCTTGAAATCTGTCCAGCATATTGGTGACTGACACCATGAAACCATCTCATCACCCACGCTTTGACCATTCCACAAGCAGAGGAAGGGGTAGGGAAAGGAAAATATTAATGGGAATGGGGAATGCTGGTGAACAGAACACTGAAAGAGATGGATCCAAGCAATCAGCAAGGACGAGGGCTCTTCCCCTCCACATTCATTCATCCTTTCCCGTCCTTGCCAGGTAGGCAGTAGCTCTGCCAACCCCGCCCCGTACTGTCCACCTCAGTCAGTTTCCAGCCTACGTCCACAGCGCTGACTTGGCAAACCCCAGACAAGAGGGAGGAACTACCAAAGGGTGGACTTGGTGGGGCCGGAAGACCCCCTTTTGGAAGTCCCACCAATAACACCCCTTTGCAATATCTCTCTATCCCGCCCTTGCCATTCTCATTCCTCTGTTCCTATTCTCGAGGCAAATGGGGAATGAGACGACGCTCCTTAAACGGAAAGTAAGAGGATCCACATGAGTCCAAACAGTTCCCTCCATATAATTATTCATCATCCACATTCATCCTCATCACCCCCCACCTTTGCCTTCTCCCTTGTCCCCACCTAACTTTGAACCTGTCATTTGTCTTGTGAGGAATTGATTTTTTCGGTGCCTCCAAAAGAGCCCCTCCATAGCCCACCCCGGCCTGCAAACACACACCTCTTTTTTTGTTTTTTTATTTATTTATTTTTTGCATTGTTTGCTTCCTGGAGGGCATCTTTTTTCGAAGGGGTGTGCTTGCACACAAAAAAGCATGATTTCACTTCATGTGATAGGGATGGCAATTTTTCATGGCAAGCCCTAATGGACTTTCCCACACATACATGACTTTAATGTGGGACCAAAGCTCTTTGATAGAGAGTTTGTTTAGGGTTTAGTACTACCATGGTTGTAGATATGCACAACTTTTATAATATATATATATATATATATATTTATGGAGCTTGTGTTTTGGATCTCCTATTCAATGGCTGTGCTCAACTCCACACATTAAGTTACTTTGCAGATACGCTACAAATTGATGATAATAATAATTCTTTAGACTGATGAAGAGCACTGTTAGGTCCTTTTATCCTCATCACCTTTTGGGTTGAAGAAGAAGTGTGGGTATGAGATTATCTAAACTACTACTTCCAAGTGGGCATTGAATAATTTTCAAACTTGCAAAGTAGCCCAAAATTGACATTCATTTTTTTATTCTGTTGGTTTTTTATTTTATTTTTAACAGAAGCAATTCATTTAATCATGTGCTTGGATATTCATTTGCATATTATGGAATCAAATGATTGGTGCAACATCTTGCTGAATGATAAGTTTCATACAAGTTCTATAAGTGAGGTATCTCTCCACTTATCAAATCAAAGACAACACGCATATCGTGTGGTCTATTCCTCAATCCTTCACTCTGGTACTCCTCTGCTACCACAACAACAAAGCTGGTCTCAGAGGAAGAAGAAGAAAAAGAAGCTGCTACCAGTGCAACACATTGATGTTGGGTGAGATATGGTTCCTCTTCTCTTCCTTTGCTTTACTGGGACTCCTACAGTGAATGAATGGAATTGAACCCTCAAGATGCATGGATGGATGGATCATCCTCAAGCCCTAATCCCACAATCAGGGGTGCAGCCCATAGTCAAATTCTGCTGCATGTGTGTGGGTACTGGAACTCTCTCTCTCTCTCTCTCACTCTCACTCCTCCTGGGTGGAGTCCATCCCATGTGTCACATTGATTAACCCCCTCAAAGTTGATGAAAAAAAAGAAAGAAAGAATGGGGGGGAACTCAGATCCAAGCCAACTTTCTTCCAATTCCATATCTCTCACAGGCTGGCAGGGGGGGGGAAGGAGGTGGTGGGCAAATGCAGGAGGGAGGATGAGGCGGTTGGTGACATTGTTGTTGGTTTGTTGGAGTCTCACTCCTCCCATGGCTAAACATCTTTGGCAGCAATCAATTATTCATTCCCTTCAGCCAGCCAGTCCAGCATATCTTTCAGTTTCAAGAGGAGGTCCCCACCTTCCTCCTCCTCCTCCTCCTCAAGGAATGGAAGGGATGGGGTGTGCTGGTGGTGGTGGGAATGCTCAGGGCATCAGTTAGTTGTTGGGATGTGGCTTGAACAGAAAGCAATGAGGGAGGGACCCCATTCCTTCTCTTCTGCTTGGAAGTGAGAGTGTCTTCTCCCACCACACCATGGATTCTCTCTCTCTCTCTCTCTCTCTCTCTGTGTGTGTGTCCTTGCAAGGAAAGCCCAGCCCACTTCTAAATTGTATGTGCTGGTTGTGCCTCCTTTCTGCCCTGCCTTGCCTGCCTGCCTGTCTGCCTGTCTGTCTGCTGCCACCATCACTCAGTGACACGGATGAAAGTATATAAATGATTGTATGGATGACAAAGTCACAGAAAATAACATGCATCCAGCCATCCATTCTCTGAACCCAGAGTGAAGTGAAGTGAACCTGCTTCTATGTGGATGCACAATCCAAAATGCAGGCTCATTCACATTATCTATATATATATATATAAGAGTTGAATTTTGTGTCAAATATAGAGATATTTTACTGTCTGTGAGGATGAATTAAATATTACAAAAAGATGGAGGATGAGGAGAGTATGATGGTGAGGGCATGAGAAAGGTGTGTGTGTGTGTATATAGAGGGGATGTAGAAATCTCTAAAGAAGATGGTTTTGAAGAGATGTTAATTTTACCTCAAACACCAAGCATTAGGTGGAGTTATATTTTAAAATATTTAATATGCTCAATATGTTTCAGAATAACTAAGTAGAACAAATGTTTAGTGCAACTGCTGCAATTTGGACCACTTAGATCTGAATAGTGGACTTTTCTTAAGAATAAAGAAACAATGAAATGACAAAATGTTAATGAAGGACATGTCTAGTGTTTATAAATCCATCTTCTTTTACTTTTATATTTAAAAACACCTACTGTAGCTTTAAAGTCAAACTTTTTTGCTCCCATTTCCAATTTATATTCCTAAACCTAAAATCCCCAACTTAAAAAATCCTAACCTTGCAAATATAGCGTGTGAAAATAAATATACCTTAGTTCGACCTTGGGCCACGCAGGCACATGGATGGGCGTCGTCCTGGATGGATGCGAGGAGAGGGGTTCCATCTTGACCTGGTCTCTTCTCTCTCTCTATCTTGGCCCACCGGGACATTCGTTCGTACGTGCTCTCCAGCAGCAGGATTATTCATCCGACTTGCTTAATGGGATGGAAATCATCCGTCTCGAAGGCTCTCACGTGCGGTGGACGATAGGCTGGTGCACTCCCATAATGAGTGGTGAGGGTAGAGAGAGGGAGAAGCAAGGCATTCGTGGGTCCACGTCACGGTCACCTATTCATCACTCTTTCATCCATCCATAAAACTTTCCAAACACTGCTCCTTCGGGTGGGATATATATATATCAATTAATAGGATATATGGAGCAGGGAACGGGGAACCAGTGTTGGCTGGATGGCAGGCTGGCACTTGCCTCAAGTGTGGGAGAAGCCCATCATTACCTCCTCAGCCTTGCCGGGCCAGCCCGGATTCGGCCCTTCTAGGCTCGGCTTGGCTAGGCTCGGCGGCCCTATGCTGTGGCCCCGCCTTCTCGAGCCAATTGGTTCATCCAGGACGATACATCCCTGTTCATCTATTGTTTCAATGGCAACCTGGACAGTCCGGCTGCGAAAGGGGGACCCCCCGCGCTGTCGTAGTCGGCCCCAGTGTGAAACGGAGAATTTTCGTTCCAAGTGCTGGTTTCTAATAACGTATCTTTGGATTCTAAATCAGAAACTGCGAACTGTACGTGTGAAACAAATGTCTGATTAACTTGCAGTTAACAAAACTCTCAGTGTGGCGTGAGAAGTAGGGTGGAATCAACTTGGTTTGCATGATCAATGCTCTCACACATGAATCCTAAACATCCAGGTAACTGTCTTAATTTAAATCTCACAAGGAGACTTTTTCTTTTCTTTTCTTTTCTTTTCCCCATGTGCACCTATTGTTCATTAACAAAATGGTCATAATTCAATTCCTTCAAGTTAGAAACATACTACATCATATAAAAAATAAACTTAAAATTCTTGAGTACATTATTACAAGAGTTTCATGAATGTATATACCTTGTTTCATTAACTTTAGACCCATGTGAGTACAAATTATATGTACATATTCTTGCAGTTTTACATAATTTAAAATTGAAAAGACTCTATGGATTTCAAGGACATACAAAATTGTAGGGAATATATAGCTCTTTCACAATGTGTGTGAAGAAAGAAAAAATAAAACTAATTTTCTGATGATTAACTAAAACAAAAATCCAACATGCATCTTAAGGTAGTTACTCACCAAGGACCAAAGCTATATTCAACTACATGACTCTATTGGATGCTTTTTTGCCTTTTTGGTTCACAATTGACATTCTTGCATGCATTGAGAATAACACATGCTTCATAAATTAAGTAAATTTGATCGGTAGCTTGAGGAAGTGTTTTGTATTTATAAATTATATTCTTATTTTCAAGCTTTATTCCAATATTCCCCCTCCTCTTAACAAATGGAAGCACAAGAAGAAAAAAAACATGGAAAATCAAAGACAAAAAGGTAGACAGAAATAAAGAGACACAATAAATAAAGAGGGACGGGAATTATTTCAAGGAAACATTCACATACTAAAGACTCAAAGACATGATCTGAAAATTCAATATAGTAACTCATGTAGATATTTGTTGCACTTGGATATATGTATATAAATATACACACATACTTACTATAGTGGAGACTGATTTTGCCAGCAAATTAATTATTGAATAATATTCATTGAAAATCTTAATTTAAATACACTATAATATCACACTATTGTTGTATATATTGTGAAAATTTGATATTTGATTGGTTAATTCAATATATATATATATATATATATATATACGATTTTTGCCAAATATCTGAAAAGATTCTAGAAATGAGTTGGCAAACCTTTCAAATAATCAGGATTAAAAATATTTTGAAAAATCCAATCAATCAAATATGAGTTAAGAAGGGTTAGATATTTTATTGGTTTTCAGAATAAATAGATTATATCCAGAGCCTATTTCAAAGTTTTGAGATAGATTTAGAGACCATAGTTGGTGGGGATTTATTTCAGGTATGTATGTATGTATGTATGTATGTATGTATGAATATATGTGTATATAAATATATAGTTGATTTTTAACTTTTTATTCTAAATATTCTAAATTTTGATTTATCGTTTACACATGAGTTATTTCCTTTAGATATAACTTGGTATAGTTGTAGAGCAAGCTAAGGCTTTAAGATATGGCCAGTCATTATTTGATTAGTATTATAGACTAGTATCCTATTCCCATGCTTTCTGAAGGGGTCTTTAAGCTTAACAAGGAAGACGACAAGAGGACACCATTTTTAAAGTTTGTGATTGGTTAAAATCAAGAAGCATTTGTTTGTTAGCTTTATAGCTTTACACTTAGAAAAATCGACCAAAAGGCTAAGAGAGAAAAAGAATGAGGAAGAATGCATTTTTTCCCAACTAGGTACAATAGTGTTGTCTCCCAATTTTTTTTCTCAAGTCTACATCAAAAATTGGTTTTTTACAAAAATCCAAAAAGTCGTGTGGGAAATTGTTAGAAGTTTCCACATTAATTATTTATACATAAGTTTTTGAATTAAAAAACTAAAAGAAAAAAAATGAACGTTTCTTTACAAATTTAGAGTAAATAAAAATAAAGATAGTTGGTCTATTTCATACCCTCTTTTTCCTTTGTAATATCCCAAAGGTCAAAGCTTCCAAAGGACAAATTTCTTCACTAAGCAAAGGACATTCGTAAGAATTTTGGACACTTGTCTTTTCAAATTGGGCTCATATGTATAAAGACCTTCAGTATTTCCAAAAGTAGTGAATAACTATTTATACGAAGCATACTTATTATGGACCCATTTCCCCATTTCATGTCCCTATACAACATGAACAATTATCCTCCAAGTCCAAATTGAGCCAAATTAGAGCAAACTCAATTTTGACTCTCACATTTTGTTCCAAAGTGTTTTTTTTTTTTTTTTTTTTTTTTTTTTTTCTATTCCATCTAGAATGGGAAGAGATACTTCTTTTGGCATTAGATTCACCCTAAACTACCAAATTTACAATGTGCAATTGTTTGAAAGCACACAAAAAAGGAGAGAATGTAGTAGTAGTAGTAGATCCTTCATGTTGGGAATAGTGTCCGGAAAGCTCCACAATATTGCAGCGAGTGCCACCTCAGATAAAACCAGGTCCACCTAATCATTTTTCCAATAGGTGCTGCAGGGTGCCAGGTGGACGTAGAAGATCCGAGGTGGACAGGCAAGAATTTACCGGACCGAAGAGGAAAACCGTTTCCCGCCAATGTAAATCCCACGAGTGGGGAAAAGGTTGTTGTTAGGCAAAACGTAAAGGAAGAACGAGAAAAGTTACGGGGGAGGGGAATGACGGGCGGACGGTAAACACCCGTCGGGAAAGGGGGCCACCCCGGCTTCACAACTGTAGTGAAGCACGAGGCCGCCGCCGCCAGAGAGAAGGGAAGGCAGTGAGTGAGTGAGAGTAAGTGCACTGGAGAAAGAGGAGCTGGAGCTGGAGCTGCACCACCACGACAACAATTACAACTACCATTCACGAACAGTATTATGAAACCAATTATACTCACAGCTGAATCATAAATGGGGTACTCTTAACGATGCCAATCCCTCAGGTACCACCGCCCTGTCGCATCATAAATCAAAGCCATATTAACTAAAGCACTAAAAGAGAGTAAGCTCCCCTCCATCCGTAGCTGCTGGTACCACCTATAAGCTCATGCTGCAGATACTGCAGGCCATCGACGACGTGACGAAGTGGATCGCTCAACCCGTCCTACGGATGGCTCACTGTTCATGTCAGAGCAGCTGGATCCGTGATCGATATTGGTACTGTACAGGAATTCGTGTAGCTACTGCTGCCTGGGTTTTCGTGTATAGGTCGAGGTTGCTGGAGGAGTATGGTTACCGCAGATTGTGTATAGTCTACGCCTGGATGTGGGTGGGTCGCTTCTAGGCGCGCTTTGTAAACGAGAGAACGAAAGGAGGGTGGAGTATATGAAGTTAGATTCTGGCAATAGGTGGCAAGGACAACAGCCGCTTGAGCTCATATCGTATATGAGCAGCAGCAATGCTCATCATCGAGCAAGCCAAGAGTTATGTGACGGGCATAATCGAGCCGGACTATCATGATGATCATCCTCATCATCATGTCAGTGATGGTTGAAGCAAAGCGCCGCGTGAGCAGCATTTGTGGGCCAATGCGCTAGAGGCTGGACTCCGTGGTGGCCCTGGAGAGTGTCTAACTTGGTGACAATGACAGCTAGAGTTGGGCAGCCGGGAAGGGATTTGTATCAGCCTGCAGACCCTTAATGTGCCACTCATGCGCATCATTGGGAGCCGCGACTCGGCTGTGGAGTGTAGTGGGAGAGGCACAGGCACAGGCTCTCGGTCTGTAGAGGTTGACAAGACTGAAGGTGGAGGGACTTGGTGGTTTCTTCACACAGCTCGGAATCGGTTCCCGATGTTTTGAGACTGGCCTGTGAGGTTCGTATTGCTGATCGTCACATTGAGAGTGGAACAGTACTCTAGACTCTAACCTTTAAAACGTGAGTTGGGTCGAAGTCCTGCTTTTGCTGCTAGCGTAACTGAGTCGCGAAATCGGAATTGCAACAAGCATGTTGTGGCTCTAGTGACCAGGGAATCGTGCTTTAGACATGGTCTTGTTTTCAAGTGCGTAGCGCCAATCTGATTGGCAGTAAACGAGAGTTTTCCTGTGTTGTTAGAGCAGCGGATTGCAGTGGACAGCTTCGCTGCAGCCTTGTGGCTTTCGCTAGTTGAAACGCATTCTGAGTGGCACGAGTGAGAGACCTACAGCGGTATTTTCGGGATGGGGACGACGGAGGGAGGATTGGTGGGGATGTATGGGGAAATGGAGGAGCAGAACCAGCGGTTGGAATCGCTGCAAGAGGGCCCTCACGATGTCTCGATGAGTGGAAAGATGAAGCGGCTCCTGTGGCATGGCGGCTCCGTCTGGGATGCCTGGTTCAGCGCCGCGTCCAACCAGGTGATCATTCTTCCGGCCAGCAGCAGATCGAAAAATGGATTATAGCTCTACTCTCACCTTTAAACCAATGCCTTATGATGGGCGGCTGATGGGAATTCTCGTCGGGATGCACGTGTCCAATTTTGAGTACACCTGAAGATCACGGAATTTGCTATTCTCTGGAATTTGTGTATTTTCTAGAAAACATTTGAGGCTTCATAGAGGTTTGCGCGAGAGAATCACTAGACAGGTGTTCTTTTTTCTTTATTCCAGCAATGAGAATACAGTCACAGCTGGAATGATTTTGTGTCCATTAATGTTGGGTCTTGTTTCTGCATTCTTATTGACACCGAAGCTCCACTAGTTAAGACACGGCTTTTAGACTAATCCTCATCGCCACGTCCTGCGCTGTGTGATTCCTGATCTAGAGCTATGGTTGCAATCGTGACTCCATTTAATCGTATCGGAATCTTGGGATCAAGTTTTAATCTCGGTGGTTGGCAAGGGGCTGGCCCTGTTACGTCCAGCCGTGGGTGTCTTTCTCCCTGATTCCTGCAACGTTGTGATGAGGTGGGAAACAGTTCTAGCGGTGTTGTGTAGTATTTACTATGATTGTTTCTAATTTCTATTGTCTACTTGCCAATTCGACTGACGCAGGTCGCGCAAGTACTTCTGACGCTACCATATTCTTTCGCCCAGCTCGGATACGCCTCTGGGGTAGCGTTCCAACTTTTCTACGGCGTCGTCGGCTGCTGGTCGTGTTACATGATCACTTGGCTCTATGTTGAGTATCGGACTCGGAAGGAGAGGGAGGGGGTCATCTTCAAGAATCATGTCATTCAGGTGAGTTGAAGCTAATCCCAATGAAACTTGAAGTTGTCTGATCACGACAATCGTGTTTTTAGGTGTAAAGGCTCCCTCCTGTTGCTTAGTAACCCTGCTGCGATGTGCTGGCGACGGTTGTGAACAGTGGTTCGAGGTTTTGGACGGCTTGTTGGGTCGTAACTGGAAGATTCTTGGGCTTGTCTTCAATTGCACCTTCCTTCTCTTCGGGGCGGTGATCCAGCTCATTGCTTGCGCAAGGTAAGCTTCACCTCTTAGATATAAACCCCAGATAAAACGAATGAATGGTATATCACGATAAGACGTTCTGCCCAGTTGATTCCTCTAGAAGATGGGTTTGAATCGATAACATACACGTGCGTCCACGTCTAGCGAAGTTAGATGCAGTCATTGATGTTATGAATAAACACGCTCTCACAGCCATGGAATCTACTTCAAGGTCTGCGTACAGCACACCCATGAGTACTTAGACGTTAGACATTCCATCTCTGTGTATATCACCATTTTAACTTAACTTCTCCGTCAAAACAGCATTTTCTTAGCCACCTGTGAATGGATGTTAGCAGAGTTATTTTGATGTATTACGCCGTTTCAAGAATACTTTTGCAAAACTCAGATTAATTTAAAATGTTATAATTAAATGGCAATGTGCATTAGATTTGAAATATTCCAGTTCGAATTATTTATCCTATATAAGTCGTGTGCCCACAGCTATCTAGATAAATGTAGAAAGAATTGGTTGAGGTTTCCCATTTATTGATTTCAGTAAATCACAAAGTAAATTTCTATCATAGGTATGGATCTGATATATAAAAAGATACAAATCAAACGAAGAATTTAGAAAACAATTTCGTGAACAGTTTAGATTTCAATAATTTTTTTGGACATTCCATGTAGTGGATTTGGTGACTAGACTAGGGTTAGTCCTTGATGGTAAAGACTGTCACTGTAGTTGTTTCAAGGTTGGTACCTCTCAGTTGTAATATATTCACTTCAGTTATGATCTAGGTCTGAACTTGGGTACCTTTCAGGATGCAACTTTCTACAACTACTTTCTCTCCTCGCTATTTAAGTGACTGCAAGCTTATTCATTCTGCGGAAAAATTGTGCTCAGTGCAGAGTTGCACCCTCGTTTTTTATCCATGCTGCCGTCTTCTGTGTTTAGGTTTATTCGTGGGGGATTTATCGATGGCTAATCTGTGCAGTTTGAAAGCTTATCCTGTGGTTGGCAGTAACATTTGTAATTCCTGGACATTGCAGCAACATCTTTCTGATCAACGATCATTTGAACAAGAGGGAGTGGACTTACATCTTTGGGGCCTGTTGCATGCTCACTGTGCTGGTGCCATCGTTCCGAAACTACCGGCTCTGGTCGTTCTTCGGCCTCATTATGATCTCCTACACAGCTTGGTACATGACAATTGCTGCACTTGCCCATGGCCAGGTGACGAACTGTTCCTCTTCAATGGTATAAATTGCAACTGGTTTTCAGTCACAGAATCCTTCCATCAATTTTGCTCTCATACTCCTAACAAGGTTCTGAACTGTGATGGAGCTAGGTTGCCAATGTCGTCCATACGGCGCCGACAACGAAGGTCTTGTACTTCACAGGAGCAACCAACATTCTGTATACTTTCGGTGGCCACGCTGTTACTGTGTAAGTAATTGACCCAGGGACTAGGATTCTCCTATTGATGTTCAAGTTTTCAGTTCTCTTGTTTAATCATGATAGGACCAGTTTTTATCGGTGCACTTTTCGAATATTTTTTTTGTGTACCTGCATATTTAGACCATCTAATTCTGTGAAAGGAACTTTCTTGGATGTGTATGTCATTCGCAGAGAGATCATGCACGCAATGTATAAACCGGTGAAGTTCAAGTACGTATATGTGTTAGCGACACTCTACGTGTTCACCTTGACCATCCCTTCTGCCGTGGCCGTGTACTGGGCTTTCGGTGACGACCTTCTTAGGCACTCCAACGCACTGTCCTTGCTTCCGAGGACCATGGCTCGTGACGTAGCTGTTGTTCTGATGCTCATTCACCAGGTACTCAAGGCACCCATCATTCTAAAAAACTATTCGTCGATGTGCCATATTAATCCTCTGAACGTCAGGACTGAAGCTACTTACTGTGGACGAAGCATCTTCTCTGAAGGGTCTAACGACATTGAAAATCTTGCTGCAGTTCATCACTGTTGGCTTTGCCGTCACTCCATTGTACTTCGTGTGGGAGAAGGTGATCGGGATTCACAACACGAAGAGTCTTCCCTTGAGAGCGGTATGCCGAATGCCGGTGATACTACCAGTGTGGTTCTTCGCCATTGCATTCCCATTCTTCGGACCCATTAACTCCACCGTTGGAGCCCTTCTGGTTACTTTCACCGTCTACATCATCCCCTGTGTCGCTCACATGGTCGTGTACCGCGGTGCAACAGCCCGCCAGGTAATCAACGAACTCTACCTCTCTTCGCGAGTCAAGTTGTGTTTACTCGGTTATTCATTAAACAAATGACAGAAATCTGACAAACTTTGGGCCATTGTAAATCTCCAGAATGCGGTTGAGAAGCCGCCCTTCTTTCTGCCCAGTTGGACTGGAGTCTACCTCATCAACATATTCATTGTGGTATGGATTATTGTGATCGGCATTGGCTGGGGTGGATGGGCTAGCGTCACCAACTTCATTCAGCAGATTGACACCTTCGGTATCTTCGCACCTTGTTATCAGTGCCCACCTCGAGCACCGGTTGCTGCAACTCCTCCCAAACTGCATGATTAAAGAAGCCCCTACTTGCGAGAATCTAGATCATAACGTTTTCATTGCCAACGGCTTCTGATTCGATGAAAGGCGAGAAATATAGAGAGAGCGAAGGAGCCTGCACTGTGGTAATTGACCAACCAAGTTAAGCGACGGGCATTAACTGTGGCAATAAATGCCGACTGTACAGGGCGCCAGGAAGACAACCGGGTTGTATCCAATTGCGCCACACTGCCAGGTCATGTTATGCGTGATTGGAAGCAGAAGGGACGGGTTTTCTCCTTTCTCTCTCATAAGAGACCGATTCTACTAGTTTGTATCTTGCAGCAACCAGGCAGCAGCAGCAGCTGATAAGAGGGGCGAGGCACCCATCAATGCCATTTTTTGTTCATACGTGTGTTGGTTTGAATTTGATTACCCGACGAGGATGGCAAACTACGCCGAGACCTCGTTCAAAGACAGATTTCAACTGTAGCAGGTTTCGACACTGCACATGTCTGGAAGCGGCAACGCCGATGCCCTTGCTTGCAGACTCATGACGTCGAAGTAATGTGACGATGCGGATTCTCCGATCGTAGCTAAACGAAACTGGATTCGGCATGAATCTCAGGTCACCGAGGCCCCATTGTTCATGTATACACATCGTCTGCTTCGATTGTGGATACACCAAACGCAAGCCGAGGTTGTATGTAGCACCCAATGGTTTCATGTCGACCTGTTTCAATATTCTCTATGAGTATATATGAATACATGACCGAGAGAGAAATAAGATGCTGGACTCATTTTGTGGGTTCACAACTTCGTATTTATTTAGCGACTTGCACAAGGGCCTTTTTCTCAGTTATACAAGATTCGAGACCTTTTAGAGTTTATATGATGATGCGTTTGTGTACATTTTAAAAGAAGCATTTTAGATATAGCTTTTTCTTCAAACTGTGATAAAATTATTTTCTTGGTATAACTCATTTCACATTGTTTCGAAACCCAATTACTTCCTCACAATATTTCTTAAAATAAAATATACATCGATAGATATCAGTGCAAATAATAAGATACTCAAAGCAATAAATAGACAATTCTTTTCTGGATGGTTTGTACACAATTTTCCTTGGGGATGTACTCTTTTATAATGCATTGTAGAGCCCATTATACATTTGTTATTACAATATCATTTTTGAAATATCACATGCATTAATAAAATAAAACTGAAAAGCTAAAATAGTTAGAAGTGTCATGCGTTTCACAGCATAGTAACTTCTAAGCTACTAGTCGTTTAAACCACAACATGACAGTATATGTTTTTTTTAATGGATTTTCTGTTGAAATTATGGAAATGAAAACAAATAAAAAGCTTAATCTAACTTGAAATTTTATGTTCAGTATCTTGATGTATTGGATGCAACGTATATGCATATGTTCTACACAACACGCAAAAAATTTACTTCAAGGGCAAAACAATGCATTTCTTTGATACATGTTGAGGGTAATAAAAGCTGTTATTTATTTGATGTTGAATATGACCTGAGTACCAATTCACCTTCATTTTTACATTCATCCATGTTTATGAATTCATCAACACATTATGCAAAACAAATAAACAAATTAATATCTCTTACAGAGTTTTATTCCAAAAACATTATTTCAGCATCTTATTAGTTAATATCAAGGTCTAATACTTCTTATCAATCAAAAATTAAATTTGATATTCGACATTTCACTTCCATTCATATTTTGGCACGATTGATACATGGCGGAAGATTTGGCACCAAAGAAGTTACACATGAAAACATCCTGTTACTATTTTGTATGCCTGCTGTCTTTTTTGGCACAACAAATTCAGATGAATTTAGCTCATGGTAACTTGTGAATTGAGAAGTGCTAAAAGTTATTGCGTCTCGTCAAAAGCGATACCGGCCCTCGAAGTAAAATATAGAGTACTCCCTTTCCTGCGCATTTTTTGAGGCAGGTGGAGCATAGCTTGAATTGGGGATAGTAGTAATCTACATTTTTCTCACATTTCAAGGGGCTTCGCCAATTGAGCCAATCCTTAAATCCTTCATAACTCCCTGTGACAAAAGTCCTCCATACCAAATCATACGATGCGGGACCATTAATGTTATAAAAACAAGGATTCGCTGAACATAAAGACAACTACCAGAATCAGAAGCAGGATCATCAGTTGAAGCAGCTTTCAACAATGGACCTGACCTTTGAGTGAACAAAGAGCTTTACATGATAAAAACAGAAATAATGCTCAGTTCTCAGCTCCAACAGTAAAAACTAGCATCTTCGATAAACAGACAATTCTACAAGCCCACATTGGATTGGAGACCAAACCCAGCATGATAAGTTAGACCTAACAATCGCTCCTACGATTGTGCATATTGGTACTGTCTCAATTACGTCTCTGGCACTGTGCTTGGTTGGTGTTAGCATGTGAATAAATTAAAGTTCTTCCTAATGATTTAACCAAAACTGCTGACTGATAGCAGTCTACAGAATCCCTAGTGTTTGTAAACAATACAAGAAACTGCTTCTACCTTATCATGGGTCTAGGAAGGACATCTACAAACTTCCAATGATACTCTGAAACACCTATCTACACTGCCCCCAACTACCCTTCTCTAGAGATAAAATAAATTGGTGATTGCTCAGCCTTCACTACTGTAGATCACAATATATCCAGCTGAGAACAGAAGAAAAAATAAAAAGAGAAAGAAAACCCTGCCAGCAGACATATGACCTACCACGGACTGGTAACAGTAGTAAGAACCTCCTACAAACCTGCTGGGAAATTATTAACTTGCCCTTGGTCCAACACATTTTGTCCATTTACCTTGTAGCTTACTCTCAACTTCATCACCAAAGCTTTCTGCAAAACCAGTAAGTATCAGAATGCAGAAGCAAACTTCAGAGATAAGTGAGACTGCATCTCGTACGATTCTCAAGTGGTGAAACATTTGTAAATGAGCACAGAAAACGACTGGCACCTGTCCATGCATGTTATTGGTGAGTCTGATCACTTGTGTGACCGAGTTGTTCGAGTAAGCAGGAAGACTACCACCAGTAGCGGGATCCAATTGCAGTTGAATGAACTGCGCAAAGAACAGAGTGTAATAATATAAGAAAAATAAGCTTTGCAAAAATTCACACAAGAATAGCTACAATCCTGTGCACATACTGCAGAGGTAAGCAAATTATAATAATCAGATTTAGAAAATTGACGTTGTAAACAAAAGTAAAGAAGTGAAAACAATAAAAACAAGAATCAACTTATAGCAAAAGATTCAAATTAAGACCTTTGGAACTGCTGCTTGAAAGACAAAATCTGTGAGAAGATTTGATGACAAGTTACTGTAGCAGGCTTTAATCACAGTCATTTGAGGAGACCCAGGTGGTTTAGTGAAGTCGAATGTAATCTTTAACCTACTTGTTTGCAAAGCAACAATCGATGGAATCCCTGCAAAAGGAGCGAATAGAGAATAAACACAAGGTAAGCATCAAGGTCTCTTATGCAGTGCGCTGAAGACGTGATGTGATTCCAGTTTAATATATGTTGAGCTTACCAGGAGCAGGAGAGGGAGCAGCCATTGCTGAAGCTGCGAGATCTGAAAAGGGATCTACTGCTGCAGAGGGACCTTTGGTAGCACCTCCATTACGAGGGAGATCACCTGATGAATTAATCACAACTGGATCAACATCTAGTAGGCCTGCCAGTGAGGTGGTGGCAGTAGATGCAGGGGGCGATGGGCCGTCATCCAAGGACAGAAGGTCCAATAACATATCTGTCCCTCCTGTGTAACAAGATTTACAAAATGGGCATTTGGTTTAGAAAAAAGGTTACTTGAGAAGACTCCCAAAAGACAAGTTAGACGGGTATGCCAAACGAGACAAGCTCAACTTTCCTCGAGGTGCTAATTTCTGTTACTGATGTACCTGAAGTCGGAATGAGAGAAACTTAAACTATATTAGGAGAGCATGCAATCTAAGACCGAGCGACCACTGGGTAACAGACAGTACCCGAAGAAGGAAGAGAACTGGGAGCATCCATAGGCCCACCACCACCAAGGAGATCCAACAAAGCATCTCCTGAAGATTTTAACGGAGAGGGTGGCTGTGTATCAGTAAAGCTGAGCAGATCCATTAGGTTACTAGTAGCATCAGGTTGTTTTCCGATTCCATTAGTTTGTTTGACATGCCCATTAGCATGGGGCTCCGAAGTCACAGTAGTAGTCGTAGTATGTTGACTATCAACGCCCATTTCATACTTGGCGGTATATGTCGCTTCATCTAAGACCGGCATTCTCTCCACAAGTGCTGACCTGAGACATGACATAGACAGAAGCTGTGAACAGGAGTGCTGAGGGCAAATCATTCGGTAAAGGAAAAAATCCGTAAAAAGACATGACTACTTATCATAACAATTAGGAGTCATCTTTTTTATGCCAACACAATCTAATACCATATGTGGAAAAGTAAATGATTTTCCTAAAAACGCAGCGTATGAAAGCACTTGAGGGCACAACAGAAAAATTGACTAACTTGATGTCATTGTGCTTGGTAAGAATCGATCCAAACTCAATGGCACGCTGTTGCAGCTCCAGTACCAGACTCCTTTTGTGCTCCAAGATCAAGACCTTGATGCGCCTGATAGGAGACATACAAAGAAACATGAAAAACAATGAAACCTACAAAAGATGGCAAGATATGTGCTTGAACAGTAAAGTCATGATGTATCCAAAACGGTCACATCAAGTAAGGGCGTAAACGTCATGAATACACAATAACCATATCCTAGTAGTTCAGAAGCGTGTAACTAGCACGAACTTGTTTCAAACTTACTCTGAACATTCAGGAAAACGAGATGAGAGTTTAAGGAGCGCCGTAAGTGCAAATGCAACTGTAGTAGATGTAACCCTTGGATCTTTCAAAACAATCTCAACAACATCCACCGCATCTGATTCTGTGACCTGTCAAAACATGAAAACATTACTAAACCCAACAATCATTTGAACAATAGATTCCATCATTCAAGATCTGGCAGAAAAGCATGACATGTATTAAACCAGAACTATGAATTTCTTTGGATAGAAAGATAGGCTACATTAGTCCCTGACAGATACAAACTTAATCCTCTTTCATGGCTTCGGCCAATAAAAGCAAGAAAGAACACTAATACACGGACTCCGACTAAACGAAGCCGAGATACATGCAGGTGCGCTGCAATAGTCACTCAGAATGATATCAGCAACCAAACTTACAGTGATAGGGTCTTCGCCTTCCACCTCATTTGTATTGTTGACCAGCATCTCTCCATACTCACCAATACACCAAACAGTGACTTGTCCAAGACTTTCCTGAGCTCATACAACAAAGAGCTAAGTAGCCATGCTTCTACACAACTGTGGTCAGCAAATTAGCATTCCCAGCGTGTTTAATGGATACTAACACTTTGTTTTCTGAGTCCATTACTATTCAGTCTCTGAGAGCACATTTTGATAGGCAGTTAAGTCATCGTATTCCTCCATGCCCACGAACTGTCAATTTGAAGTCCCTTTTGTCTACCATAGAATGTCCCTAGATATTCTTCCTCCTCATTTGATAGCCATATTTCAGCCAATTGTTAACAATAGAACACAACCTCAAACAAGAGTAATGCGACTGGATCAAGAGAAATTCTGTTGGATAACAGCTCAAAGGGCAGAATTTCGTTTCCCTCCACAATGCACCAACCCTAGCACTATGGATGTCGCATACAGTCCAGAGCTCCCTAACTTGTAAACACACGATACTAAACCATCACAGGGTACTCATTCTCAAGACATAAAAAGCTCAGAAAGTACCTGTCCTCCCCACGCTTGAAAAACTCGATAAAGAGTTCGCACCGTATAACCGTGGAGATCGTTTGCATTACTTATAACAACCACTAAAGATCTTGTCACGTCACTTGTAACATATTTCCCAGCCTGTGCACCACATCCGAGGCCATTGTTGGCACATTCAGAAAGAAAATCAGCTTTAATTCATGTGAAATAAGTGAAACTCGAAATACCACAAGAATTGTAATCACTTTTGAACAGTTCATAATCAAGCTGTCAGATCCCGACCCAAACCCAAGAACTGGAAGGACACGTAAACAGCTCAGAAACTTGAACTCAACTCAGTCTGACACATGAATTCCTCAATAAAACCGAGAACAAGGCAAACATGTTTTAACCATGAAATGATCGCAATGCACGATACATAAACAAAAGGTAACTCGATAGACAGCAGTGAGCATTGGCTGGATGGATATAGCAAATACTGACACTGATGTTAAGGATGAAAATTGAATGCAAAAATGAATAACTCTACCTCAACCATAAGTAAAATCATCTGGTCGATATACCACTGCTTGTTCGGTGAAAATCTGCAAGGAATTAATAAGTTAGTGTTCGCCAATGAATTACAGAGACTGTCCAAGCGCGACCACTTCGAAAATCTAAATAAAATGCAAAAACAAACTTCACAAGCCTAACCCATTACAATGCTGAAATAAAAAAGCAACGCATGACGTAAGAGTATTGAAAGGGATAAAGAACTTAATTACCTTTGAACAAGTCCGGAAATCTTTGCAGTAAGATCTCCCTTAAACTCAGGATCGCTGACTTTGAGATACTCAACTAATTCCTTCGTCAAGACCTTGACGTTGGTCTCGTTAACCAATGCACAGACAAGCTCCAGAGCTCGCCTCCGAATAGAGACATCCGAGTCCTGTGCAAGATATGGGGTGGCTTCTTAGCATTATGAGCAAAAGAAGATGCTACAAAGGTTTGAAGCAATGTCATGCGAGAACCAGGCATATTGTTACATATTTATAGACATGAATAACCATGACCCAAGGTAAGGCTTGGCACTTGCTTACAAAATACGTATTACTCTTCGAAAAAAACATATTTTAAGATATTACAATACAACTCAACATTACTAGCATTCGATTTTCGAAAATCAATTCAAGATATCGACAAACGAGGAATTATTATCTGGTAAACCTGGTCTAGAGACATGCCCCACTTTTAACAATAAAGGATGTCTTTAAAAAAAATTAGATCATCAAATATTTGATGAGGCGAAAAAGTAGGCACTTGTTGGCTAAAAAACGGTCAGGAATGTTGAAATAACCAGTTCATACAGCTAGGAAGAGTACACTTAATACCTTAACACATTCAACAATCGTAGCACGATGCCGCTGAACTGCTAGCGTATCGACTGATACCACTTTGACAAGTGTATTAAGTGCAACGTATCTGCAGTAGACGGTCACACACAAGCTACTCTATTAATTGCATAGTCAAGTTACAAGAGAAAAGAAAAAGAAAAAGATAACAGTAATGCAACACGGCGTTGCCTAGAGACATGAAGGAGAATCTGCAATAGAAATAAGACGTCTTTACGGGACGGTCTTCTAACCTAAAGGAGTGGGCATTGACTTCCAAAACAAGATGTTTAATGCCAATTCTTGGATCACAGTACACCAAAAATAGGTAATAACATAGCAAAGCATAAATCCTTCAAAGCTTAAACAAACAAAAATGATGCATTGTTAGAGTACCTTATATTATTATCACGGTTTGCCAAGAAGCGTCCCAAAATATTAACAGCAAGCACACGAAGGCCCCCAATAGACTCTATAGCCATGATTGTCTGCACACACTCGTACAAAATTGCGTTCCCTGCATTTTTGTTGCCCTCTGTATTTGTTGCAACCTACACACAAAATTTCCAAGCCATTCTTGGGCTCAATCACAAGGATATTTTTAAACGATATGCTACAGGAGTGAGGCACATTGAAGATGCAAGGCTATGGCGATTGCTTACCTGAGCAAGTATATCACTCATAACATCACTGGAATCAGCATCACCTTTCCCGAGCAAACGCAGCAATCTAAGAAGCCTGATTTGTAGAAAGGGGTCCGTAATCCCGTGAACATCATACTCGGGAGCGTAACTACTGACCACCACGGTTTTTAACACCCGAACCATTGAGCTTACGTGCTGTACGGACAGTATCACACACATGTAAATGAACAATAATCAAAATCACTGGTGAAATTAATGAAGCAGGCACATAGGATATTAAACAGATTTTTCTTTCAAAAAACAATGCCCTCGTCAGCAAATAATCAAGATACACATACTTAAGAAGTTTGCAAGCTTATCGAGTTTTGTTCGCACATACTTTCCTAAAATGTTGAAGAGCTAGCTCGTTGGCTTGACAAAGCTCTGTGCAAAGCTTCACTCCTGCTACCAGAACACCATGATGTTTGTCTGTTAGAAGTCCTGTAGCTGGAACCGTCATGTACTCAACAAGGTCCGGTACCTTGCGAATAATCCTCACAGAGCACAAGGCTGCCTACAAGACCAGAAAATGCACAACTTTTCAGATGAGGAGATTCAAGCTCCCGGATACCACACGTGTTGAGAGAATATGAGTTCGAATGCACGTTCTGATAAGTAGATGTCGTAAAATGATATCTGCAGAAAACTTTCGAGCGTTGCAGAACAGAGTAAGGCCAATTAAATAAAGGTAATAGAATTTTCCTGATCTATGTGGGATAAGCAACATTGATTCAATATGTGAATTAAGCACATTCTTCAGGAGTACAACACAAATCAAACTCGTGCCATAGCTATAAAGAAAGAAGTTAGCCTGCCTAACCTTCTTACGAATGTAAGAATTGCTGCTGTGTAGAAGTTTTTCCACTTCAGGAGCAAGATCCCTTGCCATTTCAGCAGTACAAATGTTGCCAAGTGCACAAAGAGCCAATCCCACAATGAACTGGTTTGTGTGACTCAAGTCACTGCAGAAAAAACAACAAATACACGTGTACTGGTAAAGACGCGTCTGATATGCCAATCTAATGAACAATGAATTGAATTGAGATGTAACCCCAGAGCACTGTACCCTCAGAATAGAATTTTTTTAAAAAAACGTGGAGAACCCCAGTGCTTCTTCGTACGAGAACACATCGTCACGCCACACGCTAGTAAAGAAAGATGGCCGTCACATTAACTCAACTACAGATGGAAAGAAAAGGTGACATACTTTTTCAAAGAATTCGTCACTAACATCAGCACCTCCTGACGCTCGTCAAGAAGCAACATAAGACCTAAGTAACCAATTCTTTTCTCCGGGAAGCTTCCTGCAGCAATCAACTTGATGCATTCCATCTGACCAAAGTGAGTGGGATAGCCCAACATGTGAATGAACATTAACTTCGCAACATTGCGATGCCGATAATCCTGATCATTATCTTTAAAAGCATTTCGGAGTACTGCACACTCTTTTGCCACAACACTTCTCTCCTCAGCTGCTGTTTTACAAGCCCGAATGGACCGAATCATGTCCCTGCACAAAAACATGCCAGCTTCCACAAAGCTTACGAATCAAACTGAAATGTACTGCCATTCTTATCAGCTTTCGAATTACCAATGCTAAAGAATTGACACATCGCGAAAAGCCCAATCAAGCTAAAAGTCCGCACAGATATACCGCCACTGTGGTAAAACTATTACTTCATCTGTATAAACTTAGTTTTTACGTCTATACAATAACAAGAAATCAATACAAACTTAGGTCCAACATTAAAGATCTGATGTCGATGTGAGTGCCGAATCACTTCACTGTTGTCAGGTTTTAGGGTTATCACTCTCAAATTGCACCCAAAGTCATGCAATCAATCCCATTCCAAGTCAATATTCCAGAAGGAAACACAAGGTAACGAGCTGATGCTACCACTTCTCGCATGAATCTGTACGCCCAAAATAATTCAAAGATGAAAGCATCGCGCGTCCCGAAACATGCTGATTGCTACAACAGCCTAGCTATGTAGGCGTCCCTTGATTGCTTTCATGTAAAAAAAAAAAAAAAAAAAAAAAAAAATAAGACTAAATTCAAGTAGTAGAGCACGTGAGCTCGGAGGTGATTGTGAGAACACTACCATCTCGTTGATTTTCCAGCCCAGAAAGTGGAGCACAGAATCCAGGCCAGGAATGGCATTCTCCACTACAAAAAGAAAAATATGCCAAGAAAGTTCCATCTCAAGATAGAAAGTACTTGGAAGTCATCTACTGCCGAAGAATCTAAACTGCTAGCGAGATGAAGCGATCAAGGTGCACACTACAAAATTTGCAGGGAACAACTAGACAAGTGATTTGATCCAATCCTTTGTCAGGACCACAAATGTGCGCAAGGAACATACCTCAATCTGGTCCCCATTGTGAAACTGATCGCTCCTTCCGAAGATCGAACAGATGAAGATCCCAACCTCTTTTTTTTTTTTTTTTTTTTTTTTTTTTTTTTTTTTTTTTTTTTTCTAGAGTACAACTTTTTGCTTGCGGCAAAAACAAGACACCGTAGACCAACTGGTTTCGATCTTCCACTGCATGTCCTCTAGCCTAAGCCTCCGTCCATCATCATCGCTCATCCATCACGTCCCTTTGCAAACTGATTAACCTCCTCCGTCCTCGCACAGCTCCGATCCTTCCAGCTCCAAATTCTAGAATGAAATAAGAAGAAGAACGAACGAGCGAACTCTACCCCCTCATTTCACCTCAACACGCTCCCTGGGCGGACTGTGTGCAGCAAAATCACAGTGGCATTCAAGACTCAAACCCTAATGGACATATTATCAATATACCTACAGCGATTCGAAAGGTCAAAACAAGCGCCCGCGACACATCCAGCTCATTTGAAAATGGTAAGAATCGGGGAGCAGGAAGAGGCGATGAAGCTACTGGGAGAGAGAGGGGGAAAACTACAAAAAATATATATAAAAAAACACAAAACAACAAAAGGCAAGCAGCAAGAGTGAGCGCAACGGAGCGCCGGGTAGGGCGACAGATGGCTATGGCTATGGCGACAGATGGCTATGGCTATGGCGATGGCTATAGCCGAGCTTATTCGAAACCAGCGGCTATGGCGCACCTGGGCCTCCGAATTTCCCACACTAACTGGTAGACCAGTCTGTGCCCCCCCGTAGACTTCACAGCTAGGTTCGTAGATTGAGATGTGAAATCTTCACTTATGGACATCTTGTGGGACCATTATTGGTGGGGACCGGGTTGATAGGTCGGGCCGGGCGCATTCACCCGTTCCTTCCATTGTTCACATCACTCTCCATGAAGTTTTGCGTTGTGTACCCCCTTTCAAAAGTTTTTCAGTGCTTTGATAAAAAGTGCATTATTAATGCATTACACTTCACCTTTAGTGAACTGACAATGTATTGAGATGTAGTGTACCTAAGAGGGGGTTTACCTGGAGGAATTGATATGTAGACATTCTCTTTTATTTTTTTACTTTGTACATTTTTGGAATCACTAATGTTCATGTGTTGTGATTTGTTATTTTTATTTTTATATTTTTATATATATTTTAACCTCATTAGTATCTAGCTTGTTAAAAAACTTAAAGTAGTGTATTGTTGGTGTAGCAAGGAGTGTGTCTATGTAGTAAAAGGGAGGTATTTACACAGCAGTTCTCTTATTGTGCTGTAATTTAATTTATACTAGAAAGATGGTTAAAAATTTATAATCAATGCAAGTATCACACTTGTGAATAAAAGAAAAAATATTATTAAAAAAAATAAAAAAAATCAAATACTTATTTTTATTATTGTGTTTATACAATTGATTTGGAATCAATTTTTTATAACATTTTAATTAAAAATACATTGATACAAAAAAAAATGATAATAAATCATGCAAATTTTAACTAGAAAAATAAGAGATTTTAGAAAAATAAAATTTATGAATAAGTTTTTTAAAGATTTTAAAATGATTAAGGAATTTAAATTCTTAAATAAATAAATCAATATATGTATATATATATATATATATATATATATATATATATGTGTGTGTGTGTGTGTGTGTGTTTATTTTTTATTATAATTTATAAAATACTCAATCTTTTTTTTGATTTGAAAAATTTAGTTTGATTTTTACAATTATAATTTTATCAAAGTTAGTCTTTTATTGATGCATTGACTAAATAAAAAATCTAATTAAATCCGAATACAAAGAAACACCGGCCCATTTTAATTAATGATATTGAAAATTTACTTCATTAAATTTCAAATAGTGTAGTTTTTCTTAATACATCTCAAATTATTTTGAATTACTGGTAATTTGTATTATAATTTTCTATCTATATAAAAATTAAAATTAGTAGATTTTGAAAAATCATTCATTGTAAAAGTTTTTTACAACAGTGTAAATCTCATATATTTTTCATTCTGTGACAAATTAATAATATTTAGTATATAGAAAAAAAGGGCAGCTGTGCAAATGCACAATTATCTATCATAATTTAATCAACCATTATAAACTCAAACTTTAAATGTTGTATTTCAGATTACCCTAGCCAATGCAATTTCAAAATAAAAAAATTTCCAAAATTTGATGCAAACTTTAAAAAAAATCGAATCTCAAGTCAATTGAAAACAATGTGATATAAAAACACAATTAACAAGTGCTCATGCCAATGATACATTTTATGCCCAATAAACAGACAAAAATTAAAGTGAAACTAAAATCAAATAGAAATGATAGAATTTTAAAAGATAAGATTTTGTGTTGATAAATATCAGTTAAAGTATAATAAGCCACAAAATAAAATATAATACAAACAAACAATCCTAAGATAAATGAAAAGATTAAATGCTTGATCATCGTCTTGACAATTAAGGTTGTCATTGTTTGCACCATCATCAATGTTTTCTCTGTTCTTGTACTCAAACTACCATCTTTAAATCAAATCAATATATTCTTCTACAATTTACAACTTTATTTATTTAATTAATAATTATATGTACATACATACATATAAAAAAAATAATCAATAATTAATTTTACAACAAAAGATTTTTAACAATAATCAATTTTACTCAATTTTTATTAACTAAAAACTTTGGTTTGCAATTCATGGTAAATAAGAATTCAGAACCAGTTTTGAAAAATTGCAAATCTGTAATGTACATTTTAGTTTAATTTTTGAATTTAAAATAGGTTCCTTCAAAGAATTTAATAAATAATTTTTGTTAACTTCTTTAAAGATCTTCTTTTTTTAATTATTAATCAAGAATTAATTAATTTTATAAAAAATCCATCCAATCAATGAATTACTAGAACAAACAAAAAACCAATTATGGAATTTTAAGGACATACACCAATTTTTTTTAATATAAAGTATGGTGTGTGTATAAATATATATATATATATATATATATATATCCTTTACTTCTTTAAAAACTATTCCAATGTTTGCTAATTACTAACTTGTCTTATTGCTAATTACTAACTGTCTTATAAAGCCTTCTACCAAGGTCCCACGAAAATAGAATGGCTACTTTGGAGGGCACCATGACCTATATCAACTTACAAAAAAACACATAGCTTGCCACTACAACCACTACTACCACTATTACTTCATCAAGCAATCTAGCTACACCAATATCCATAATTAGTGCATAAATTTGAATAGTGAGTATTACTAATTAGTGTGATACACAATATTCATAGGATACAGGCTCTTTGGCTATGATACACACTATTTACTTTTGTTACTTTTACTATTTTGATTTATTTGGTTTCAACTCTCTAAAAAGAGAAATTTAAACATTCACACACAAGATGGAATGGAAAGAAGAAAAAGAGGCATTGACAAAGGATCCATGCCAGCAAGCTGCCTCCACCACCACTATCTTGTCTCACCCCATCCTATTCCATCTACTTTGCACTAATACCTTTGCTTAAGACATTGATTTTGCCTTGTTTTGCTTTGTTTTACCATAATGACTCTGTTCCTACTCTACTTTGATTGTGCTCTTTCTTTATTTCTATTTTCTCTCTTTCCTACTTTTAGTGCCCAATACTCTACTAGTCCATTTGTATTTGATATGAAATAAGCATCTACTTTACCAAAGCTACTTTACCAAAGCTGATACTCACCAAACACCACATTAGGGAGACTTGTCATGAGTTTTGATCTAAAGTACAAGACCACTTCTGCACAATTTCCACTCTCACAACAAAATCTATATACTATTTAAATGTGAATTTGAATAGTGTGAATTTGAACGGTGTGTATCACACTATTTAAAATATCCTATTATTAATCTGTACTCTTAATTAATGTGATACACACCATTAACTGAGCACTCATGTTTCAAAGATACTTCCCAAATAGTATGATACACACTAATTACAAATATGGGCGTAGCTTCCATAAAGGGAGGCTATCAGGGAATTCACCCTGGCCTGGTAAGAGATCTGACAAGAGCTTCTGATAGAGAGTGAGGGTGCGTAGCGCTAGTGGAAGCGCCGGGTATGGCGGCGTTGAGCAGAAATGGTGAGCAAATCAGTCTGGGAGCTTTGGCGATGCCGCGAGGGTCACTAATGAAGTGGATCTCCGCCGCATGCAGCTTCCTTCGTGTCTCAACTGAGATTGTAGGATCTTCTAACATGCGCCACCTCGCCACAAACTTGGACTGTTGATCTGTGTGGGGTGACCTTCTTCTAAGGCATCTTTTGGCCAAAGCAGTAAGATTCCGTTTGCCATGTATCTAGCCCCTGAGCTAATAGTTCTCTAGATTCCATCGGTGAATACTTCTCTAGATTCTATCGGTGACAGGATGACTGCGACCCTGAAATGATTCTTCAACCATTTCATGTTGATGACGTGTTCATGGCACAATGCGCAGTTTGTTTGTTGGTTTGTGTGTGGTGACAATCCTGATGTGAGATTTGATTTTGTGCAGGACTATCATGGCTGACATCGTGATGGCTTCCAAGCCCACACACAGGGAGCTGGGCTACACCATGCCAGGCGAGCTTGAACGTTTTAGCCTTAAGGGACTATGAGATGCTGGTCGTGGAAAGAAACGTACCATAGGTTGCTGGAATCGTTACATGACCTTCGTGAAGGAAATGTGGGGGTGCAGGAGAATTTGAGAAGCACGCGGGGTGTTGGATGGGATGGCCATACGACGGCAACCTGTGGAGTGATAGTGCCAAGCCGGGGCAAGCACAGTACGCCGCCATCGCCAAGGCCATCTCCGAAATTATTTACAATCTCTTTGTGTATTCGTAGAGAAGCCGAGGATGCGGTACTTGGTTCGAGGTAGACTCTTTCCGTTGACTTGACTTTGATAAGTCAAATTGTTATGAATTTTGTAAAAGAAGCTCTCATTCACAACTTGGTGACTGTGTCAGTGACGTCTGCGGTCGCGCCACCATTCCAAACTGAAATGCGTCATTGGTATTCTCGTTGTTTGAGCAATTACAGCACGTACAAATTTCGGTTCTAGTGGAATATTTGACACCTGCTGACTGGCATTGAAAGGGCACGTTTGCCTCTTTATTGGCGTCTAGTTCTTATCATGTAAAATATGGATACTCTCACCGCCTTCTCCCACCACCCTGGCTCACCAACATGTAGACCATCGGAGAGGGCAATCGGAAGGTGATGCCCAGGTTCAATACATGTATTAGAACTGATGTAAATGTTAGCTACGGGTGACCGCCGCAACCAGTCGTCTAAAACCTCGCTCAAGCAAGCTCATGAAAACGGGAAAGGCGAGCTGCTGAAAACAAAACGAAAGGAGCAGCACCCCAAACGTGCAATCAAATTCTATCTTCATTATTTTATACATGCATACGTATAATTTATCAAAGATTCTGTAAAGGATCAATCAATCTAACATCGTTCTTCCCACCAGTATACAATCCTCAGATTCTATCCAATATTGAGGGTTTACCCCTCCAGCTACATTGCAACTCGCGAATCAAACCCTCTTCACCAACATCAGCATTGTACGCCGTCTTCTCCTGGTTAATCTGATGTTGAAGATAGGCTGGGAAAATCTAATTCATCCTTGTACACAAAACAAATATGTTCTCCGTCAACTGACCCTCCTTCCTAACTATGCTGCTCAAAGGCCACCCAGTCCTTCCTTTCCTATCTTTACTACTTTACATGAACAGCATTCTACAAGTCTTCTAAGGGCCGTGAAATCCAATGGCACACTCAAAGTCCAGCTTCGAGTCTACTTCAGGGCGATGGTGTACTTCCTCACATGCTGACCGCCCCGGCAGTCTGTCCTCGAAATTCGATGCTCAAAAGTTGAAGAATGTCCAGCGAATATTAATTCACCAGGGGTCTTTCAAGAACCAATCCACTTCAACGACAATCTGCTGCCAAAATCGATGCAATGCGAGGAAGTATACTTCTGCTAAGGGAATGGTGCCGACACCGCGAGAAATCGGTTGTTTACTCGCGGGAGAAGTCTGGCTCAGTTGGCTTGGGAATGTTAGAGTTTCTCAAGAGCTCGTCGCCCTGCATGATGCGCGACCGCTGTGTTCGGGCTCCTCTGCTCTGTATCTCGTCCTGAAGATTCTGCTCCTCCTGACTGCGCCGCAGCTCCTCCAACTGACGTTGCTGGTACCTACGCCACGTCGCTTGGATGAACGACGCCGCCCAAGCCCTCCAATGGTGCGAGTAGTAGCGGAACGTGTGTTGCAATTGCTTGCTGTGTAGCCGGCGGAACTGGCTTGCCACGAACTTGAGGTCATCCGCTGAAAGGGAAAACGCTTCCACCTCAATCACAGCTTTCACGGTGTGGGTGGAAATTGGCAAGTGGTTCTGCGGCTTGGGATCCAGCGCCCACGTGAGCAGCTCCTCTCCACAGAAATCCCCAGATTGCAGTACGCCGTAGTTGTAGAACCCAGACTTGCCGCCGTTCGTTGTCACGCTTTCAAATTTTCCGCGAATGATGAAGAGCATTTCGTTGACAGGGTCTCCTTCGCGGAGGCTGATGGTGCCCTCGGTGCAGAGGATGGTCTTGAGGCGCTCGCACATTGCATCCAGCAAGCTTTCGTCCATGACGTCGAAAAACGGTACATTTCGAACAAGATTCAGACAGAGATGGCGCTTGATTTCCCTGCGAAGGTCCGTCGGCAGGCTCGAAATGAGCACGTCCTCGTCAACTCCTCGGGTTGCTACCCACTTGTATTGATCGTGGCGTCGGACTCGCTGCGTAATCTCTTGCGGTAAGCTGCGGTGTCGCATCCACTGCTCCGAGTCTCGCCGCTTCACTCTCATTTCCTCTAACCGCTTGGTCAGAGATTGCAGGTATGTCTAACCAAAAGCACAGCCCCAAATAATCAGTCATTCAGATTCAGACAGTCTCAAGCTGTTACAGGCTCGACAGAGTGGCACGGAATGGTTGAAAAGCTAAACTTACTTGCATATTACCAATGAGGAAGGCAAACATCAGTAAGCCTACAACGATGATGAGGATGTCGAAGACGATCTCCCATATGTAGCCGCTCACTGACAATGTCTGTGCCAACGTGCTCAAAGCAACCAAGCCAACCCACAAGCTATAGAGACACCGTGTCACAAACGGCGCAGAGGGAATTTTATTCTTGATCGCGTTGGTGTATATCCCATAAGCGAAACTGTCCACACTGCATGTGCTCGCCTCGCCTGTACCTGCCAACCAGATTCTTCGAGTGCTTTCCAAAGGACCTCGGAGTGATGCGCAATCCATAAAATCTCGTGTGCAGAATACGTTTAAAGTTTTGTTCAGATTTTCCCTGTCACAAGTCATAGTCCAACACTTTTGCTGCCGCTGCACCGCTAGTATGTACCAACAAGCTCCCACAACCTGCGAGTGATTGGAGTTCCAAACTGAGCATATATATATATATATATATATATTGTTGATACGGGGCATCGAAATCAATCTTGGAAGAAATGGATCAACGCTGGATTCTAAAAGAGGGCGTTGGAAACTTTACATGGCTGCCGAGCAAGTATAGGAGGAGGTTGAAAGCAGCGCCAGCCCATGCTGTTTCCATCAGCACTCCAGTCGTACTAATGATCTTCTTCGTCAATGGGAAGAGACGATGCAGGCGAGGAAGATATTGGAAGAAAACCACATACCGAAGAGCTTTCTCTGTGTCCAGCGATGGTGTGGAGCTGTCCAGCTTTGGAATCACCACCCAGATGACAAACTGCTATGGCCATGGAACATTTCAGAACCGGGCGAGAAAAGGACAAACAAGAGTTTGCTATTGAGAAATCAGCGGAGCGTTACCTGGGGGATTGGTAACACGGCCACCAGGTCGAGCCAAAAATCCTTTCTGAGGTAGTGAGCAGCGATCATCTTGGGGTCTGTGACGAGATCGCCGCGTCCAAACACACGAGACGAGGGGGCAATGTACGCCGTTCGGAACTGGAGAAACATGTGGATCAAGTAGAAGAAGTCCGTCATGGTGCGGAACACGGTGACGGCCTTCTTGAGCCCCCCATCAATTTGAACGCAGTTGTTTGCGTCGTCCACTGTGGGGAGGTAGTAGAAGAGGGGGTCCATGGACACGGCCACCAAACCCGACGCCACGAAGAAGATGTTCCATCGGTGCAGTAAGGGACTTGTGGGATCCAAGTAATTTCTTTTCCCGGGGTTAGAATTGCTCTCACAGAATCCTTGAGAGGAAGAGCCTTTAAACTTGAAGGACTCACCCAGCCGCGACCAGCGAACGGATCCTTTCTCCCATTGCTGACTTCTCTCGGAACCACTTGAACCGCCACCGAATGACTGTTGGTTGCGAAGCAAGACATTGGTATAGTCGTCGAATGAGTCTTGCGAATCGAGAGCTTCGGACCGGAATCTGCCATCGCCATGGGTATCATAACTAGAGAAGAAGAAAAGGGAATGAAATAATGTGCAGTTCCTTGTAGGCGACAAGAGCTTTTCAGAATTCGATTAAATCCAGAAAATTACCTCACAAATCGCTTCGACTTGCCATCCATGCTCAGCACCTTCGTCTTGTCAAGCATTTAGTCCGCTGGAATCACATCTGTAAATGTCACTCAAAATCTGGTGCGGAATTGTTTGAGTTGGGTCCCCACCTTTCCACCTTCGCCTTTGCACAGTCCAGCTTCAAGACCCATCAAGATGCCTAGGAATGAGTCATTAATCGCATTCACAAAGCGGGAAGGATATTTCTAGCTCTGCTTACAGCGTTGCAGACGGTCTAAACATTAGATTTCACATATTTTAGAGAACGACGAATTTGTATGACAGACCAATCGATAGCGGAGCACACCATAATGAAGCTTTTACGTGAGGAGGAAAATCACACAAGGCTCGTGTTAAACGAAGAATATTTCGCTCCAGCAAACGTGAGCACTGAGAAATTCTTTTATAGAAAAAAGAATAAAGAAAAAAAGAAAACAAGAACAACACATACAAAAACACAAACGAGACTGTCTGATGAACCCTTGTGTATGAAAGACGAAGAAAAAAAATTAATCGGTAAGGAATCTATTTTGCTCTGCGAACTTACGACGCAGTGATATAGCTAAGAATATGTGTTTTTTTTTTGAGGCTATCATTCCTACGAGTAGAATTTTTATAACGGGGCTACCAGTCAGCACATGATTAGCCCCATTCCAAGGCTTGGAGTATGAGTAGAAGCGTGTTTTTTCAAGCGCTTTCGTCTTGTGCTCCTCACCACAGCACAGGCCGATAAGGAGAATGCGAGTGCCTGAAACCCTTGCCACTACAATTCTACCTGCATAAAAATTCGGTGCTTCCCCGTCCACTCTAAACCATCCGCTACACTCACACACACAAATAGAAGCGCTGTAAATGACGCAGCCTTCGTGGTTTGTCCACAAATTCGCAGAGTCCTCACTACAACGAGGAAAAGCGGAGAGGAGAATTCATCAACGCAGTATATCAGTCCGCAGGCGTCAGTTCCAGCCGAATTGTGAACATGAACTTGCAGGTCCAGCCTTACCTGCAGAAAAAAAATTAGGCGAATCCAAACCCCACCACGACCTCCCTACAATCGACCTCCTCGAAGCTCGACAATTACAGTTCCAACAAATACGCCGAATAGTCTCCAAAAGGAAGCATCGACGAGAGGCTGGACCATCACCATCACAACCTTCGCCACAAACCCCGGGTTGATCAGAAAGGAAAATCACCACAAACGAGCGCGAACGCAGCACCTCCTCAAACGCAAACGTTGCTTCTTCCGAGACGACTTGGTAGCAGAGGTTGCTATCAACAGGGCGAACCGGCGTCCGGGAAACGCTGCAGGGAAGTGGGCAACTACTCCCCCGCCAAGCAGCTTTTCCCACTGTGTGCAGCGCGCACGTCTCGTGGTCCCGCAGGTCGAGCTTCCCCACTCCCTCCTCCCCCCCCGCTCCCCCTTTGCCTCGCAGATTCTGGTCAACGATCGATCCATGCACCCCACCAACCCCGACCTCCCTCCCTCTCTCCCTGCCCAGATTCACTGCCTTCTCGATCCTCGCTGCCTCGCGCGCAGGCTCTTCTCCGCTGCTCCACTCCACTTACTTTTCTTTGTGCGGGAAAGGCAATTTTCGTTTATTTGCTTCAGTTTCTTTGTGCGGGAAAGGCAATTTTCGTTTATTTGCTTCAGTTTGTAAGTAAAATTTTGGGTATGTTGTCTTGTGTTGCAGAATGTTCTGTGCGCCGAAGACGAGGAGGACGAGGATCGTGAGTGTCTAGACACTCACTCACTGCATAGCGCAAGTGAGGTGATGCCGTGATTCAGTCGGTTGTGTACCGTCTTAGCTGGGGTGTGTTTGTTTGTTTGTTTCTATTTTTCATATTATTTTAGTTTTTTTTAATATTTGTGTTTCTGTTTTCGTTTCTATGCTTGTTGTTGTTGAAGGTGTTGTTGTTGTTGTGGCAGTGGCGCATCTTGTTCTGTGAGTCGGAGTCGTTATCCGCCGCCAGGGGGAGAGGGAGGGGGCACATGCGCAATTTGACTACAAGGGGGGGCGGATTACCCGAGGATGATGAGCCCCCCTCCCAACTTCCAATGCTCTTTCATTCATCTGCTCGTCTTTTCGTTCGTTGGTATTATTTCATCCATTGTCGGCGTGGATGTGATTGGCTCCTTGCTCTCTTCAATTTGGACTTTGAGATTTCCATGACGTCATGACACACTTTGAGATACCACTTTGATAATACTTCATAAGACCATGGTTATCATTCTCAACAGATTTTATCATTAATCTTATTTTGGATAATTTTTTATGAATTTTTAATACCTAAAATTCATAAACATCTTTGAATTGTAATTTTTGGCAAGAAGTGACCATTTGTGCAACTCTTTTACAAATTGAATTAATAATATAATATACTATTATTTAAATGATATGTTAATCTCTACAATGCATTCTTTTTTCTCTTTTTTTTTTTTTTTTTAAATGTCTTTCATCAAACGTACTTGAAATTAATGAACAATAGTGATATTAAAATGAATCAAAATTAAATACAAAAATATTTTACAATATATACAAAACTAACTCATGCTTAGGAGATCTTCGTATGTAAAACAGACGACGAGAAACCACAACTTCTAAATCATTTGATTGGCTGAAGATTCTCACTTTTAAGTTCGTCATCAGTTTTGTCAACACAGACCTAATTATGCTCATCCTCACCCTTGACATTATCTCCTGGTGCGATTCTTGGTTAGAGCTACGGTTGTGACTCTTGATTATTTGAACAGATGCAAGCTGACTTGATGCTGGCTGATAATCTAACTGGATAAACTAATGTTGTCTTAATCCTCTCCAGCTGCAGTTGAGACTAAAACTTGATTTGATTTTCACGTTAACTTGATTGACCTTCGATGTATATATTTGATGAATCATATTCAGCTCCCCTTTCATCAAGATAGAGAGGCTGATTGTGAAAGGATGTGTGGTTCAGCACAAGCATTCTGCTTTGGGAGAGATAAAATTTTGTAAGTATATCCGCCCACATTTCAGATGGGGGAGTGAACTCCAGCTGAATAGCTTGAGAATCAACTTGTCCCCGTAAAAAATGATGTTTGATGGCATGAAATAAAATATATGAAACATATGGACATGAAATCCAAGTTCAGAAAGGAGAGATTTCAGCCAAAGTAATTCTTTGGCGACTGTAGCTACTTACCTATTTCTTACCTAATTTTGGATATTTTAGATATAAGGAACTGAGGCCAATAAAAGTAATCTTTTAGAACTTAGATTCTTAGCTTTAGTTTAAGAAAATTAAATACTTGCTTCAAGTGGTGTAGAGAGTGGTTTAGAGCTAGTCATATTAAACTCAATGAAGATATTATTAATATATTTGTCTTAATACAAGCATTTTTATCTTGTAATCTCATCAAATTTGGATATCCAATAAGAATTTATTTTTATGATCATCATAAAAAGAATTGAAAAAAGATAGCATTATAAGCAGATAGATATTAAAAAATTATTAAAGATTGGAATAAGATTATTAATGTAAAAGAAAATAATAAAGAATATTGAGTGGAAATAATAGATATAAATATTTGTATTAGATTTAAAAATATTAGACCTTTGATTGATTAGAAACTTGTTAAATAATTTAAATCTAACTATAAAGATTTATTTAAGATCATGTAAAGCTTTGAGCAATCAATAGACTTTGTCTTTGTTACTACAAAGGATAAAAAAAGAAACATAATAATGTCATTTTTGTAAGATAAAAAAAATCTTTATAATTAAGGCCTATTTTTGAAAAAAACTAGAAGCAATAAAATATGCTTTATATTGAATTAAAGTACCATCAAAGTTTTACTTGTGACAAATTAACCTTTGAGTGTTAACAATGAAGCAATTAAAAGGAAAATCTATTAATATCTATGTTTCATTTGCAATAAGAGATACATATTATTTTTCCAAAGCTTTGCACAAACAAATAGAATTAGAATTAGTGAACAAAGCATGAATTGGAGTGTTTTTAAAAACTTTAATCCTAAAGACATGCAAAGGTTGTATCATTATAAAACTTAATAGATTTTTATTGATTTTTAGTCGATTAATGTCATGGATATACGTATTTAATCTAATAATTACCTATATGATTAAGTAAAAATAAGTAAATATAGATTAATTTCATAATATCTTATAGAAAAGTTTTTTAGAAGCTTCATAGATGTAATATTGACTTTATATGTATTTGTAGTTGATTGATAGGTTAGAAACTTGGTCAACAAATTAACCACATGCTACACATGTTGGTAGTTTGTAGTACAAGTTAATTATGTGGCACACATTTAACAAACTTACCTTGGAAGTTAAGACATGTGTCTAGCAAAATCAACATGCATTAAAGATCATGTAAGATATTGCCACTTAGCTCATAGTTAGATAGTATATATGGAGGCAAGAGTGAGTCCTTCTTCACTCTTATCAACACCTTTGTAGTCTTTAGTCTTGTTTCAAGACTTTCTATTTTTCTTGTCTTTTACAATAGCCATTCTAGTTCAATATATTACCATCTTTGAGTAATTTCTTAGTCTTTTCAAGTGACAGAAGAGTGTATTGGAGATTTCTTTCTTCACAATTCATATCCTTGATAATTAAGATAATTAAGATTTGCATTAAAGAAATTTACATTAAAGAATTTTTAATAATTTTAATTACCAAAACTATGAAAAAAATATTTTGAAAAAAAGTACATGAGATCATTTTTTTTTTTTTGTAAATAGAAGATAGTAAAAAAAATAAAATTAAAAAATTAATTTATTTAACTATTTAGATGTATCAAAAAGGTTTCTTTAAAGTGAATTAAAAATTGAATTTAGAAGTTGAGTGAAAGTTGAATGTAAATTGTTGGATTAAACAAGAAGATTATTAAAAAATAAATGTCCATTATTAAAACTAAGGATAAAAAAGAATTCAAAGTAACTCTTTTAGTAATTAAGAGTCTTTTGAAAAAATAACATTGTTGCTTAAATTATTTTGGTTAACACAATTAGTAGCTTTTAATGCCAAGATGATTTCCATAATTCACAAACACATACATCATAGCTCAAGTTTTAAACTTCTTTCACTTTTCATTAAGAATATATTTGTATGTAGGACATTCAAAAATATGTAAATGACTTATATGAGGCTGGTGATGTATCTATAATTCAAAAAATATGATTAAATTTAAGCATAGAAGAAATTTTATAAGTAATATGTTGTATTAATTTTTTTGGCATAAAATATATTATTTAAATAATCAAGTTAGAGCATATTGCATATTGATTCAATAATACTTCTAGTTTTGCATTAAAAATACTATTTTAAGCTAGATTATAAGAATTAGTGAAATGACACTAAATGCCATAATTACTAAAAAAAATTATGGATATGTTTGAAGAAAATTCTTTCCTATTGATAAAACATAAGATTAAGTTCTTTTTAACTAATTTGATTTTTAATAAAAAAATTATATTTGATAAAGTATTAGAAAGTAGTTGATTTATTTTTAAAAGAAATAGACAATAGTATGTATAGAACAAACATCAACAAAGAAAAAATAAATAAAGAAAGAAAATTTTCAAATGAAGAAATATGCACAAGACCACATCAATTGGTTTATATAAGACTAAAAATTGACATGGCTCTAATAATAAGATTATTAAATGATGATATTTAATAATTTTTATCAAGAGTATAGCTAAAAAAATTAGAATTGTAAATTTAAGATGTAGAATTTTAATAACTATTCTATAAATTTGCATATTATTTAAAGATTAAATATTAAAATGACTAAGTCAGTGGTGTCAATATAAAAAGAAATATTTAAACTTGATAGATAGTATAGTAATATTAATTTTAATATTAGGAACAATATCAATACTCAAAGAAAAGTAATGTTTGGATTTTGAGATATAAAAACTTATATATTGATTATTATTTTTAAATTTTATTTTTATGATATATATATATATATATATATATATAGAGAGAGAGAGAGAGAGAGAGAGAGAGAGATATATATATATATATATATATATAATTTATTTATTTTAGGATTATAAAATTTATTTTAGTATTTATGATTTATATTACAAAGAAGATGCTCTTAATTAAATCAAAACATATAAAATATCTTAAAAAAACTAGGATTATCTATTTGCAAGTTTGAGAAATATAGAATTAAAGTTTAAAGCATTACAAGAGCTATTTCTATCCAATAAGATTTCCTTGGATGTAACAAGCTATTGATGGTCACCACAAATAAATAAATAAATCAATAAATAAATCAATCAATCAAAGTCAACATATATTAGCTTGCTCCTTAATCCAAATACCAAGCTTTATATAGTAATAAAGAATAAGTTATAGCTAAGAATAAATGTAATATATTATCTTTGGTAAATGTATTAACATGTGATTTATTAAAGTTGCATTAATATTATTTTTTCTTATAATTTTCTACTAATTTATGACTAAAAATATTAAATAAATAGAAATTAATTAATAAAAGATAAGATATATTAAATTTGATATATTTTTTAAAAAAAACACAAGTTAAAAGAATTATTCTAATATAAAAAAATCATGAAAAGTAATTTTTATCTCAATAATTTAGTTTAATAATGTTTGTTTTTACTATTGGCTTTAAAGGCATCAAACTTTAAGAGATTGGTTGAATTTAATTATAATATATTTAAAAATAAATAAATAAAAATAAAATCTAAAATTTAAATTTAAATTAAAATAAAAGTACTTCAAGAATTTGACAAGAAAATAAAAAAAAACCAAATATAGTAGCTTTTTTTGAATGTGGATTCCAAGATTTTAAAAGAATTTATAGTATTATCATATAGCATAGTTGTATATATAGGTACATTTGACTTGTTTTGTTAGATTTTTTTTTATAAAAATCGTTTAATTTATTCTATACCACTTTTGATATACCAAGTATCATAAATATAATATACAAGAAACTAAATAAGAATTTGAACAAAAGATTTTTAATAAGAATTTAATTAAACTAAATTAGTATAAGACCAATACTAAAAAAAGTGAGCTAAAGCTCAAAAAGATGTGTTTTCAAGATTGAAGATCTCTTCAACCTATCAAGGACATAAAATGGAAGAAGATACATAAATTCATGGAATCTATATTAAAAAGAAAGTGAAAAAATAGAAGAAAGTATGTATATTCAAAGAGGAACTAGAATGGCTATTGCCAAAGACTAGGAAATATAAGACTCTTGAAACTAGATTAAAAACAAGAAAGGAATTGACAAGAGTGAGGAAGGCCTCACTCTTGCTTCTATATATACTATTTAATTAAGAACTATATGACACCATGCTATAGAACCTCTAATATGCATCTAACTTGTAGAACACAAGTCTAATTTGCAAAGCAAGTTTCCTAGGTGTGTGCCATATGTCCAACTTGTACTACAAGTGATCAGCATGTTGATATGTGGCTTCCTTGTTGGCTAAGTTTTCAACCTACTAATGACCTATAGACATGTATAAAGGCAAAGCAATGTCTATGAAGCTTCTAAGAAGCTTTCTATAAGATATTATCATATTTATCTAATTTGACTTACTTCTACCTATTCTTATTATCTAGATAATTATCACGGTAAATATGTATGTCCAAGATATTCTTCTTCTTTTTAGAGACAAGTTCCACGAAGAGCAATGAATATATGTTGATGAAGTCCAAGATGCCCTGAATTGTATTTGTCATGTACTTCAATCTTTGTTCCCTTCAAAGGTAGTTGATAGGTCCTTGCAACCATCAATAATGTCTCATACCAAGATGAGAAGACCACCTTGATATTTGATCATTATTGAGGCCTTTATAACTTCCTTCAAATAAAACATTAGTAATACCATCAAAAGTGGTTTCTACCTCTAAAAGTATCACTAAATACGGGGAGTCTCTTCCAAGGTCATGATAACAAACGTGTTGTATCTTGCCATTTATTTGATGAAGAACATGTCATTCTTAAGAATCTTCATCTTGATTTAGCCATCTTAAAGGTTGTGATAGTCGCAATGTCTTATCTGGTAGCTCAGCAAATGTTAGTTTTTGAGTTGAATCTGCTGGTTATTGGTTCTCCATCTCCTAAGTACTAAAAAATCTAAAGAAACAACAATACAAGATAGAATGAAATTTCCATTGGGCTTGCTTTGCTTTATAGTAAAGAATTTCTTGACTCTTCATCTTGATTTTGATGGATGTCATTGATGAAAAGCTTTAATTTTGGCTGATGCATTTGCTAGATTCTTAGATGGCTCCCATATGTATTCATTAATATCATATCCATACTAATATACTAGATATTCTAATCTATTTAGGTGCTACCTTGAATCTAAGACTTCTTCTACCTCAAATTCTTTATTATTGTCTATTTCTATAGGAGGTGGTGCCATTTGTCTCCTTCTTTGTATATCCATTAACTTGTATGGCTCAAATAAAGACATATAAAATACATGATGGATTTTCATAGACTCTGATAGGTTTAATCAATAAGCAACTGGATTGATCTATTGACAAATAGGAAATGGTCCAAGTCTATAATAATTTAGCTTCTCACAAGAATGAATAGTTTTAATATTATGACAAAATAACAATACTTTATCTCCCACATGGAATTGAGGTTATTCCTTGTAATAGACATCTGCATTGGCTTTTTGTTGTTCTTGAGCTTCTTTTAATTGTGCCTTCATTGTTGCATGTAGCTCTGACAATCAATTTGCAACATCTTCTACTATAAAATTATCAACTTTTGAAAAGTCAAAAGTGTCAAATCGTAGATGATAACCATAATTGGCAAAGAAAGGTATTTATTGAATAGAAGAATATACCAAATTATTGAAAGCAAACTCTACCAATGGCAAAAGAGTTGTCCAATCAACTTATTAATACTTGATGGTACACGTCAAATATTGCTCCTTAACTTGATTTACCCATTTTATTTGTCTATCAATTTGAAGATGGAAAGCTGAAGATAGTTTTATATCCACCTTCAATATCTTGAAAAGAGTTCTCTAAAATCTTGATAAAAATTGTGTTCCTCTCTTTGATATAATATTTTTTGGTAATCCATGATAGCAATAGATATTTTCAAAGAAGAGTTTAGCTATTCTTTCACATGTGATAGATTTTGTATATGGTACAAAATATACAATCTTGGTGAAACGATCTATAATCATGAATATGGAATCATATGAACTTGAAATTGAAAGATCCATGATAAAATCCATAGAGACAGAAGACTATAGTTGTTTTAATATAAATAATGGTTGGAAGAGTCCATAAGATCAATGACGAGGAGTTTTTGATCTTGAACAAATATCACATGTCTACACAAATTCTTTAACAACCTTCCACATTTGAGGCCACCAAAAATCTCTAGATATAAGCTCTAAAGTCTTATTATATCCAAAATGTCATGTAGAAAAATTATGACGAGCTTCTAGAGCACGTAATCATGCTTCTCCTATTGAAACATATAATCGTTCTTAAAAATAGAATAGGTTCTCTTTAAATTCAAATACAAAAGTATCTTGAGACTTAGAAGAATTATTTTTAATATCATGAATAAAAAGGTCTAAAGACATACTTGCTTAGATCTACTTGAAAAAAGTCAAATCAACAGTCAATGTTGATTTCATTGCTCAGAGATGAAATTATTTTGGCTTCAGTAAAATTATCTTTTGTTGGTCAAAAGCTGCTTCTCCTTCTTATGATGTAAGATAAGAATGTCTAGAAAGAGCATCAAATAAACCTTATTGTTTTCTTGGCCTATAAGTCATATGAACTTGAATCTTAACAAAGACATGCTCCAATAAGCCTAGCAATAATTCAAATCACGTGTTGACATGAAATACTTGAGATTCTTGTAATCTATATATACGATGACTAGAGTTAAAGTGCTTTCTAAATAATGACTATATTCTTCAAAAGAACCCACAATTGAAAAAAAATCTTTATTGTGGATCTCATAATTAATCTTGGGTGTTGAAAATTTTCTTGAATAAAAAGCTACTAAATGAAGTTTGTCATTTGCTCCTATTTATGACAAGATTACATCCAAGGCAAAATCAAATGCATCTATTTTTATAAAAAATACTTTGGAAAAGTTGACGCGATGCAAGATTGGTACAAAAATAAAAGCTTTCTTCAAAGCTTCAAATGATGCTTCTACTTCTTTACTCTATTCGAGCTTGTCTTTATAAGTTAAATGTGTAAGTGGCAATGTAAGTTGAGAAAAGTTCTTGATGAAGATCTGATAGTAATTGAAAAATCTTAAAAAGTATTGTACATCTTTTATTATTTTTGGAATTTTTCAATCTATAATTGTGTGAATTTTTTCAAGATCCATCACTAGACCATTGTTTGAAATGATATATCCTAAAAAGTCAACTTGAGTAGTATAGAATACATACTTTTCCATCTTGGTGTATAATGCCGCATTTCTAAATGTTTGTAACACACGAAAAATATGAACTTTATATTTTTCTACATTCTTAGATTAGATTAAAATGTCATCCAAGTAACAGACAATAAAATCATCTACAAACTCATAAAAAACATCATTCATAAGATGTTGAAAAGCAGTTGGTGTATTCGTGAGTCCAAAAGGCATGACATTATATTCAAAGTATCCATACTTTATTCAAAATGCGGTCTTCTATTCATCTCCTTCTTTAATGCAGACCAGATTGTATGCTCCTCATAGATCTATTTTTATATAGATCTTACCTTGATTTAATTGATCAAGAAGTCCAAATATCAAAGATAGAGGATATCTATTCTTGATGGTAATCTTGTTGAGTCCTCAATAATCCACACTCATTTGCAATGATTCATTTTATTTCTTCACAAATAAGATAGGAACTCCTATAAGAGATTTTGAATGGTGTATAAAATTCTTGACGAAGTTCTCATCAATGTACTTCTTGAGTTCAACCAATTCATTTTGTGATAAACTATAGATTAGACCAAATTGCGGCTAAGTTCCTTTTTTAAGATCGATTGAGTAATCATATGGATGATGCTCCAAGAAAATATCTACATTCTTCTTCTCAAAAATATCTTTAAAATCTTAATATTGAATTTCACTTGAAATCTTTCCATCATTTAAAATGGATGTGGCATAAATAACAAAAGATGATCCTTCTTTTGCAGCATGCAAAAAAGCTTTTGCACCTACAAATACAAGTTTGGCTACACTAGACTCATGGCTTTCTACTAGATTAGAAAAACTCTTAATGATATTTGAAGAAAAGTCAAGTTTACGAGAAATCTAATCTATTACAGGATTATACTTTTTTAGCTACAATAAATCTAAAATTATTGGATTAGACGAAGATCTAATTATATTAAAAATAATACGACTATTATGACCATTTATTATTATATCTATAGAAAGTATTTTATGAGTAATATCTCCAAAAGATAATGGATGACCGTCTATGATTTCTACATATACGGGTTTAGTTTTTTGTACTAATTATATATTATGAATTATAACAAATTCTTTATCTAAAAAATAAATTGAGGCTCCTAAATCTATTAAAGCAAAGGCTTTGTGATTATTAGATCCTAAACACACATCTATTATAAAACAAGGAGAGGGTTCCGAGGAGAGAATAGGACCTTTATTAGGAATTGTATAAGATTCTAGCCGCACGGTCCCTATTGTAGTTGGACAAATTTATTTTTTGACATATTTTCATCTTTGACAATAGTACTCTTCATTTTATAGTTGTGTCATTTCTTTAGATAATACTGAGAATTGTGTTTGGCTTTTCTATAATATAAATATAGTCCTTCTTCATGACAACAAGTCTTTTCTTATTCGATAAGAAGTTTAAAACATACTACATCAATTTGCATGTCTTCTACTTCCAAATGTTTAGATTGAAAAGTTGGTGTTGTCATTGAATTGTAATAATGTTGAGGTTTCTTTGTGCAATTCTCAAATCAAAATTCAAAAAGTCGATTATCAAATTTCATATTAAAGTCAATTGTTTGATTCAATGTCTAAGGATCAAGTAAATTGAGCATCAATTTCTTTACTTCATATTGTAATCCGTAAAGAAATTGGCTGATGAAAGCTGCATCATCTCACTTGATATCTGTCGCTAATTCTCAAAATTGTGAAATATATAATGTTACTAATCAATTGCTTTGTCGCAAGATATAAATCTTGTTGGTTGTAACATGGATTGCATCATGTTCTCCATATATAGATCGAAACTCCACTAAGAATGCTTCCAAATTATCCAATATTGGCTCACGTCATTCAAAAAATGATGAAAACCATAATAAAACAGAACTTAAAAATAGTATTCCAATAAACCTAACTTGTGATCCTTGAGTTGGATAACTCTGAGGTTGTTCAATCACCAATTATACCTGATTGATGAAACCTTGAAACTTAGATCTTGAGCCATCAAACTTCTCAAGCAATTTAATTTTTGGTTCTTTGAAACTTGAACGATGTTCCATTGTATGAAGTATGGCTTGGTATAGATATTGAAGTAAGTCCAATCATATCTATATCTTCATTGCCTGATAATCTTCTTGCTCCTTGTGGTAGTAGACTGAGTTGATGCATTACAAGTATTGACTCTCTTATTTGCTCTTACATTTGAGCTATTCCACTCTTCATTTCAGAAAGCTTTGCCATGCTAGCACAATAAAAAGAAAGGTGTCTATTCTTATATAATACAATACTTAAGAATCAAGAAAAAAAAAATTAGAAACAATATCAGTTTAGAAGAGAGTAATCCACAACTTCTAATATGCTTATGTCTTATTAAGAGAAAGGGATAATCCACTCTTAATCAAGAAAGGACAAAGCTCTGATATTGTATGTGTACTCTTGTCAATTTGTCAAAGATACAGAGTGGAAGAAAATACATAAACTTGTAGAATCTGTATGAAAAGAAAAGTGACAAAATAGAAGAAAGTATATATATTTAAGGAAGAAATGGAATGGCTATTGCCAAAGATTAGAAAACATAAGACTCTTGAAACTAGACTAAAAGTAAGAAAGGAATTGATAAGAGTGAGGAAGGCCTCACTCTTGCTTCTATATATACTACTTAACTAAGAATTATGTGGCAACATGCTATATGACCTCTAATACACATCTAACTTACACGACACATGTCTAATTTACAAAGAAAGTTTCTTAGGTGTGTGCCATATGTCCAACTTGTACTACAAGTGGTCAACATGTCGACATGTGGCTTCCTTGTTGGCTAAGTTTTCAACCTATTAATCACCTATAGACATCTATAAAGGCAAAGCAACATCTATGAAGCTTCTAGGAAGCTTTTTATAAGATATTATCATATTTATCTAATTTGACTTACTTCTACCTATTCTTATTATATAGATAATTATCAAGGTAAATATGTATGTCTGTGACACAACCTTGATTCCAAGTATTAGAAAGCTTCTTGGATAAGTTCTTTAATTCTCCTGAAACTTTCTAAAAGCTATTAGAATATTCTAAGAACCATCTAGAATCTTTTAAAATATTCTAAAAATCTTTCTAAAATCTTATGAAATCTTCCAAAATCTAATAGAATATTTTTAGAATATTTTTATAATCTTTTTATTGAATGTTTATAATAGCAAGTAGGAAAAAAAAAACAAACAAATATATAATTAGTTCATTCTATTACAATAAAAGAATATATTAAATCAAGCTTTTGAATTGTTAATTTGTTAAGAAAAAAGATCATAAAAATTAGAGGTAGTAGGAAAAAAAGATAAGTCATTTAAAGTCATTTGTAAATCATTCAAGGCATGAGTTGATAAGATTGAAGAGAGCCTTAGTCTTTTTTCTATTAATACTACTTACAAGTCCAAAGGCTCAGAGTTTAAGTCTATCATATTATATCATATCATACAAGCTAATAGATGATTTGTTGGCCAAGTCTTAAGAAGCACCTCAAGAAGCTTTTAAAAAAGTTTCACGTTCCAAAGTATACTGGATAGCTTCATTTCTAAGCTATTCTAAATGACTTTAGAAAGCAACCTAATGTAGCTTAGCTTCTAAGCTACTTGCTACATATTTCTATTAAATTCTTAGCATGTTTTAGAAAAATCCATCATAATCTGAAAGATTTTTAAAAGGTTCCAAAATCTTCTTTATATATCCATAACATATATATTAGATAAAATTATAAATGAAGCTAAATTTATACTAAGTTACAATAATAATTGGAATAAGAATATACAATATGTTTTTATAGATTGAAGATTTTCATTCTAAGAGGAGAGAAATAAATTTTATTATAATTTAAAAGTTAAAAAATTTCTTAATCAAAATAATTAGTTAGTAAGATTTAAATTGTTAAAGTTCTAGATTGTGTTAGCTTAGTTAAAATAGATTATAAAATAAAATAAAATTAAATTAAAAACTTATATTTAAAAGTAAGGTTCTAATTATTTTTAAATATAATGCCAAAAATAAATTTTACTTTCTAATCTAATTAATAGTATAATTAGATAGAACTTAATTCAATATTATGATAATTTTCTATTGTTTGAAAATATTCTAATACTTTAAAAATAGTAATTATAACTAAATATATTTTATATTTGGATTATTGGTTTATTTATTTGATATTTATTTATTTATGATAATATGGAACTTTTTTTCTTAAAACCATAGTTGCTTATGCCTCTAAAACATAGATAAAATAAGGTACCATAAACTTAATATTTCTAAAATATTTCTAAAATATTGACAATAAAATAAAAAGAAACTATTAGATAGACATCCCTTATTTACTTTGTGGACAATTCCTCGTACTATGCATCCTTGCATACACATAATAATCTCTTATATACATTAAAAAGTTTTAAAGTAAATTTACTACAAAAGATTTCTTAAATAAAATTAATGATTTTTTAAGGTGAATAAAAGAATTACATGAAATTTATTTTGAAACTTTGGTAAATTTAATCAACACAAAAAAAATAAAAAAAATAAAAAATAAAAAATGCCATTAACCATTGCATACAAATCTTTTGTAAAATTACCTTAAAAAAAGTAGTATAAAAAAAAGTTATTATATTTTTGAAGGTATGTTGCATAGATGGTGTCTATGAAGTAAAAAAGGAGGTATCCACGTGGCAGTTTTCTAAAATAAAGTATCAATTGAAGTTAAAATAATCCATATTGCATTCATAAATTAATTATTTATATTTGATTTATAACAAAATCTTTAGCCTTGTTGCTCTTCTACAATCTATTTTATATTGTTTTACAAATGTATTGTGTATAGACATTTTCATAATCATAAGAATTATATATATATATACTCTATTCTTTTATATTTTAATTTTAATTAATATCAAGTTATTACAAAAATTCGTTATCTGCATGTAATATAATTTATTAGATAATTCTACTGCTATCCATCTGTGTAGTATTCAACAAATTACTTTTAGATTTTTCCCCAACATTATCCTTTTACTAGCTCTAGTACTCTTTGTCATTGTAATTTCTAAATAAAGATTTAATAAACACATTTATTTTTGTATATTTGTATCGTTAGATTGAGTTCAATACAAAGAAACTTTTGCTTAAATCTTACTATTACAGAAATTTTCTAGTAACTATTGTTGTTTGCAGCCTTGCATAGTAGAAATACAAGCAAATTTGCTAGAACATTAGACTATGCACATTTTCTAGACTTAGCTCTATTGTATTTGTTTATCCTAAAAGTCTACAATTTTTAAAATGCCAAATATCACTAAATATGTATATTCACAAGTGTTACTTCAATGTAATCTTTTAAGATTTGGCTATAACACACATACCCTATCTAAACTCAACATTTTTCTATACCTGGCTCAAAGAATGCTCGGGTATGTAAAACGCTCCAATATGAGCCTGATTACAAAACGCAGTATGATTTTAAAGTGTTACGGAACTTCGTTTCGCTAGGTGTTTTGGACAGATATTCAAGTCATGGTTTGTGTTTTATAGTTGTATTTGGAGATTTTTGATAGAGTAAGTTTTACAGAATAAAAATGGTTGTACAAGATTTATTGCATTGATGCAACGAAATAACATTTAGACTTCGCAATAGCATCTCTTATTGTCAGTGACAGAGAGGGCGACAACGATCCTTGCCCGACACTACCGCACCAAAATAGTGTAGTGCTATCTTCATCAATGATAACATACATCTTTGATTAAAAAAGATACAGTCTAGCCTAAAATAAATTGGTTTTGAAGTTGCCATTAAATGCCATAAATGCAATTAAGTATTCAGTTGCACAACTACTCGAATCACAAGGTAATCCAAACTTGCTTAGCTAAAATGTAGATGAGAGCATGTGTTGAAATACAAACCTCAAATAGCTTCAGGCTAATACAGTATGAGACGAGAAACGCACCACCAAAACAAATCAGTGGTTTGGCTATGATCGCCCTGCACGTATCTTCAACCACCGCCGGTGACTAATTGGATTTAGAGAGAACTACAAACCGGTTATACCTTGGATGCGAAGCCTAATCCAGCAGATACTAAATCCTGTGTAGAATTCACAGACGGTTGTTCTCGGGCAACTTTGGCAATTAACTTGTTTTCATCAGGTGAACCACCCTCCAAAAAGGCGCCCATTACCCTGTTGTCCTTAACCCAGTAAGCACCAAACTTTGAGTCAGGTGTTCCAGCCTCTCGGCCCCAATGCACAGTTTCACCCACATTGTCGCCATAAAACTGCCACGACAGATCGAAGGAGCGAGAGTAGAAGAAAGGCAGGTAATCGTACTCGTCCACGACTTCGCCCTTCTCTGCAGCTTTGATAGCCTGTTCACAATCAGTTTGCAGAACAATGTATTAGGACTTTCCAGTAAATTAAGTGCAAAGCATACCCAAGGTGTCATAAAGAAGGCACGTAGTGATTTACTGATTCAATTCAGATATAAGCATAGAGCACTACATACCTGCACAGCCTGCATGGCCGACTTCCTTGCATGATCCACATGCTCCACTCGCCGAGTGTCGCCGTACATCTTCATTGGGAACGTCGCAATATCACCTACAGCGTACACGTTGGGGTCACTTGTCTTGAATGAGGCATCAACCTGAAAAACAATCATTCAAAAGTAAGTAGGCTTTCAAAAAAATTCACAAACAAAGAATCGTTGGAAAGAGTGCCTTCTATTCCCACTTTCTGTGCCATAGAGACAGGGTTTTACACTCAGAACTAAGGCTATTTACTTGTTTGCCGAAGTTTATCTTTGAATAAGAATTCGAATAGTTTCGATATTATCAAACCATCTACGACGATCTTATTTTCACCATGCATAATTTTCAGATGAAATTGTGATTTATTTCTAAGAATGATTTTCTCTATATAGATTCACAAATCCTCTTCATGCTAACAAGACAGTTACCATTCTCACTTTCTTGGCATCCCACCTGATTCATCTACTGGCTAGGTAACAAGATAAACCAGCACAACAGAAATTGCGCCAATGAATAAACATTAGCGTGTATATCAACCACTTATTACGTTATAGAGCAGAAAACACAAACCTTAATACCACCCTTCTCCTCCTCCAACAAACCCTTAAAAGGACCCAAAAGTGGTTTTGCACCAACTCCCACAACCACGAGAGTGCTGTCCAACGTTCTTCCATCTTTCAGAATTACTTTCGATACCTGCATCAGCCGTTCTAATATATCAAAACATATAGAATCAAGGGAAAACCAGAGAATGAAGCTGCACTATCCAAACCACTATGTTAGTGCATCTACGTAAGATCTGCCAATGCAATGTGTTGTGGCCCATGGTGTACTGAGGTTACAGATCCTAACAGAAATATTACGTCACTCCTACTTTCTAAGCTTTCCTAACACCGATAACTATCATTTGCAGCTTCAAGGATCAGGATCTTACATGGCCATTATCATCTTTCTCAAAAGCAGTCACAGACGTTCCCTTGATGATGTTCACACCCTTATTCTCGTAATAACCCTCATAGAAGGAGGCAAGCTCGGGTGTAAACAAACGAGGCACTGCAATCAAATTACAAGGCCGGAAAAATTTAGCAGATATTGTGCGTAAACCTTCTTATTACGGATTTCATCATCATTCCCACGCATTCCAGTCTGCGGGAGAACTGGTTTCTTCGAAACGTTCACTTCATACATAGAGCCCATCGCATACGACCTATTGACCAGGTATGGTAAAACTCTTACTGAAGCATGGGTCTGGGAACACCATTGTGACTTTAATCTTATTGATTGTCAGGCATGCAGCTAATTCCAGCCCAATGTAACCTCCACCGACAACCACTGCTTCACCTCCCTTGTTGGCTTTAATGGCGTCAACAAGCTTATCAGCTTCATGCACCTCTCTCAGGTAGTAAATACCTTTAGCGTCGGCTCCAGCAGTTTTGAAGTCAGCAAGGTTAAGGAACTGCAAGAAAAGTTATTACTTAGAGCTTTGATTATTCAAATTAGACACTAGTTTCGTCGTCAAACTCTTTACTCTACAAAAGTAGGCAATGCTATTAAATAACAGAAACTTAAGGCGATAAAAAAGCTTTAATACAAAATCTACTTCAGCGTAAAGCTTTTTACGATAAGAAACAGCAGCACACCCACCGTAGAGCCTGTGGCAATAACCAGAGTTCCATAACTGTAGACATCTCCCTTATCTGTCGTCAGAGTCTTGTTCTCTAGGTCGGCCTTCACAATCTCAGACTCCAGTTTCAGTTCAATACCTGACAGTCGAAATGCATGTTACTTCGTGTTAAAAACTACCAGTAGGGTTCAAGCTTTCCTGCATCGTGGCAAACAATAATGATGAACTTCACAATCACAGTGTACGGTTGGAAAAGTATACCTTTTTCGGCATACCAGTCCGGTAACTGTCTCTCTCCACCGCTTCCTACACAGACATGGAAGCCTGGAAGCCTAGCAGCAGCTGTCACAGAAGAACAAATAAATAAATCAACCAATCCATCACCTCATTAAAAAAATAAAGTAAGATCGTGTTTAAAAACATAATTGCTACTTCAACTCCGTATATTGAGGTGCTGTTCACACAGCAGCTCATCACTTGCCGCTGAAACAAATACCCCCACAGATGGTATGAGGAGACATGGACACATTGTACTGACCAACCAAATTCCTGCGAACACTAGTTAGAGACAGTAGTGGAAAGCAGTACTGCAGTAGCTCATATATTATCCAACAGTCAACCTAAAATACTACAGTGTGGTTTAAGATGCTTTTCTAGAGCGAGGCAAAGTCTATAGAACAGTGAGTAAGACTTGAAAGATGCGAAACTGCTCAGATCCAGATGCGTCCGCATATCTGGAGAATATGCGAGAACAGAATTGATGTTCTGAAAACTTACCCTCAGGGAACATGTAAGCTTTGCTCAAGGCGGGTCGCTCATAAGGTGCCGCCTGACATTCCGATTTTAATCAAGTCAGTCACTCGACAATTTTCTGTGCTCTACACTGCAAAGCAACACCTCATCTGACTCAAAGACGCGACATTCTTGCGGAGAAATCAGAAAGCCTTGTCTGAAATATGGAGAATCGAACATTCCGCACTTATACTACTTGAATCGATCGTCCTAGCATGAGGCTAACAAGAAAAAAATATTCATAGATATATACCAAACAACAACTAGAGAAATAATATTTGTCTTAACCAAGTAAGTCTTTGACATAATAAACCAAAACAACCACCGTTAATAAGTTACGATCATTAAGGCAGAAGCAATTTACCGCTTCTTTGGAGAAAATGGTCAATTCTCCAGGTTGCAAGCCCAATTTGACAAACTCTCGTGCAGCGTAGCCCTGCACACATTGCAAACACCGTCTCAGTTTCTGCACTTCACACACTGTAAGTTAAAAATCCTACCGGTTTTTAATCATGAATTTGATGCAGTGTTCATATATCCTCTGTGGCAGTGAACCTCTTGTGCAATCATCTAGAACTTGCTCAACACTGCACCACAGTACCAGCCTCGATGCAATCCAAATAGATCATTTCAATGCCACACTAGCAACCCTATGAAAAACATCTCAAACCTTACCCCGGCTACACCTCCTCCCACCACAATGTATTTGCGATCAATTGTAGCCATAACGTCACCTTCTACAGCGCTGCACAAAAAATACCAAGACAGTAAATTAGAGACAAATAGAGTATGACAATTCAGTATCAGCCTCGTACAGACTAAAATGTGTTCAGTTGTGAAAAATTCAGAATTCAAATCCCCAGATGTAAATTGTGTTCCCAAAGAGAGAGATTCTTCCGCTTAGCACAATTTGATCTGATTTTCAGGCCGTGCACCGTACATGATAAGTACTTTAAAGTGCCACGCAAGCATACGCTTAAACGAACATAAAATAAATGAAACCCAGCTTCATGATCCACAATCTAAACTGTTTAGATTACAAACAAGCACTGCACATTGTAAACCCTAGAACTCTAGGACACATATCCCCGCGAATTAGCATAGTAACATTCGCATACCCATCAAACACAGAGCACACAGTTCGAACAATCACTGCAGATTGAATCGCGATTCAATTTTAATCGTTACCAGAAAACTTGCAATCCTGAGGAATACTTTGCTGAAGAATTCATTAATTTCTAAAAAAAAAAATATATAGTGGTGTAGAAGCATATCTAATTTTCAGCGTAAGCGAGAAATCTCAAAAAAGAGAATTCAAACGTTAGAAATGCTGCTCAGCTGGAAATTTGATGATCAATAGACAACATGGCAAGTCGAAGGCGAAGGGGATCTCAAATCTATCCAGTACAACCCGCAAATTCCAACATTCCATTCCACTCAAAAGATCAGATCACACTCCACGTAGTCCACAAAGACGAAACTCAAATAAAAAAACCTAACGTCGGAAATCAAGAGATCTTCAAAGAATGTAGGATTCCAACTTCAGGATGACCTCATCTGAAACCGAGACCCCAAAAACAAGAACTACACTTAGCCTCTCCAACCATCATCGCCATTCGCAACGAATAGAATCGAGATCCAAACCAGAAAACTTAGAACTACAGATCTCACAATACCATCTCCTGCAACCTCGCTCAATGGCCAAACCACAGCTCGAACAATCTATCTCCCACACGGAAGGACGTCGCATTCAGAAAATTCAACAAAGAGTGACAAACCTACTGATCAGCGTACTTCGGGACCCCACAAAAAATCGCACAGCGGAGCTGCAACAAAAACCAACGATTCAGGCTCACAAATTCACCTTCGCAGAGCTGGATCGAGTGTTTAAATCGGCACAAAATGTCGCAGCGGCGCAAACGATCCACAGAATTGCAGTGGCGTTGAAGCTGCGTTGGAGTTTTGCGTTCAGGGAAACGTGGTTGACTGATGTCGCTTGCTTTGGGCACATGGGAACTCGACCTTTATCCTGATGGGAACGAAGTGGAACGCGAGATTCTCTGCGGGGATTACAACTGTGCCAAGTCGTCTTCAAAGATTGGGAAGGAGCTCGGGAAAGAGCCAAACAACAATCAGATTGTTACATTCCAAACACAAGATATGACAATCTGGACTGGATCTATGGGGAAGCACACATTGGTTGTTGCGGGCCCAGACGAATTAGTGCTTGTAAAGTCCTCAGAACACTCTAGAGAAATGTACAGTGGTACAGAAACTGTCAAAAGTTACATCCACAAAGGGGCCATCTTTGAATGTCCTGCAGTTCTGACACTGCCAACCTATCATTTGAGTCCGAGTGTAAGAACCCAGTTGTTGTTGCATCGTCGGGGTGCCCATAGTGGGGCAGTAGCAGGGGCTAGAAGGCATTAAATATTCACGATATTTGGAAACAGGATAGGTCTCTCGCAGCAAAATGAAGTTTGACGTAACTCAAAGGTTGTGGTATTTTACACAGTGCAAGTACATGTCGTGCCCAGCGAAGAAGGCTGCAACCACGAGAACGTGGCAAGATTGTGAATCTGTCCGGTGACAGTGGTCAGATTCTTGCCTTCCTCATGACGATCCATTCCCAAAGCAGCGATGGAGGTCGACAACTTTGTTTGAAAAATGATTATTTCTTGGAATAAGTTGACATGCAGAAGTGTTTTGGTGGCATTCTTACTCACCCCTTGTGTTAACTAAAACCATTCAGGACTTGCCATTGTGATTTGCAAAACTGAGGACCTTTGCATTTTTTAGTTTCAGGGGACTACGCCTACTATATTACAGATTGGCAGAGAAATATCTTTCAAAACTTTAACTCCCATGAGTGACTCTCTTTTCCGAATTAACTCATTCGCTATAGTAGCTGGATTATGCATCTTCTGTCGTGGAAGAGAACCATGGGAGGTTAGTACCAGTTGCATCAAAACCTTGACTACGCTTCCCTGGCGTACTCCTCACTGGCACATTTAAATCCCCAAGCTGCTCCAAGATGCTATGTGATCTTGAGACCACTACCCAAAGACTTGAATCACGACCTGGTATTTTACAATTTTCTAGAATTCAAAAACAAATCAACCTCAAACCAGAGACATCTATCTACTCGTGGTTCTCCAGCTTTGGCCTTTTTAGAGCAGGTGCAGGCTCTGCGGCTACTGGTGCCGGTCGTGTCCTTCCTTGAGATTGATGGCTCTGAGCAGAAGACTCAGGTGTTGTAGCAACCTAGTATCAATATGAATAGCCAATCGTTAGAAAATCATTCCCCACCATAATATTACCCAAAAGCCTCTCAAAATCACTGTGTCAACATTGTATACTCAAGTAAAGAAAACTACATCAAACTGCAAGTAACCACCAAGACCTTACGGTTAAAAAGTGCGCTCTGCAAAAGACAGTTAAGATTGTTCACCTTGGCTGAAGTATCAGCAGCCGCTGTTGCGACATTCGTCCCCAAATCAATTTGAACCGATATGTTAGCTCGACTTAGATCAACTCCTGAGCTCTGCAATGCTCGCGTCAAGGTGTCCAACAAACTGCAAGATACAGAATGTTATAGTCTAAGCACAGATGTTTCCCGATCCGTTCAGCAAAACAATGACGATCCCAACCAGTGATAAGATAGTCATTAACAAGCATCCTTACCAAAACTTAAAATTTGTCTTTAACAAAGAGAGCAAAAGAAAGTTGATCAACAAATTCTAGAGCATTGAGAGCGTTGCGACAAGGCCGCGGATAATGAGTGGGCTATTTTAGTGGCTCTGTTTGAACCACCACTACACTACAAGCAAAAACGAAATAGTTTAGTTGAACGGAATTATAAATTGCTCACCTTTGTGAATAAACAGAAGACACGTTGATAACACCTCCTTGAATGCGCGGAGGAGGCTGAGTGGGACAAGGAGAGGCAGCAGAGCCATCTCCAGGTGCGATCTGACCATTTTGACGCGCCGGTGAGTGCCTTGAAGGTTTGCTCACATTTTCTTGATAATAAGTTGCCCCATAAGATTGTCTGGAAGCACTACCATTAGATGGTTGTCCTGTTTGGGCTCCATCAATTCTATCTACAGCTGTCGCAGCTGGTGTCTGAAGTTCTGCCTTTGATTGCTGGCCAGAGATTTGCTCAGCTTGGCGAGCGGGAGAAATGCGAGGCCTCAATTCAAACAGCTGATCTGGAGAGTTTGCTCGGGCAGACCCATTCTCACGCGAACTAACCGGGTCTGGGTCACACAATTTCTCCTTTGCAGGCGAATTTGAGCCAGGCGTGCCACGACCACCATCCTGGTCACTCTGCAGTCTTGAGGGGACAATGGATAAGGCATATGGTAAAGGAATGGCCTGCTGAAGAGGCACACCCACTGCCAACGGCTGTGCAGTAGGTGCAGTAGCATGCTCTTTCTCACCGTCTAACGATGACACACAGCTATGAATACTGCAAGCTGGTCGACTGGAACGCTGTTGACCATTAATGCCAGCAGTCGAATGAACTTCAGATGTGAGCGCAGCTTGCTCAGACGCACGTAGAGCACGAACATCACCATTGGCCTCTGTCACCGGTTTAACATCCACAGGACCAACTCCAGAGTTAAAGTCCTTAGCGAAGATAAGTGCATTTAATTGTGATGCTTCGTCTGCTGATCCTGCCGCCCCTCGCTGCTAGAATGAAAACGCCACAGAAAAGTCAACATATTATTCATACTGAGAAAAAAAGTTCACCGTATGTGGTAAAAGACATTGAGAGTGACCAAATAGGAGCCCATAGCTGTTCTGAGCTTTTATGGTTTAAGTATCGAAAGGAAAGTGGGACACTGATTGAACAAATCGCACGGAGGTACGGTGATAGTTACACCTTCTTTACCTTGCAGATATCCCAAACCATAGATTTGAGCCTTTCCTGATGCCTTCCTTGCTCTGTAGTTTCGTATTTTCGCACCTTTTCTTGAAGGACTTGGATATACTCAATAACCTGCATGCAAAAACAAAAAACAAAGACTTTAAAACTTGGGTGATACAAACATGCTCATGAAAGGTTGATATTCCGTGAAACTTGGTGTTAGCGTTCAATTAGGGCAGGATTGTGCACATAAACTGAAAAAATCATGGCATTAGCCAAAAGTGACACACAGCTATCATACTTATATGAATTGAAAAGAACATCTGGTACAGTATTTTCATCAGCTGTATTCAAGTCCATTACCTCAAGCAAAAAGGATGCTTTATCTCGCTTTTGATCACTATGTGGAACCAGGTCCCTCAGCATTTGAAACCTGAAGACAATCAACTCGACATTGTCATCCATTCATTTGGCGATACTTTTGAGATATTCGGCAAAAAGGTTCATATAAGAAGGGACTTTATTGGGTAAGATTTGACTGCAACTTCTACATTACCTGTCATTAATCTTACTACGCCTCCGCTGTTCAGTAGCTGAATGCTTCGACCTTGGTGTACTACCCCTCATATCTCCATTCTTCACATCCATTCTCTGTGCTGTGTCTCCTGAGCATGACAAGTCGTTTCCTCGAAAGTCAAGATATTGATAAACCTCCTCAACGTACAAAAACAAGCACAAAGCAATACATAGAACTTCATACTATATCCATGTGATGTAAAACAATCAAGTGCTGAGAAGTGAACAGCGTTATATGAGACTACACCTAATAGCAAGGAAGGATAGTTGAGCAATCGTATAACTAGGAAGAGGTTGCACGAGCAATACGAGTGCCTCCCCAATACTTATCATCGCTGTCCCATCATCCCTAAGTATCGGTATGACTTGTGAATGCCTAATGCATGAGGGTCCAACCTTTACATGAGATTGACTCTTTCCGATTTCCTTTAGGCCGCTCGGATGAATCTTCATCCTCATCTTCATAATCCTCAGACGGAGGTCGGATTGACCGTTTTGGTACATCAACAATACCATACGTCCACTGCCTGAAAAAAATCACTCCAAGACAGGATTTAGGTCCTGGCTCACCAAGAAACAATGCACCATAACATCAATTCTCCAGCTTTTGCTATCGTGTCCAAAGTCTCAACAAATGCAGCAAGTGGGAAGCTTTGATAGCTTACTTAGCAATAGCAGGTATCGACTGATGACCGTTATCAACTGCACCTTTTACGGCTTGGCTGCCTGTGGGAAATGTTAAATCTGCCGGCATATCGAATTTGAAACTGACCCCTGGCCAGTGTGCGAGGTTGTCTGTATCAAAAGAGAAACACGGTTAAGTCAGCGCGTGACGACCATATACAGACCCTATGAGGACCAAGCGGCTATATGTCTGTGGGTACAAGACAAACATGCTGACGATTTCATTCAATACACTCGTCTCCATTTGCTGCGAAAATCACACTATGGAAAGTCATCAAAATGGGAAGAGCATCGTAACCTACGCTGACCTCGTGCATTGGCAACTTCCGGGTCCATGGCCACTTCGACGCCTCTCGAGGACTCCGGACCACCATTGTGATCATCAGGAGAGGAGAGAGTCACCATTGAGTATCCTCTACCTTGACGCAAGGCATCGGCCTCATTCACCATGCGATTCATAGAATTTGGATTCACCGCGTAAGGGACCTGATTATTCGAGTAAGTAGGCGCGACAGTAGGAAGGTTCCGTTCAGCGGAGGCGGGAGTAGAATTCCGAGATTGTACAGTATCTACCCTTGCCTGCTTCTCACGTGATGCAGGAGCATCTCTGTATGTTGATCGAGTTCCACTCCTCTCGAGTGGTTGCAGAAAATCATGAGTGGTAAGTGACGAAGGCAATCCTGGGCAAGTAACAAGGACTGGGTCAGATTTGACGAGACATCTTGTGCCTTAAAACGTGGGATCGAAAGATTAAGAGAAAATGGCAGCTACCTAGGTGGGGGGGGGGGGTATAGATAAGCACTCAGAACCGAGTTCGTCGACTATAGACCAAGGCAGAAAGATCATTCTTGTTACAAAACTCAGGGCAGGACTGTAGATCTTTTTTTCTTTTTTCTTTTTTCTTTTTTCTTTTCACTCCTAACTTTTGTACTGCCGCCTTTGTGCACAACTGTGGACAGGCAAATGAATCGTACCGGAACTTGAACCGATTTCAAGTTGATGTGCACCTTTGTCGTAGAGAGAAAGAAAGTCGTGGGTGGAAGGTTTAGTATCTGCAAGCATTGAAGCCACACGGTCAACTACCCGATGCCATTTAGTGAAATTCAATACTGCTTTTCAGTTCAGTCCTCATGGGCATGTCCAGGGGAATAAAAGCCCAGCACAAAGCATACGCTTTTCGTATCCTGCTTAGCAACAATGGAAGAATCAAGGAGCTTCAAGTGAGTTGGCTGTGCTCGATCATTAAGTCCCCAAGAGGAAACAAAACGCAAGCTATATTGAACAAAAGTCCTTGCGAGGTCTTCCGGAACCCAATCAGATGTAATAAAAAAATCTTCCTTTCTTTGCGGTCTATGGATGAGATCCTACCTTCCCTGCGAGCGAAATGGTGAGGTTGAGACCTCTCAGCCTGTTGCTGCGTCATAGCATGTCTTTTCTGCACAACGTAAAACTCTCGTTGCTGCTGAGCGGCGGATTCTTCCGGCACCACCTCGCCGTATCTGTTGTGCCCCAAAGATGAAGGCGATCCTATGGCCCAATCAGGCCCCAGCTGTTTGTGTCCCACAGCAGCTATAAACGCCATCGACCTCAGTAGAACACCCTTCTTCGTATGGCGGCTGCATGTAGATAGAACCCAACGGCTACACAACCCCCTCTGTCACAAAACACTCGATTTTCTTGAACAATCTCCAAGCACACCACATCTTCCCCTTATCAAGTGCTTCTTTCTGCACCCCTCGACCTCACCTCATTTCAGAACGCTTTCCGAAAATTAACACTCGATGGTTCTGTAAAACTTGCACCTCATCTTCCCAACAAGCCCGCGTGCGTGTCGTTACAGGGAACCCAGATTGGACAGGTAATCGATCTGAGTCCGGTTGAGGATATTGTCAGCACCCCTAGTGTTTCGTCATCATGGGAGCAGAGCAGCCGCACCAAATGAGCTGCGAGGCCCTACCAGGGTGTGGTGACCCACTGGTGGGGGCCCTGGAAAATTCACGTGTCCGTCGTGCCCACAACATGCGCATGCACGGACAACCAGGCGCAATCCCAGCAAATCACGCGGAGGGTCACAATCCCTTCTTCCTACCTTCTTCCGTCGCTCAAATGCCCGTCACCCCTCCAACCACCAAACACGTTCGCATAATAACATTGACACCACACCTTTTTCCCTCAAATCCGAACAACACCATCCAACTTCTCGCTCACACACTCTCTCTCTCTCTCTCTCTCTCTCTCGCTCTCACACACACACACATACACACACACTCACTCACTCGCTCGCTCACGCACTCGTACACTAAGGAATACAGACCCAGCCAGCCAAGTGAAAATACATGAAGCGGCTTGCACCGGTAAGAGAAGATCCAAGACCACCAGACAGAAGACAGAGATACACACGAGGCTTGATTTTGACAACGTGGGCGAGGGGGAAGTAGAAGCAGCAGTAGTAGCCGGTAAGTGATCTCAAAGTCCTCCCTCCCTGAAGCGAAATTTGCAATTCGGGGGGGTCGTTCACGGAGCGACGGCTTCGCTTTCACAGGACACTCCCCCTTTGTCGTCGCACCAGAGCCGGGCGGCCCGGGGTCGATGAACAATGATCAACGAATGTAACTTGGATGTACATCTGGATGAGGGACCTGTTGCCGCCCATGTCCTAGGGGGGCAGCCGGCGGGCGGCATGGCAAGTGCAAAAAGTAACACTGGAATGTTGCTGGCATCAATTGGACTACAGTTTAGATGGTTAACGTGTAAGCCATTTTGTTGTTCATTTTTCATTTGTATCTTGACATGAAATGCAGAATTAAATTTCTGTTTTATGGGATTGCTCTACGTGCATGGATGTTCTCACAACTCTCCTGCTACTATCATTCAAAATGAATTTCCTTGGGAGGGGAAAATGTGTGGGTCCAAAATGATATTAACTAGTGTTTTTGGTCCTTGAGCATGACTTGGGCAAGCTCAGGTGACAAATGGGAGTTGGTGCATCAATGACAGAGAAAGCCCCAAATCATCCAAATGGATGGATGTTGATGGCGGGATGTTCATCCGAAATTACATCCTCCCCGGTATTGGGGCATGGGGTGTCCTGTCACAGCTCGTTGGCAGCAACACCAGAAGAGCTCACAAAGCACGGAGACAGGTCGTCAGCTGCCTCCCAGAATTGCGGCGATAGGCGCTAGACCTACGGCGCCAAGTACACTGGACTTCCTCTAGGTGGGCATCATCATCATCATTATTATTATTATTTTGTGTTACTCCTTCTTGCCCGAGCTGTCCCCGCCCGCCAAAATGATTCTGTGCCCGGGTGCTGACTGGGCTGAAAGGCCATCCCCTCATCCCTTTCTCACCGCCGCATGTGTTGTTGTTGTTGCCGATGGCCATGTCAAACTAGGTGCACCGCCTCAACACGTGGGCCGGAGTAGGGCTCGCATCTTTTTGCATTGGGAACATCGGACACAAGCTCACAGACACATCAAATTTCTCTTCACCAACTAAACTTCTCTCCACAGATCAAATCACATCTCACTGCAAGCCCTAAATCCAAAAAGTTGCATTATGTTCTTAGTTTACACTATTAAGTAGCCATTCCACTTTAACCTCCACACCCTCTGTTTTTTCTAACGAGTTCACTGATAACCAAATCATACGACCAGCCATTTTTTTCCAAATTTAACAATAGTACTGAGGTAAATATTGTCTTTTTAGTAGAGTAATAACAAAGGAAGCCCATTCTCTCTCAATGTTGTTTGCCATGGCACACATGTCCCAACCCAATCGAATATTGACTAAGCAATAACAATGAAATTCCTTTGATCAAAATAAATATCCAAACCCTGCATGAAAGAATCATATCTTTTAAACACTAGTTCATGAATTTTAACCCGTAAAATAAATACAAACCAAAACGTTGCTAGAAAATGCATGTCAATACTTGCCTCCTCTTTCTGGGATGCCAGCAGGGCATATTTGGGAGAATGTAGTTGGGGGAGAGGATGCTGACTGTACTGCCAGCTGACAGAGTTAGGGTGCCACCTGTCATCAAACTCCATACAATGGTGGTGCCCTTCGATGAGACACTCGAGGTGGAGCAGTGAAGGAGACTTCCAATGTGGATGAATGACGACTTATGGATGTTGCATGTGTGGATGGATGTCTTTTTCCCCCGCTCCAAGGCCAAGTTTGCACATGGGGTAGGCATCCATCATACACAGACAGGCATCCTTATACTGTGTATGCTTTTTCTTTTTCTTTTTCTTTTCTTTTTTTTAATGTGGTGGGAGTGTGACAGGCCTACCTTTATCACAGGTAAGTGGTGGGGGAGCTTGCTTATCTGATTGAAGAGTGTCCCAATCAAGGCAATTTGAAAATGGGACGACATTAAGGTGTCCTCTACATCTTCAGCCCATCATTCCAGCACCATCTATATCATCCTTCAGACACCTTCTAATGACAAAGTGTGGTGCATTGTGCAGCATTTGGTTTGGGGTTGGAATCTACAATTTTTTATTTTTGTGTAGCTTTCTTGACATAAAAAGAAACAGAAAAAGAAAAAGAAAGCAACTTTATATACATTTTTGGAGAAACAACTTTAAGCTTTATTGTGAGTAAATTCTTCATAGGATGAAGTAACCCAAAGACAATCAAGGTTATTTTTACTTGTCTCACATGCATTTCTATTTTAGAATTTTCACTTCAAATCTAATATATGAATGTGGATTTCTATTTTAGTTATGTGTTTATCATTTTGGAATAATAAAAAGAGCATCAGGTTGTGTTATTTATTTTAGGCGTGTACAAGCAACAACATAAACAATTTACAAATACATAATTATTGCAATAACCTAATTTTTTATAAATCATAGGTAAAAAAAACCAATTAGAACACAGAGGATATTATATTTATGTATCTATCAATTGGCACGCCATCAAATTATGCAATGAATTGGAAAAATTTGTAGAAATTTATAAATTAAAAACCTATTCAAACACATGTATCACGTTTCAGAATATCAAAGAAGATAAAAAAAAACTGAATATATAATGATAACACACATTGAAAAAACCTAAATCGAAATAGCAATTAAAAAATAAAAAACAAAACCAAAACTCAAAATGGTAAACAAACTCATGTATATTGTAGAAGAAAGCGTTGAGGTGACAATAGCCTCGACACCTCGGAGAACAAAAGAAGCAGAAGCACTGAAAAGGATATCCACGCGGCATATCGGGAGTGGAGAGGTCCAGGTGGCGTGGGAGAAAGGAAGTTGCCAGTGTGAATGAGTCCAGGAGTAACAACATTGCGCGCTGCGTCGCGTGGGGAGGAGGGAGCCCACAATAGCGAGGAGGAGGCAGCAGCAGGAGCAGCAGGGCACACGCTAGCGAGGGCGAGGCGCAGGCGCCTCCTCGAGGCGAGCACGCACCTTCGCCACGTTCCGAGTCGCAGACCAGGATCACATGGAAGCGGCGGCTACGGCTCAGGTTGTCGCTGATAGGGCCTCCCCTGCCCCTCCCTCCCAACTTCAGTCTCTGCAGTTATGGCAAGCACGCGCTGCCGCATGCAGCAGTGCCTTCGACGAAACATGATAGAAGAAGCAGAAGAAGAGCAAGACATGGCGGATCCGATGCCTCCCCATCCCGACCCCCACCCCCTCAAATCTGACTGATTGGAAGCAGCGGGAGGAGGAGGACTGATCATTATCCAATGAGGCACGTGGGGTGACTACCCAGCCCCGTTGTGCCAAACTTGACTTGATCGCAGCATTTGGAACCAACCGTAGTATCTAGTATAGAACGCCAAGTGTCAGGCGCATCAATCACCGTGACCAGAGAGTCGGTTCTATCCGTTCAGTAGATTGGGACCATCAGGTTGGAAGGGGAATTTTGTAGTAGTCATGTAACCTTGCGAGCACATGCCGCGATTGAGGAGGGATGCGCTTTAAGGCCTCGAACCTCGACGCGTGGGATCGTAATATGATCTGAGTCGTACAGGTCACCTCGGTGGATCGGAATTTGTGGATGGCGCGGGATCAGATGCCGGCTGTGGTGTCAGTCACACATTGGCAGGGAAGCAACAGGAGGCGAGTGCATGTAGGGACCGTGTTGTAGGGCCATCCTCCGTCGGGTCCCACCTTTCTGTCACGTGTGGGACTGCTCAGGATGAGATTTGCGCGAGTGCTTCGGCCGTACTGTGAGTGCGCAATTGTGCTCTTGTCTCCAGCGTTTTGTTCTGATTTCTTTTCTTTTATTCGTACACTACATTCTAATCGGTCTCTTCCAAGCTTGGAAAGTCTTGGTTTCTGGGAAATGAGCTGGGAGGGGCTGCCAGTGGGATTGGAGGAGAAAGGTAGGCATGGGTTGTGTGTGTGGGTATGTTGCTGGGGACCAGGGCAGCAACATTATATGCCTTCAAGAGGAGATGACCACCTGACGTGTTGTCCATCGTGAACGTCTCTGGGTATGTCCACCGTGACATATTTGCCTCCGAATAATAATAGATGGCTATGGCTCGAAATGGGTTCACTCAATTGCATGTTCTTTCTTTCTTTCTTTCTTCAACTTTCGGAACTAATTTTGGACTCTCCCTCGCGAACAAAACTCGCCTCTTTTGTGGGTATGGAACTGCTATTGACGAATCTTTATACGCTGTGGTGTCACCGCCTCGGTTAGTAGGCAGGGCTAGAATTTCTGGCGACCTTTTAAGCAGGAATTGGCGAGATACTCTAGTTCAGTCCAATTTGAACTCGAGTTGATCACGAGGCACTTCTTTTCTGGAGGAGCAGAGGCTCAGCGAGATTCAAATATGGAATCAAGATCCCGCTCTGCTGTTCACCAATTGGGGACCAAAGGAGCTGATGAACCCCGGTTGTCATGAACTTAGTCTTCAAAGATCAGTATAAATTAATGAAAGCATGACATCATTCATTCATATGTTATTATTATTCCTAAATTTATTTGCTCTTTCAAGTCATCTTGCAGAGAAAATCTCTCACCAAGTTGGGCTTGTCAGCAAGCCATTAACCTCGCTGCACAATAAAGAGATTAAGCAAGCTCAAGGCAAAGAAAACCCGATTACTAAGCCTTGAAAAACGAGGGTTTTCTTCAGAAGAGCTCATGATTCATTTCTTCTTAACCTTTGTGTTGTATTGGAGCTCATACTTCGTGGATGTAAAATTTGTAGATCGTGCATAGAAGAATGATTTTTTTCAGAATTTTGTTTGACCTCTCAATCTTAAAGAGCATTGAGCGTGATCCCAACTTCTTCACAAATGAACACAATTCATCATCAATGTAGAATTGACATCAGCTCTTAGCATAAAGTGGCCCGGTTTCTTTATAGCTGTTCTGCCTAATTGGGGTCTGATTCTATCCTACCAAAACCTAGAATTTTTTTTCATCGTAAAATGTCAAGTAGAAGGAAGGTAAATGATTTTCCATTTAATGAATTTCATTTGCACCATAATCATAACTCCATAGCAAATCCCTTCTAAATATTCTACAAATTGGAATGTTATGACAAAGCCATAATAAAAAGTGACACAGAAAAACACCACGACATATTGCCCAGCAACCATATTTCACAGCTGAAAAGTGGAGGGTGGATTCTTTGCTGTGATGGAGTTTTTTCAACAAACACCAGAAGCACCGATGATCCGTAATGCTAGGCATGGATTTATTCTGTTTCGGTTTGTTTTTTTGTTTTTGTGATGGGATGCGGTGGGTCAAGATAAGCGATGAGTCACGGGCGTGTAGCGATGGAGCCCATCAGTGCTGTGTGCTGCTTTAAAGGGTCTGCAAGGGAGGAAATTGGGCAGGCAGGCGGGTGGGGTAGGAGAGACGAATTTCCTCGAACGAAGGACATACGCCTGGGAGGGAGCCGCACGATTCATGGACATTGCACGTGATATGGCACACCTGCTCCGCTTTATAAAGCCAACTAGCTCACACTTGACCCTCTATCTTGGGCCACATGTTCCCTCAACCTGCCGCATCTGACCGCATTTGGTGCACTAGTTGTGGGCGCTATGACTAGACCACACCCACCTTCACTGTCCTGTTTTTGTGCTTTCTTTTTGAACTGCGAATGCAGTCTCAAGGCACCTTTTTCCAGTGTTGGAGTTACAATTCCAATTTGTGTGTGAAGTGTTAACGTAAGATTTTGAAGCAGGACTTGTGCTTACCTCCAGAACTTAATTCTTTTACTATTTTATGAACTCTCCTCTGCCTTCAAGTTAGCCGAGTCCACCTTCACGACGTTGTTCATGTGACTCCAATTCATCGTGTGCGTTCAGCATGCATGCAATGGTTGTTTATTAGACTTTCTGCGACAAATTTCCCACTTCCTTGAGAACGGTCTTCGAACACTGCAAACTGTGCCCAATGTGACAACTACACGACATGACTCTGGATGACTCCCACGAGAAGCACTTACTGAGTCGTCACGCGCAAGAGAAGTGGAACAGAATCTGCTCAGAATGTAGAAGGAGATCAATTGCAGTCTCCATGTGCACACCATTCACTGCTGACGACCATCTTCAAGGAATAATGCTGCAAGAGAATGCATATAATACATCCGAAGTCGTCAGTGGAGATGCGAGAACGATGTGGAGATGTTCGGATCTTACCCCGTTGGCCCACCCACGTGCTGCAGGAGAACTGCCACGAGCACGGAGTACGTTGCTTCATTGAATTATTTTGATGACTGCTCTTTTTTTTTTTACCTTTTTTTTCCCCCCTTGAGAGTCATCACACAATTCGCAGTTCCTAGATCGTTTCAGTGCTTAGGGAGAAACAACCAGTTTAACCACTCGCTACAACCATGTTTTGAGGATATCATTTCGGCAAATAGCATGCAAAAATAATCTCATTTTAGCTCTGACACTGTGCAGCTAAACCAATCTTCACTAAAGATTTTAACGCAACTTTAAAATTGAATGCAGGACCTGCACAATTGTCGCGATTGACCTTACAGAATCACGACGCCTCTAACTGAAATTTCTTTCTTGGCCCATCGATCATAAAACCAGCAAGGGGTGCAAGCTTTCTTTGTCATCGGAGCTCCAGCTCATTAGATAAGGCCTAGTCTCTACAGTGCTGACACCTGATGTGTGTGCGAGCGCAGACATGGGCGGATATATGTATTTATATATATATTTATAAATATATACACATATATATAAATACATATATTGCTTTCCTGACTGTACTGATTGCTTCTGCAAAACAAGGCATTAACACTTGTTGCGACAGGAGTCAAACTTAAATCTGGACTGTGCGTGGGGTCAGTCATCCCGAAGCAATCACTCACCCACGTCATTAACCGCGTGATGCAGAACATATGGCAACGTTGTAATTGACGAGGGAAGATTGTACAGGACAACCTCCCCCATACACATAGATAATTATTTTCGAGGGTCACCATCTCAATAGATTGAGGTCGTTTACCGGTGCACATGTGACAAGACCTTTCGTTCGATTGGCCAATATCCGTTACCAGCAGTTGTGCATGCTCTTTTCTGAAGCTATCATCTATAGTCAAGTTTTAGAATGGGCTAAATTAGGATTAGGATTCGCAGCGGAGAAAGCCTCTGCTTTCTTTCCAGCCATAGAAGTGAGGTAGATTGTCCAGACGAAGGAGCAGCAGTTGTTGAATAACACCTGCGCCAGTCAGCAGCAAGTGTCGGCAAAGATGCTGAATAGTTTATTTCTTATATTGCAAAGCTCTGCTTGAATCATGTGATTCACTTTATTTTTTTTCACAGAAAATGCTGATACTTTTGCAGACACTCTAGGGGTGGTAAAATTTCTTCAGTTTCAGTTCCAAAGATTCACATCCGTTTTGAAGACCATCTCTGCAGACTAAACTGGAGTAAAGAAATGAAGGCATGGGGTGACCTGAAGATGAATTGGGATGTATCGGAACGTGACGAAGTCAAGGATTGGCCAATACATGGCACCGCTTTTCCAAGTCGGCCAAAGATCACGCTTGATCTTCTCGATAGCTTGCTCTCCACTCTCCCCTGCACCCACCGTTGCATATATCTTTGATATCAATGAACATCAAATAAATCACTATATCATGACATGAGTTAGTCGATTTATGAAGTCATGATCGAAAACCTTGAAGAAAAGAATTAACTGCGAAGAAAGAGCTGTTGACAACAGGTGATGCAATAAGTTGTCCAGCCAGCACTTTCTTCATGGAACTGGCGACATCTGTCTTGGGGAACCGCCATAGCATTAGGTTGAACCATATGTGCAGAATGGGTGCAGTGAAAAATGCACCAATTCCTAGCATCCGCAGTGTCCGTATTTTGTCCCAATCCTGCTTTGTCTCGCCTTCTTTCAACGTTTCGTTTGCAAGATACTGTCCACCCACAGGGATCATCAAATCTGTGCCATTATCTATTGTACATTAAAAACCAATTCAAAGCCCCTCATGGTCACAACCCCTGCCTGGCTTTGCTCATAGCGTGGCAATAGGTGAGATCTATTTTTCATAAACTGCAGTATCCATACACATACTTGGCTTAAAATTTTCACCGAGACGCTGCAGAATGAAAACGACGACGAGGATTGTTTCTCTGAAGCAAGAAACTTACTTGAGCGGTAATGTCTGCAAAAGCGAGGATGTTAGCGGCAGTGATGCTCTTGGTAGGAAAAGTGTATTTGTCCAGCATCCGCAGGTACCACGCAATGAATCCCGATTGCGTTGCGGATGCATCGGAAGTGAATCCTCTGGGGCAAACGCTCCTGGATGAGGAAGGTTTCCATGGAAGATGGACCCTAGTGAAATCGTTGGTCATAAGGACCCGAGATTTGGACGTCTCGGCCAAGTTTTGAAGAGGAATGCGTTGGTGCCAGAATGTGGTTGCTGCAGGAGTGGGCACATTGGTGGAGTAGTGGCACAGTCGAAGGTGACGACCACCACCACCTGGTCTGCTTAGGCTGGCCACCAATTTGAGCATATTGCTAGGCTAACGGGGCTCAGTGTCGGTAACAAACGCATACCCCCGTGATCATGCATGCCGTGTAAGTGCGAGGCAATGGCAGTGGACAAGAAAACCGTCATTAACGCCACATGGCACATGCAATATACTTCATGGGCTGATTCTCAACCACCCGGGCTGTGAGAATACCCTAACCACCACCCTCATCAACGACAGCTCAGCTTCAACCCCACTCACTTGAAATACTGTGCTTGGTTGACATATTCAACTTAGCTTCAGGAGGACAAACTTCGCCCCTGTTGGGAGGTCGTGATTCACGTACATCCTAGTTGCTAGACTTGCATCGCACGGAACGAGCGAGCGATCGGTCGATCGAAATCTTTCTCTAAAACGTGTCTGCAAATTGGATTTATGTTTTTTCTAAACAATTCTTTTGCAGAGGAACGATCTCCGACCATGAGGAAAGTCATCCACCACTTCACCGACACTGTCATGGCGAGAGAGGTTCTATTTATTTATTTATTTATTTATTAGTTTATTTATTTTTGACACAACTTGGGTGTACATGAGAGAGTGATTCAGAAACTAGCAGCAACAAACTTCAGAAGCCTGGTCTCGAATGCACCCAGCATCGTTTTGTGTAGTGATCATGAGCATGGAATGAGCCATCTTCTGCATATTATTGATGGCTTCTCATCAAGTCATGTGAAGGAGAAGAGTCATGCACAACTTTGTGAGCATCCAAGGCTGCATACATGTTGGAAATACCCAACCTGCATTCATATTTGCAAAGCAATCTCACTTCCAGGCTCAAACTGCTACCATCATGTCATAACACCTTGCTTCCCACTAGAGCATCCTGTGTATTGAGAAGAATTGGACTATGTGCTCTCCATGTCTACAAGTGCTGTGACCTTGCCACATTAACATTAGAATTAGGTAAAAAGGTTTTTATTAGTTACCACAATTAAGGTAAAATATTTGTATAAAGTATCACCTCATCAAACATACTTGCATAAGTTTTGCAACATGATATTAGAGTAATATTAAGATATTTTGTAATATTAGGTCAAGTGGGCCTTGCTTCCTACATAAGAAGAAAAAAAAGAGAGATAGTGATAGACACTAGATATATCCTAAATGGATAAAACCACTTGAGTGAAGAGATGACATAAGCCAAAGAAAAATCCTCAAACCGTGAATTAGAAGAATCAAATAAGATGATAAAAGTCTAGAACTACTTTGATTGGAAGTTAAAAATGTCTTTGATTTTGAAGAGAGAAAACTTATGGAAAATAGTAGAGACAAAGAGATCAATTTCATCTTTTCTAGTTAGCATACAAGGGAGATCTTACATTCAAACTCAATTAGTAAAGGCTAAAGAAAGAGTTCTTTCAAGTCTTACCAAGTCAATTGCAAGTAGCATAATAGGTACAATTTCTTAACATATTAACCTAAGAAATTCGTAGAACATGCTCAAAAGGATGTTCAATGCAAGAGATGAGCAAAAAATTATGCTTCTAATTAACACATTATATGGAATGACAATGAAAGAAGAGAGTGATATCACCACTTATATGATAGAAACAATAGATATGAAAAATTAGCTAAAAATATTTGACAAAGTCATTGCAAATCATACAATCATAAATATTATCCTTAATGTACTCAAGAAAGCTATAAAATGATGATCCAAGGCATCACCTACATGATAAAAGTGACATTTGAAGATGTGATGGATAAGCTTCTTATTGAAATCCATTGTATGGCAATTAGAGGACATAAATTGAGATAAGAATAAGCATTATTTTTTCTTACACAAAACCAATTTATGCATGGAGGTAGACAATGAAGAAACTTAGGTTAAATTCCTTAACATCAAGGAGGATCAAGTCCTTACTTATTTAATCAACTTCAAAGTAAATAAGAAGAATCCTTGATCTTTGCTAGAGTAGCCTTATAACCGACTACATGTGGATTTAGACAATACAAAAATATACATTAATTTTAGTGCTACACATGTAGAGGAACAAACCACATTGTCCAAAATTACACATATAATTAATATCATGATTCCAATATCAAATACATATAAGAAAATACTTACGATGGAAACATTGATAATTTGTGCTAAACAAATCTTATTGACTATCAAAGTAGAAACTAATATGTTGACTCAAGAGTGAATAACAATTTTACTAGAGAAATACCAATTATTCAACCGATAGATACACAAACTCCAAATAGTGCATTAAAAACTACAAACAATAAATCCCATAGAGTTAAAGCCATTAAGTCCCTGTCAAGGACAAGAATATAATAAGGCAAATAAACAAGTGAGGCTTCTTTCAAAGAAAGATGATAAAATAGAAATAACTTGATATGTATATTAAAAATTAAATTGAAATGGCTATTGCCAAAAGACAAGAAAACTAGAGACCCTTGAAACTAAACTGGAAGCAAGAAAGGAGTTGACAAGAGTGAAGAGGGCTTCACTCTTGTCTCTATATATACTATCTAACTAGGTTCTACGTGGTGACGTTCTATAAGACCTCCAATATGTGTTGACTTTGTAGGGCATATGCCTTGACTTACAAGGCAAGTTTTTATATGTGTGGGCCACATAGTTAGCTTGGTCTTCAAGCTAACAACATATATGGCACATGGCCAACTTGTTGACCACGTTTCTAATCCAAAAAGTCAATTAAAGACACCTATAAAGTCAAAGCAGCGTCTATGAAGCTTCTAAGAAGCTTTCATATCAAATATTATAGAATTAACTTACTTTTACCTACTTTTACTTACTTTTATCTATTTATACATGTAATTATTGGCTTACATGTGTATGTCCGTGACAGTACCCTCTCTTCTAGGGACGAGTTCTACGAGAAGCGATAATCATATGTTGAGAAAATCTATGATGCGACGAATTATATTCGCCACTTACTCTGATCTTTGTTCTCTTCGAAGATGATTGATAGGGCCTCTCAACCATCGGTAGTGTTCTATACCAAGGCAGGAAGACCACCCAGTTATTTGATCATTATTGAGGCCTTCATAACTTCCTTCAAATAAAATATTTAGAACACCATTAGGAGTTGTTCCTACCTCTAATAAAATCACCAAACATCGGAAGTCCCTTCCAAGGTTGTGATACCAAACGCATTATATTTTGCCATCTATTCAAGGAAAAATATATCGTTCTTAAAGATCTTCATCTCGATTGCGTCGTCTTGAAAGTTGAGACAATTGTAATGTCTCATCTGGTAGGTCAGCAAATAAAGGCTCTTGAGTCGAATCTGCTGGTTGTTGGTTCTCCATCTCCTAAATATCACAACTACAAAGAAGCTATAAACAAGGATTGTAAGTATAATGATATCTTGTCTAGATCTTGTTTTTTTTATAAAGAAGGTTTTCATTTTGATTTTGATGGATGTCGTCGATGAAAAGTCTCTACTATCTTTCCTGCATTTGTAAGATTCTTTACAGGCTCCCATGTGCATTCACTAATATCATATCCGTGCCAATGGACAGATATTCCAATTTATTTCAGCGCTGCCTTGAATCTAAAACTTCTTCCACTTCAAATTCTTCATTATTGTCTACTTCTATAAGAGGAGGTGGAGCTTGTCTTTTTCTTGGTATGTCCACTGTCTTGTATGGTTCAAGAAGAGACACGTGGAATACTAGATGGATTTTTATTGACTCTGGTAGATGTAAACAATATGCAACTAGATTGATTTTTGCAGAAATAGAAAATGGTCCAAGCCTTCTATAGTCCAATTTGTCACAAAGACGAGTGGTCTTGATATTGCGACGAAGTAACCATACCTTATCACCTATGTAGAATGGTGGTTGTTCCTTTCGATAGACATCCACATTGATCTTTTGTTGTTCTTGAGCTTCTTTTAACTGTGCCTTCATCATTGCATGTAGCTCTGACAAATGAATTGCCAAATCTTTCGCAGCAGGATTATCAACTTTTGAAAAGTCAAAAGTATCAAATCATAGATGATAACCATAATTAGCAAAGAAAGGTGTTTATTTTATAGAAGAATGTACCGTGTTATTGTAAGCAAACTCTGCCAATGGTAAAAGAGTTGTCCAATCATCTTGTTGGAAGTTAATAGTATATCTTAAATACTGCTCCAAAACTTGATTAACACGCTCCGTTTGTCCATTAGTTTGAAGATGGAATGCCAAAGATAGTTTTATATCCACTTTTAGAATCTTGAAAAGAGTCCGCCAAAATCTTGATACAAATTGAATTCCCCTATGTGATATAATATCCTTGGATAATCCATGATAGCGATAGATATTGTCAAGAAAGAGCTTAGCTGTTTCTTCACCTGTGATAGATTTTGTACATGGTACAAAATGTGCCATCTTGGTAAAATGATCTACTACCATGAATATAGAGTCATAAGAACCTGAGATTCGAAGGTCCATGATGAAATCCATAGAAACAAAAGACCATGGTTGTTTTGGAATGGATAATGGCTGAAGAAGTCCGTAAGGTCGATGATGAGGAGTTTTTGATCTCGAGTAAACATCACAAGATTATACAAAATCTTTAACTGCTTTTCACATTTGAGGCCACCAAAAGTCCTTGGATATTAGTTCCAAAGTTTTATTGCATTTAAAATGTCCTACTGCTGGAAAGTCATGATGAGCTTGAAGAACACGTAATTGAGCTTCACCTTCTAGAACATATAGGCGTCCCTCAAAATATAATAGATTCTTCTTGAATTCAAACTTGAAAGTATCATGAGACTTTGAAGGATTTTCCTTCATATCATGAATAAGAGGATCAAAAGACATACTTAACTAAATTTGCTTAATGAAAGTTGAATTAACAGTTAGTGTTGATTTCATTGCTCGAAGATGAAGATGCTCTGACTTCAAGAGAATTATCCATTGTTGATCAAAAGCAGCATCTCTTTCATTTGGTACAAGATAAGATCATCTAGAGAGTGCATCTAACAAACCTTGTTGTTTTCCTGGTCGATAAGTGAACTTGAATTCGAATCTTAATAAAGACATACTCCAACGAGCTTGGTGATGATTCAAAACACGTGCTCACATAAAATATTCAAGGTTCTTGTGATCCGTATACACAGTGATTGGGCTAGAAGCACCTTCTAGATAATGGCACCATTCTTGAAACAAATCCATGATTGCAAGAAGTTCTTTGTTGTAGATCTCGTAGTTGATCTCGACTACTGAAATTTTTTTGGAATGAAAAGCTATTGAGTGAAGTTTATCATCTGTTTCCATTTATGACAATATGGCACCCAAAGCAAAGTCTGATGTGTTTGTTTCTATAAAAAATGGCTTAGAAAAATCGACGCGATATAAGATTGGAGCAAAAACAAAGGCTGTCTTCAAAGCTTCAAATGCTACTACTGCTTCTTGATTCCATTGAAGTTTTTCTTTGCAAGTCAAACATGTAAGTGGAGCTACAACTTGAGAGAAGTCTTTGATGAAGATCCGATAGTAGTTCGCAAATCCCAAAAAGCATTGGACATCTCTTACCGTTTTTGGGATCTTCTAATCCATAATAGTTTGAACTTTCTTAGGATCGATCATAAGTCCATCATTTGAAATGATGTATCCTAAGAAGTCGACTTGAGTAGTGTGAAATACACACTTTTCTATCTTGGCAAAGAGTCCTGCATCTCTTAATTTTTGTAATACTTAGTGAACATGAAGTTTATATTCTTCTAGATTCTTAAAATAGATTAAGATGTCATCTAAGTAACAGACAACAAAATCATCTAAAAACTCTTGAAAGACATCATTCATTAGATGTTTGAATGCTGCTGGTGCATTTGTAAGTCCAAAAGGCATGACGTTGTATTCAAAATGTCCATACCTTGTTAGAAATGCAATCTTCCATTCATCTCCTTCTTTGATGCGTACCAAATTGTATGCTTCCTATAGATCTATTTTTGTATAGATCTTAGCTTGATTCAACTGATTAAGAAGTCTAGATATCAAAGGTAGTGGGTACTTGTTTTTCATAGTGATTTTGTTGAGTCTTCGATAATCAATATACATCTCCAATGATCCATCTTTTTTCTTGACAAATAAAATTGGAGTTCTTGTTGGAGATTTGGAATGGCATATGAAGTTCTTGGCCAAATTCTCTTCAATGTACTCTTTGAGTTCAACCAACTCATTTTGAGATAAATTGTAGATTGGTCCAAATAGCGGTTGTGCTCCTTCTTGAAGGTCAATTGAGCAGTCATAGGAACGATGTTTTGGAAGAGTATCCGCATTCTTTTTCTCAAATACATCTTAAAAGTTTTGATATTGGCGTGGAATGCCACTTGAAGTCTTTCCACCAGTAGAAACATGTGTGGCATAAATGAAAAAAGGTGATCCTTCTTTTGCAGCATACAAGAAATCACTTGCACCTACAAATATAGGTTTAATTATACTAGACTTATGACTTTTTACTTGATTAACTACACTCTTAGTTATACTTTTAGAAAAATCAAGACTACGAGAAGTCCAATCTATTTTAGGATTATATTTTTTTAGCCATGATAAACCTAAAATGATTGGATTAGAAGGAGATCTAATGATATTAAATATTATAAAGCTACTATGACCATTAGTTGTTATTTCTATAGGAAGAATTTCATGAGTAACATCTCCTGAAGACAATGGACAACCATCTATGACTTCTACATGAATAGATTTAGTTTTCTTTATTAAAAATATGCTATGTCTTTTAGCAAATTTTTCATCTAAGAATCATGCTCAGGCTCTTGAATCTAGTAAAGCAAAGGCTTTGAGATATTTAAGTCCTAGAATAACATTTAACGTAAAACATGGAGAGGGTTGTGAAGAGAAGATAGGACCTTTACTAGGCGTTGTACAAGGTTCCAGCAGCACCGTCCCTATTGTAGCTGGACAAATTTATTTTCCGACATGCTAACTTCTTTGATCACCGTATTCGTCATTTTATGGTTGTGTCATTTCTTTGGGCAATGTTGAGCAGTTTATTTAGGTTCTCCACAATATAAGCACAATCCTTTTTGACGATGATGGATTTTTTCTTGCTCAATAAGAGGTTTGAAACGTACTGCATCAATTTGCATATCCTCTACTTTTGAATGTATGTGTTGAAGAGATGTTGGTGTTGCCATTGAATCATAGTAATGTTGGGGTCTACTTGTACAGTTCTTAGATCGAAATTTAAAAAGGCGATTGTCGTACTTCACAACAAAGTCAATTGCTTGACTCAATGTTTGAGGATCACGTAAGTTGAGCATTAATTTTTTTACCTCATATTGTAATCCATAGAAAAATTGATTAATAAGTGCAGCATCATCCCACTTGATATCAATTACAAGTTGTCAAAATTGTGAAGCATATATCGTTACTGATCAATTGTCTTGTCGTAAAATATGGATCTTATTGGTTGCAACACAAATTGCATCATGTTCTCCATACATGGATCAAAACTCCGCTAGAAAAGTCTTTAGATTATCTAATATTGGATCTTATCGTTCAAGAAAAGATAAAAACCACAATAGTGTTGAATCTGAAAGAAGCGTACTAATGAATCTAACTTGCGATCCTAGAGTTGAATAGCTTTGGGATTGAAGTTCAATCACAAGTTGTACTTGATTGATAAATCTTCTAAACTTTGATCTGGTGCCATCAAACTTCTTGGGTAGGGCAATTCTTGGTTTTCTAACATTGGAAGGGTGTTCCACCATAGGATGAGGGATATGATTTGGTACAGATGTTGAAGCAGCTCCAATTATTTCTATATCTTCACTTCCTATCAATCTTGTTGCTCCTTGTGGTAGTAAATTCAGTTGATGCATCACAAGCATTAACTCCCTCAATTGCTCTTGCATTTGTGCCATTGCACTCTTCATTTTAGTAAGTTTTGTCATGATAACAGTTAGAAAAGAAAAGATGTCTAATATCGCTCAAGACAAATAGAAGAGAGGACTTGAGAACAAAGAAAATGCTAAGGATAATATCAGTTTAGAAGAGAGTAATCTATAACTTCTAATATGCTTATGTCTTATCAAGAAAAAGGGTAATCCACTCTTAATCAAGATTAGACAAAGCTGTGATATTGTAGGTGTATTCTTGTCAATCTGTCAAGGACAAGAACATAATAAAGATAAATAAAGAAGTGAGACTTTTTTTAAAGAAAGATGAAAAAATAGAAATAACTTGATATGTATATTAAAAAAAAAATTGGAATGACTATTGCCAAAAGACAAGAAAACTAGAGACCCTTGAAACTAGACTGGAAGCAAGAAAGGAGTTGACAAGAGTGAAGAGGGCTTCAGTCTTGTCTCTATATATATTATCTAAATAGGGGTTGCGTAGTAATGTTCTATAGGACCTCCAATATGTGTTGACTTTGTAAGATACATGCCTTGACTTACAAGGCAAGTTTTTCTATGTGTGGGCCACATAGTTAGCTTGGTCTTCAAGCTAACAACATGTGTGGCACATGGCCAACTTGTTGATCACGTTTCTAATCCAAAAAGTCAATTAAAGACACCTATAAAGTCAAAGCAATATCTATAAAGCTTCTATGAAGCTTTCATATCAAATACTATAGAATTAACTTACTTTTACCTACTTTTACTTAATTCTAACTATTTATACATGTAATTATTGGCTTACATGTGTATGTCTGTGACAGTCTCACAATGTATTTTCAGGCTCTAGTATAATAAAACTTCACAATATTTTGTATGTTCTTATCTTAAATTGTAACTTTTTTTCATTAGACTCATTGATAGACATTGGCAAGTTAATTATATTCACAAAAAAAAAATTAATATTGAATAAAGAACACAATAAGAAATTAATAGCCATAGAAATAAGAAACAAAAAGAATAGAATTTTTTAATTTTATAACAAAAGAATAGAATCAAAATTAATTGAAGCAAATATAATAAGTATAGAAGACATTGTACAACTATTGCATGAAAGTTTTAGGTACTTCTACTATGTTGGGCTGTAATATATATCAAGAGCACATTAAGTACAAGGATTATCAATGTCCAATACTTCTTAATAAACATATGAAGACTGTATGGTAGAACATCATTATTGAGAGTATTTTCTAAAAAATTCAATTCATTATGCTAAAAAGGTACTACAACTTGTATACTTTGTTTTAGTTAGTTCTATAAAAATTCTATCCTTAGGAAGTTCAAAATACTTTGTAGTATTTTCAAATGGCCATTCTTGTAAGTTTTGGATCTATTTCCTACATAATAAAAATAAAACCTTCAAAAAGTTTGAAGACTTTAAAATGTAGATTGAAAAAAAAACATAGAAACAAATTAGATGCTTAAAGATAGACAAAGGTAGCAAATGCTCAACTAAAGAATTTAACAACTTCTTGATTCTCCATAGATTAAGTTGAAAACTTACAATGGTGCAAATCCTACAATAAAATAGACTTTGAAAAAAACATAATCAAACTATAGTAAAAAAGATACACTCATTGCCTAGTACATGCCAATTATTTGTCTATTTATGATCTGAAGCTATACAATGTACTAACTACTTGGTTAACATTAGTCCTATTAGAACTAATTAAAAGATTATGTCAAAATAACTATACAACAAGACTAAATCATAGGTAGATGACTTGAGGATATTTGGATTTGTAGCATACTTGCATATATCAAATGAAAATAGATTAAAATTAGAAAGAAAAATCATTAAATATCTATTCTTAAAGTATGATAATCAAATAAAAGCCTATAAGGTGTTTGATTCCATGTATCATAAGATTTTTATCAATAAGGATATAGTATTTAATAAGACCTTTATAGATTAATGATGTCAAAATTAATATTATCTTAGAGGATAAAACAAATTTATTTCCAAAAAGTGTCTTAAAACTTGAAGACACAAGTATTATTACAAATTAACAAAGAGAAGAAAAAAAATTATATTATTAAATAAAATTTATTAAATAAAGAAGAAAGCATAAATATCTCTTTACTACTAATAAGAAACCCAATTGAGTCAACCTTAGATGATGCACATGCATATATTCTTTACTAGACAACTACAAAACATAGAAATCATAAAAAATATTCCATTCAAAATAAAAAATCAAACTTTAAATTTAAGAATGACTATATACTTATATGAAATCATAAAAATATTCCATTCAAAATAAAAAAAATCAAACTTTAAATTTAAGAATGACTATATATTTATATTAAAAATCAATATTAAATTTAAAAACTATAAAAAAAAACTATACAACATATTAGATGGCAAAAAAAAATCAAAAAAGAAGTTGAATCAATACAAAAAATAATACTTGGACTTTGATTGTTGAAGAAAAGAACTTGGCAAAGAAAAATAAACAAGTGAGACTTTTTTAAAGAAAGATGGAAAAATAAAAATAAATAAATATGTATATTAAAAAAAAACTAGAATAGCTATTGCTAAAAGATGAGAAATCTAGAGACCATTGAAATTAGATTAAAATTTAGAAAAGAGTTGGACAAAAATAAAGAAGGCTTTACTCTTGCCTCTAAATATACTATCTAATTAGAAGCTATATGGTGATATTCAATAAGACCTCTAATATATGTCCAATTTATAAGACTCATGTCTTAACTTACAAGATAAGTTTCTTATATGTATACCACATGATTAACTTATATCACAAGTTACCAACATGTACAATACATGGCTAATTTGTTGGCTAAGTGTTCAACCTACCAATTACCTCTAGACAAGTATGAAGGTGAAATCGCATCTATGAAGCTTATACAAAGCTTCTCTATAAGATATTATTAAATTAATTTATTTTTACTTCTTTCTAATTATTCATATTATATAGGTAACTAATATATATATATATATATATATATATATATATATATATGTTTGAGACATTATCTCCTTTTTTGAAGATGAATTCCATAAGGAGCAATGATTACATCTTGAGGAAGTTTAAGATGTGACTAATTATATTTGAGACATATTTTAATTTTAATTTTAATTTTTTTTAAGGTAATTTATAGGACCTCTTAGCCATCAATAATATCTTATTTAAAAACAAAAATATTATCTTAATTTTTGATTATTGTTAAGGGCTTCATAACTTCTTTTAAACAAAATATTTATAATCCTATCAAGAATCGTTCCTACCTCTTATAAAATCATTAAAAATTAGAAGTCTCTTCCAAAGTTATGATACTAAATGCATTGTAACTTGCCATTTATTTGAAGAAGAATTTGTCATTGTTGAAGGACTTTATATTTATTACATCAACTTGAAAGATATGAAAATCACATTATCTTATTTAAAAAGCCAAAAAATAATAGCTTTTGAATTGAATCTATTGACTATTGGTTTTTTATCTTGTTAATTCTTCTAATACAAAGATATTATAATGAAAGATAGAAGATAGAATGTAATCTTCATTATACATCTTTTTTAATAGCAAAGATTTATTTAACTCTTTATTTTGATTTTAATGGATGTCATTGATAAAAACTTAGACCTTCTTTGCTACATTTGCAAGATTCTTTACTAGCTTCTATATGCACTTATTAATATTATATTTCTATCAATGAATAAGATATTCTAATCTAAATCAACATTATTTTGAGTTTAAGACTTCTTCTTCTTCAAACTCTCAATTATTATCCATTTCTATAGGATGTGATGGCATTTGTCTTTTTTTCAAGATATTCATTGTCTTATATGGCTTAAATAAAAATATGTGAAATATGGGATAGATCTTCATAGACTCTAGTAGATATAATCAATAAGCAACTGGATTGATTTATTTATATATAGAAATTAGTTTAAGTCTACAATAATTCAACTTATTATAAAGATAAATATGCTTAATATTATAATGAAGTAACTACATCTTATTGCCAATATAGAATTGAAATTTTTCTTTACACTAAACATCTACGTTGATCTTTTGTCATTCTTGTTTTTCTTTTAGTTGAGCCTTTATTGTTGTATATAATTCAAATAAATAATTTTCTAAATTTTTTGCTACATAATTATCAACTTTTAAAAAATCAAAAACACCAGATAATAGATGATAATCATAATTGATAAAACTTGATTTATATGCTTTGTTTATCTATTAATTTAAAGATGAAAGTTGAAGATAATTTTAGATCTATATTTAGAATCTTGAAAAGAATTTTTCAAAATCTTCATACAAATTAAGTTCTTCTATTCAATATAATATCTTTTGGTAATTCATAATAGTAATAGTTGTTGTCAAAAAAAAAACTTAGATATTTTTTTTTATTTATAATAGATTTCATATATTATATAAAATATGACATTTTGGTAAAATGATCTACTATCAAAAATATAGAATTATAAGAACTTGAAACTGAAAGATTTGTAATAAAATCTATAGATACAAAAAACTATAGCAATTTTAGAATAGGTAATGGCCAATAAAGTCCATAGGATCAATGACAAAGAATCTTTTGATCTTAAATCAATGTTATATGATTGTAAAAAGTCTTTAATTTCTTGTTATATTTAAGGCTATAAAAAATCTTTGTATATTAGTTCAAAAGTCTTTTTATATCTAAAATATCATGTTATTAGGAAGTTATGATAAGCTTGAAAAACATGTAATTATCCTTTGCCTTTTGGAATATATAAGCAATCCTCAAAATATAGTAGATTTTTCTTAAATTCAAATTTAGAAATATCATGAGACTTAAAAGAATTATTCTTATTATTATAAACAAGAGGATCAAAGGACATACTTAATTGAATTTTCTTAAAAAATGTTGAATCAATAATCAATGTTGATTTCATTGCTTGAAGATAAAAATAATTTCGCTTTAAAAAATTATTTTTTATTAATAAAAAGTTGCATCTCATTTTTTTAGTGTAAGATAAGATTGTCTAAAAATGACATTTGAAAAACCTTATTATTTTTTTAATCGATAAGTGATCATGAATTTGAATCTTGACAAAGACATGCTTTAGTAGATTTGGCAAAAATTTAAAATACATGTTGATATGAAATACTTGAAGTTTTTATGATCCATATATATAGTGATTAAACTAAAAGTATCTTGTAAATAATGATGTCATTTTTAAAAGGAATCCACAATTACAAGAAGTTTTTTATTATATATTTTATAGTTAATTTTGGCTATTGAAAATATTTTTGAATAAAAAGCTATAGGATGAAATTTATCATTTATTCCCAATAATAACAATATGTCAATTAAAAAAAATTCTAATATGTCTATTTCCATAAAAAATAGCTTAAAAAAATTCATGTAATATAAGATTGGTACAAAAATAAAAGTTATCTTTAAAGCTTTAAATATTACTTTTGCTTTTTGATTTCATTCAAGTTTGTCTTTATAAGTCAAACGTGTAAGTAGAGCTATAACTTAAGAAAAGTTTTTGATGAAGATTTAATAATAATTGATAAATCTTAAAAAACATTGAATATCTTTTACTATTTTTGAGATCTTTTAATCCATAATAGTTTGAATTTTCTTAGAATCCATTATAAGTTCATCATTTGAAACCAACTTTCTTAAAAAGTGGACTTAAGTAGTATGAAATACAAATTTTTCTATCTTATTGTATAATAATATATCTCTTAATTTTTATAATACATAATAAATATGAAGTTCATATTTTTTTGTGTTCTTAGAATAGATTAAGATGTTGTTTAAGTAGTAAATAAAAAAATCATCTAAAAACTCTCAGAAGACATCATTCATTAAATTTTGAAAAGCTATAGGTGCATTTGTGAATCTAAAATGTATAATATTGTATTCAAAATATCTATATCTAATTCAAAATATAATCTTCTACTCATTTCTTTTTTTGATGCATACTAAATTATATGTTGTTTGTAGATCTATTTTGATATAGATCTTGGCTTGATTTAATTGATCAAGAATTTTGGATATCAAAAATAAAAAATATCTATTCTTAACACTGATCTTGTTAAGTCCTTGATAATCTATATTTATCTGTAGTCATCCATCTCTTTTCTTTACAAACAAGATAGAAACTCATGTTGAGAATTTTGAATGGCATATAAAATTCTTGGCCATATTTTCTTCAATATACTCCTTGAGTTCAATCAACTTATTTTGTGATAAACTATAGATTGGTCATAATAGTGATTGATCTCCTTTTTGAAGGTCAATTGAGTAATTTTAGGAAAAATTTTCCAAAAAAGTATCCACATTTTTTTTCTCAAAGATATTTTAATAATCTTGATATTGGCTTGAAATATCACTTAAAATTTTTCTATCTTTAGAAATATGTATAGTATAAATAATACAAAATAATCCTTCTTTTATAATATACGAGAAAGTTCTTGCACCTACAAATTTGGATTTAGTTATACTAAATTGATGAATTTTTACTTGGTTAATAATACTCTTAATTATATTTTCAAAAAAATCAAGCTTACAAGAAATTTAATCTATTTGAGAGTTATATTTTTTTAATCATAATAAATCTAAAATGATTGAATTAGAGGAAGATCTAATGATATTAAATATTACAAAGCTACTATGATTATTAGTTACTACTTGTATAAAAAGGATTTCATGATTAACATCTCCAAAAGATAATAGACAGCCATCTATAACTTCTACATGAATTTTTTTAGTTTTTTTTTTTAAAAATATGTTATATTTTTCAACAAACTCTTTATCTAAGAAACAAGATGAGGCTCTTGAATCTAACAAGATAAAGACTTTGTGATATTTAAGTCCTAAACTAACATCTATTATAAAACAAAGAGTAGATTTCAAAGAAAAAATTGGATCTTTAGTAGGTATTGTGTAAGGTTTTTTGTGACTTAGTTTCTACTATAGCTAGCTAAACTTGCTTTCTAACATATTGTCTTTTTTGATAGTCATATTTCTCATTTTGTAGTTGCATCATTTCTTTAGATAATCTTGAATAGTGTGCTTAGGTTCTCCATAATATAAGTACAATCTTTCTTGTTGACAATAAGTCTTTTCTTGCTCAATAAGATGTTTAAAACATACTGCATTAATTTACATATCTTTTATTTTTGAATGTATATGTTGAAAAAATGTTGGTATTGTCATTAAGATCTACTTGTGCAACTTTTAGATCGAAATTTGAAAAGCTGATTATGACACTTCATAACAAAGTTGATTGCTTAACTTAATGTTTAAAAATTAGATAAATTTAGCATCAATTTTTTTACTTCATATTGTATTTTATAGAAAAATTGTCTAATGAGTGTAGAATTATCTTATTTGATATCACTCACAAGTTATCAAAATTGTGAAGCATATAATATTATTGATCAATTGCCATGTTGCCAAATATGGATCTTGTTGGTTGCAACATGAATTATATTATGTATTTTATATATAGATCAAAATTTTACTAAAAATACTTCAAAATTATCTAATGTTGGATCTTGTTATTCAAGAAAAGATAAAAAAATTAAGATAATGCTGAATCTAAAAGAAAAGTATGAATAAACTCGACTTGTGATCTTCGAATGGGATAGCTTTAGAATTGAAGTTTAATGACAAGTTGTACTTGATTGATGAAGCCTTAAAAACTTAATCTTGTGCCATTAAACTTTTGGGGCATATTAATTCTTGGTTCTATATTACTCAAAAAGTGTTCCACAATAGAAAAAATAATATAATTAGTGTAGAAGTTGAAACAGCTCTAATCTTTTCTATATCTTTATTTTTTGCCAATCTTGTTGCTCTATGTTATGGTAAATTGAATTGATGCATTGCAAGCATTAATTCTAACAATTTCTCTTATATTTGTGTCATTGCACTCTTCATTTTAATAATCTCTACCATGATAATACTTAAAGAAAACAAGATGTCTAATATCGCTTAAGATTAATAGAAGAGAGGACTTGAAAACAAAGAAAATGCTAAGAATAATATTAATTTTAAAAGAGGATAATCTTCAACTTCTAATATGCTTATGTCTTATCAAATAAAAGAGATGATCTATTCTTAATCAAGAAAAAATAAATCTCTAATATTGTAAGTGTACTCTTGTGAATTTGTCAAGGACAAGAATTTGATAAAAAAAATAACTAAGTGAGATTTTTTTCAAAGAAGTATGATAAAGTAGAATTAAGGAAATATATATATATATATATATATATATATATATATATATATATATATATATATATATAAAAACTACAATGGCTATTGCCAAAAGACAAAAAAATTAGCACTCTTGAATCTAAACTAGAGTAAGAAAAGAATTTATTAGAATGAAGAAGACTTCATTCTTCCTTCTATATATACTATCTACCTAGGAGATATATGGCAATGTTTTATAGGACATCCAACATGTATTGATTTTGCAAGCCACACATCTTAACTTGCAAAGCAAGTTTTCTATGTGTGCACTAGATAGTAAGCTTGTTCCACAAGCTATCCACACGTGTGATACATAGCTAACTTGTTGATCAAGTTTCTATTCTAAAAGTCAATTATAAACATATGTAAAGTCAAAATTGTGTTTATGAAGCTTCTAAGAAGCTTTTTTATAAGATATTATGAAATTAATCTACTTTTATTTACTTCTACGTAATTATATAGGTAATTATTAAAATAAATAAATAAATAAATTTGTGATAGAAATTAAAGAAGATAAGTAAATATGTGAGGTAAGTGCCAAAGAAAGATGACAAAATAATAATAAGAACGTATGTTCAAGAAGAAAATAGAATGGCTATTGCCAAAGACTAAAAATCTAGAGACTCTTCAAACTAGACTAGAAGCAAGAAAATAGTTGACAAGAGTAAAGAAAGCTTCATTCTTGCCTCCATATATACTATTTAACTAGGAGCTATATGACAACATTCTATAAGACCTCCAATATGTGTCCAATTTGTAAAACATATGTCTTAACTTACAAGATAAGTTTCCTATATGTGTGCTACATGATTAGATTGTTTCATAAGTTAGTAACATGTGTGACATGTGGTTAACTTGTTGGCCATGTGTTCAACCTATCAATTATCTATAGATATATATAAAGGTGAAACTATGTCTTTGAAGCTTCTACAAAAACCATCTATAAGATATTATCAAATTAATCTACTTTTATCTACTACTTATTTATATTATCTAAATAATTATTAGAACAAATATATATATATATATATATATATATATGACAAATAAAAAGAGAACTGCATACACAACAAAGGACTATGATGACAAGTCATAAAATAAATAGAAGAATTTGAAACTGAATACAACCAAAATTAATATATTGTGCAACAATGAAACAAAATGAAGAAACTAAAACCAAGCAACACAATTGCCTACTATAGATAAATCATTGAATATATATAATAAATGTTCCACTGCCTTGCTTGAAGTAAAACACAAAAGTAACATTGCAAAATTGTTCATGAATACACGTTGAAGGGAGATGTTGGAAATATCCAACCCGCATTCATATTTGTGCAGCAACCTCACTTTTACTCTCAAATTGATGCCATCATGTTGTAACACCTTACTTCCTACTCGCAAATACTACATACATTGAGAAGAATTGGATTATGTGCTCTGTACATCCCATTTCTCCACACCAACAGCAATAGTAACCTTGCCACATTGACATTAGGGTTATATAAAGGTTTTTACTAGTTACCACAGCAAGGAGAAAACATTTGTATAAAGTATCACCTCATCAAACATACTTGTAAGTTAAGTGCATGAGTTTTGCAACAATACATACATATACACAAACATGCACACAAACATATTATATATATATATATATATACATATATAGCTAGAAACATGTGTGTTCTTTTTGAATCTCAAGCTAAGGGAGCTGTGCACAAAGAGCAGCATGTAGGTAACTCATGTGGTGAGAAGTCTGAGATGGATGGTTGGGTGTGTTAAGGACTGACTGATGCTCATTTCTTCTGCTTTACAGGAGGCTTTTTGTGAGGAATTAGGTGGGTCCCTTGCACAGAAGCTCCCCTGCAAAGCCTGTGGGTGAGCTCATGCACTGGTGCCAGATGTGTGTCAGCCTTGTCACCCACAGGCTTTGCATGGAGCTGCACACACATGAAATGGGTGTTTTGCTGGTGTCTCAACTGGATTGAATTGTTAAATAAGCAAGCAAACAAACAACCAATAAATGAATGAATGAGTCTAATGAGGGAGGGCATTTCGGCATGTGAAGAAATAACCGTTACAAACTAAACCAATCAACAGGGTGAAGCAACTCTAATTTGGAATACCTTCAATGCCACAGCTTTTCACTTGTGTGATGTGTAAAGGTTTCAATAGAGTTGTGCATAGTATATACATACAAACAAAATTTGTACTAAATGTTTTTCTTTTTCTTTTTCTGTTTTTAATTTGAGTTTGTTTACTTTGTGACTGTGTTTATTTTGCTTTATTTAATTCTGGAAAATTTTATTTGATTTGAATTGCAATGTTATTATAATTATAGTTATAATTATTATTTTGCTTTGTTGATTGAAATGCAATGCTGTGATTATACTTAATGTTGATCGTTGCATTGTTAATTATTTGACAAGCAATGAAATCCAAAACTTGGATGTATCATATTTTGATTAACAGTGGGGATTTGATGTGGAATTGAAGTTAACGAATAAATAAATGAATAATACTGTTATGTGTAAATAATACTGTTAATTCTTCAATTATTAAGTTGGATAAGTTTTGAATTCTATCATTAATAAAATATTTGAGTTAAGAAATTCATACAAAAACTTTTATCTATTAAAAATCTTTAAAATACAAATATGATATAAATGGTGTCTTTTACATTTGTTTATTGTCTACAATTTTAGTTTTAGGATTAATTTTCCTTGTAATTGGTACACCTAATTTTTTTAAAAATCGAGGTAGTTCATAGAATAAATCCAAATTCATTGATTAAAGAAAAGAAAAATGTGAGACAAATGCCTTGGGCTTTGAGAGGAAGTACTTGATGATGATTTTTATTTATTTATTATAATAGTCATTACAGAAAAGGTCCCAAAACCTTGCAACACACCCAAAGGCCAAAAACTCAAAAGTTTCTATCACATTAGGATCGAAAATTGCAAAAAAAAAATAAAAATAAAAATAAAAAATGAAAAACTAATGATATTTAATGAAATTTAGAAAAATCTTTATACTACTATCTCTAATTGAAATTGAACATGCAGTATGATATAAAGTTGCCACATACAATAAATGAGTTAAATTTTTGCATGAAAATATATTTCTAAACAATAGCTTAAAATAAACTTTACCATATAGCATATCAAAATTGAGAATAGTGACTAGAATTTAGATGCAATCCACAAGACATTTCTCCACACTCAGAAGACAAATATGTCTTGAAAATGTGAAATTAACTAGACCATTGTTGTGAAATCACAAAGACCATTCTTGTGTGCAAGCACACAAGTTACCTCTAGTACAGAAAAAGTTGGGACTTGTACAGAAAAAGTTGGGACTTGTACAGAAGACAACTTCAAAGTCACAAAACAAAGGACCTTGAAATGTCATTTCATTAGCCACAAGGTTTTGTGGGGTTCACACAAAGTTTGCTTGTGACCAAATTGGGAGAGAACTTCACAAAAGATGCTATGTCTTCAAAGTGAGAGTTTTCTCTAAGTTTAGATGAAATTCACACAAAATTAAAGTAATTCAAAAAAGCAAAAAAAATCCTATTGAAGATGTTGTAATGTTGCTAATTTTTTATATAACAAAAACATATGTATTAGTAGACCATATTTTATTACATAGTGTGAGTAGATAGAAATAATGGTTCTTGTTAATTCTTTTGATGACAAAAATGCGTAAAAAATCTATCTTAGATTGTAGTATAAAAATGTTTTTTCTTTTTTTTTTCTTTTTTTTTTTTTTCATAACTACATATACGTGATACAAAATTATCAATATATGAATATTTTTTATTTCAAAAATAATCTATAATTTATATTATATAAAATATTTATGGATGGATTTTATTTATTATTATTTTTTTTCTAATGCTTTTTAATTTTTAATTTCTTTTCTTAAATAAATCAATCCTACAACAAAAATGAGCTATTGCATTGTAATACTTTTATTGAAGAATATGGTGTAGAATTTAAGTTGTATATATATATATATATATATATATATACACATACATACATGCACACACAAAAGAACAAGTTTCATCCAGGAACAAATTCAATAAATATATAAACAAAGAGCATTTTCGATAAAGCTTACAATTTTAAGAGAAAAACATTAAGAAGAATTGATTTGAACTATCTCTTTGCGTAGTGGCACAAGCTTTTACTACTACATGTTACTTTGTGTGCATATATTTATACACGCCGCAAATGTACACATACACATTCAAAGAATTACACTCGAACTATGTTTCCTTGCAACTTTTAATACTTGAGCACAAATCCCTTGCACACTCCATCTTAAAAACATTGTCCCATTACATCCATTTATATTTGAATCACCACTCACTCACCGAACAGAAGGAACGACAACAAATGTCACAGAAATCAGACTTTTTATTTCCCGAGTAAAATTTTCCAGCAGTACTACTGCATTGATCATCGTTTCGAAGGGTAAGTCACATATTATTGAAAAGAAAGAGGGGATGGTGAGGCAATCCTCGCGATTCGGCGCCCCCTTTCGATTCTCCATGTTATTGATGCATTCAGTGGTTGCGTGTGATCCTTATCACTCTGCAAACAGATCTCGCGTTGGGGGAAACGTGGACTGATCGAGTAGCGCTGGTTCTAGTGGGTACTCAGATGGATTTTGCCTGCGAGCTGAGCGCTCGCGCTCTGCTCGCTGACACTAACCGTGAACGTCATGACATCGGCAGGGGTGCTGATGTCGGTGATGGACACGTCGGTCGCGGCGCCGTTGTTGGCCTTGGTGGACGGATTGCTAGTGGGGGTGATGCGCCTGTTGTTCTTCTGCCCCGGGAATGGGTCCCCGCTGTCGCCACGGTTCTCGTTCCGCTCCAGATCCCTCTCGCCGTCGCTCTGAAGCAGCGCCACCTTGTAGCCTCTCGCTTCGTTCGTGTTGTCCTCTACCGAATCGTCGATGTGCCACACCAGTAAGCCTCCCGCGGGCAGATCCTTGTCGCGCCCTTTCAACTGGCGGTTCTCCACTAGGAAGTACTCGCTCTGCGGGGCGCCGTTTTTCCATAACTTCAGCACCTTGTGCTCGTCCTTCACATCGGGGAGAGATATTCTGAAACAGCGCAATCCAACACCTCAACCCCATCAACGTACACAGACATAATGTTACAGGTCTCTTTCCCTGTCAGTTGCTGGCTAAGCACAATTCTTTAAATGTATTCTGGTACCGGATGGAAGGAAGGTCATGAGGGAGCAATCTTACTTCTGCGTTTCTGTGGGCGTGATAACCTCCACCCACCCTTGGTCCACTTTGCACCACGCGCACGGCACCGAAGGATTGTTCTCGTTGCCGTTGTAGCTCCCGGCGGCCATGAGGCACCAGTCGCCGATTCCCGACGAGGTATAATCAGCGTCATACAGATCTGGCCACCCGAATGCGAGGTGGCCCAGCTCGTGTGCACACACTCCGAGCTTGCAATCCCCTGGGACGGTAAGATAGGAGTAGATCTGCGTGCCGTCGGCTTGGTAAGCCCCTTGGTTGATTACCCACTTGTGAGACCAGATGTCGTTCGGCTGGCTCGTCCTCTCCGCGCCGCTTCCCGCGTGAATGATCACGAATGCATCGACGTAGCCATCTTTGTCGTTGTCGTATTTCGAGAAGTCTATATTTTTATTTGCGAGGACTGCAGCATCTCGTGCCATGACCTGCGCATTTGGAGTTCGATCGCTCAGCCCATTCTGCCCGTTGGCATAGTAGGAAATGGGCCGGGGCATGCGCAGTGGCCCCACAACCTCACCCTGGATGCTCACAGCGCCGTTGGAAACGTCGCGGTAGTAATCTTTCACACTGTTGGTGTTTTCCTCGAACCACAGCTTCTCGAAGTGATCCTTCGTCTGACTTGAAGAGAACTTTTTGTCCGAAAAGTCTACCATGATCACCGCAACGTTCACAGCGCCCCGCAGGGGTGCTCGTTCCGCGAGCTGAGCTCGTAGGGGGGTGCCGGGACTGAAGGTGCTCGGGGGTCGCACCACGCCATCGTTGAATCCCGCGGGGCGCCTCTCGACGGGGCGCAGAACCTGGCGCAGGATGGAAGCCTCCGGTGCAAGACTGTTCTTGATCTGCTCGTACCGCTCCAGAAGCTGCTGCCGCACCTCCGGAGAAGGAGCCACTAGGCAGCGCTCCTCGTACGATGCAATAACAGTTGGCTTTGTCATGGTTATAGAAATCTAGCTATCGCAAGTTCCAACTCTACAGCATCAAACTCGCATGCCAGGCAGTTCTCTTTCGTGTGTGATCCTCCGTTCCAGGTGTTCTCCCTTCTCTGCATTTCAATTTCAATTCACTACAAAACCTTAGCAACAGTTTGTTCGGACTCACTTTCATTTTTGCATTAATTCATATCACACATGCAGCAACCCTCTTCACCGACTTCCACTAGATTCTGTAATTACACCCTCATACCGACGTCTAGGCTATGGTTCTACGTATCCCGGAAGTCGACTGGGACCATCAAATCCGCTAAAAATTGACTGATTTCGAGGTTAGCTGAGTAAACATGATGATGGATTCCTTCCAGATGCATCCAGTCCGCATTCCAGTCTCAATTCTCATGGCTTCCCTCCTCCCAACTTTCGTTAAAAGCCGCTAAGTAGAGATTTCAAGTGCGTGACAATCTTATCAAAATTGTTACCCTGCACAAAAAGGATTGCAATCGAAACCTGCCAGTGATGAAGTGAGCGCTTGATCGCGGGGAAGGATAGTCGCGCTCCTGAAATGCTGCTAGAGAATGTGGTGAGCACTGGTCTGGAGATAGTAAATTTTATAGTGGGCTCAGTTGTAATTCATATCGAGCTCGTGAGGGTGCTTTCCAGCTTTTCCGACAACCCCGGCGCTTTGCTCTGGCTTCACTCCTCTCTCTCTGCTTACCAAGCTTCCGAAGGCTGCAAGTGTACGTCTGTCGTCGCTGACCTAGCAGAGGGTTCACTATTATCAAGTCCAAGCTATGAAGTATAATATTCAATGTTTCGTAGCCTTAAGTAAGAAATAGTTTTTGTGACCTGACCAGCACAGTTGGGCTGGATGGATACCCGTTACGTAAGATAGGCGTTTAGTATTCTAAAGTCTTGCACTGAAGATCAGGGGCCACCCTCCCACCGCCTCACAGCGCGACGCATCATCCCTCTGGATACCGCATTATTACGCGTGCTGACTACACTCAAAGTTGCGTCGCTGGCTAACCTGGGAGACCTCGCTTTCTTCATGAGCAGAAAAATATTTAAAAAATAAGCACCATCCTGGTTCCTTCTGTCGCGAGAGTCCCATGGAACGGCCACGAATCGCACATGGATTCGCTTGCACGGAGGTCTAAGTTATAATACTCAAGCTTCGACTAGATTCTCTGTCAACCGCCTTCTTAGAAGATTTAAGACGCACCGCAGACACTAATTTTTTTTTGTAGATGAGTCGACATCCCACAAAGAACAGGCCAGTCTCTGTAACAGACAGTGCTGTAACTGATAAGTTGGAAACGTTAGCTCGTGAGCAGCCTGGTAAGCAAAAAACCTCTGTTGATGATGAGATGCTACCACAGCGGCCATGGCAAGCATTGCATGCACAAAGTGAGCATGTGCAGAGAATCATCGCTCGTCATGAGCGGTGGAATAAGACCAAAGAGGCGCATCTGAGAGAGTCCGTGTGCACGGTCCACATATCTTCTATCGTCCTGGGCAGCAACACCTTTTCCCCTGACGCGGAAGCAACAATCGATTGCAGTAGTTGAAAAATCATGCCACGGTGATGAACCTTTCCGAATTTCAAAAGCGTATTCGGGCATCGTGCGTGTTGATGAGAAGCAGACCGTGGGATGCTTCCTTGCATACCCCGGGAAACCATTTCGTTGGCGTCTGGGAGGCATAGACACGATGTATTACTCCTCGGTGCCGAGATCTCGAACATCATTCAGTGATGGATCGGAACGTTGCGGTGGATTGCTGTGCTGCATGTGTTTCCTACCCGGTCAGCAAATATTTTGCTCGTGTGGTTCTGAGAAGAATTCTGCGGAAAGTGAAATGCAAAAAAAAAATGATTCACCGGTGCTCTACTCCTCAGAGATCTCAAGGTCCTCATGCTTGCAAACTCATCAACAAGTTGGAAATTATTGTGCTCCAATGCAGAAGCAAAATAATTGACGTTTGTATGGTCTTTCTGGGAGTCAAATCCAAAAGACCTGCAACTTCCACATACTCACTTTTGATATATATCTACATCTCTCTCTCTATGCACATATATGTAGATACAAAAACCAACAGAAATTTATAAAATTTTGATTTTGGTATGTTATGTAAGTTTAGATGCATTATTTATATTTCTATAAAGGATCATCTGCATCACATCTTTTGTAATTTACTTCCTCTTCAATACATTTGCAAGATTCATTGCTTGTATTACTTGAAGCAATGCTAATTCAAGCTTTATCCAATGGAAGCTCTTGATTTGGAAGAACATGGTAAAGAACAAAGATTAAGAATATGGATTGTAAACAAGTGTCATGACAATGTTCAAATAAAATAATAACACCATGGACAAAGAATTAATAACTTGTATTATAATATTCAAAGTATTAAGCTACATTCATATATATATATATATATATATATGGTTGAAGTTACAAACACACCCTAAGTTGCCATACACACACCCATTATGTCTATACACACACCCAAGATTTCTGATTGGCTCATCCAAATACATTTTCTCTTGTCCCAGCATGGATACTGGTCCTCTCTTTTTCTCCCTTGCCTTGGCATAGGTCCCAGCCCCCTCCCCCTCTCTCTTTCTTTCCTTTGTGCGGGTCCCAGCCTCCCTCCTTCTCTTCCTTTCCCTGACATAGATCCTACTGCCTCTCTTTCTTTTCACAATGCGAGTCTTGGTCCTATCTACTGCTTTGGAGTCACTGCTTCCTTCACACTCTAGTACGCATTGCTCACTGCATTCACTGCTTGTTACAACAAAGCGCTTGTGCTGGAAGGGAGACAATGACTTGAATAAGCTGGCATTTAAATTTTAACTAACTTGTATTAGATGAGTCAGAAATGGTACATGGTTGATCTTGTTAAGTGATACTTGTAGTTAAGGATTGGACACATTCATTGAAAATGTAAGTTTATCGTCTAAGGCCAAAACCGTTTTTGATTTACTTTCATTCTCTGATTAAATCTATGTGTAAAGAGTGTATATACCTACACTCATTAATGGTAAACCATGTGCATTTAAATGGTGAAAAAAATATTCAATACATGATCACTTCTTTCATTGTGTCTGCAAGCATATAAGCCTTTCAATACATTAACAATAACTCACATTCATTTGTATGCAATATTCTGCAATCCATGCCATGCAATAGAAGGTGATCCCTAAAACAACCTGTTTTTAATGTTTTCAACTCTTAAAAGCTTGTTATCTTGAGGATACACAAGCAAAAATGGATTTTTTACTCTATATTGTGTGGTGGCATTGTCATAAAACACACATGAAATAATCAAGTTGTCTACCACATTTTCATAAAACACACATGGAGTAATCAAGCTGTCTACCACATTTTCATAAAACACACATGAAGTAATCACGCTATCCAACGCTATCCTTCGCCTTTGGCACTGTGTCGGATGCAGTTTGTTTGGCTTCTAATGATTGCTTTATTTGATTCCACTTATTGCCATCCACGTCACCGGCTTGCGAAGCCTTGTCGCTAGCTGCTCTTGTTACTTCTTTTGCCTTGTCTTGCGTAGAACTGGCAGTATTGGCGGCACCTTGCTTCGCCTATTCCCATTTCTCGCCAGCAGCGCCTCCAACTTCATTTACATTGCGCTAATAAAATTAGCCCCTGCGCTATAATTATCCTGGTAGAGTTTGCGCACTTGAACTTCACGCTACCACACTTTACCTTTCTTGCTGTCCTCTTGGAATAAGTCCAACTTGGTGATCACTGTTCAACAGTACTTAAACCAACTTTGTTTTCCATGTTATTCAGTTCAGGAAAGATTAGTTTCTGTATTCTTTTGTACTTCTTTATGGTATCAAAGCCGAGCAATATTCTTAAAGTAGATGGAACGACGGGAAGCACATTGAGTAGTCAGTAGTACACGTATGGAGAGCTCGGTGATCACCACCCTGTGAACATCATTGTGTGAGAGAGAGATAGCTAGATGGTGAATCTTCATGTTGTGATTTCTAAAAACAAGATGCTGGCATTTCCAACAAATTAGAAGCTGTAGAAAACCACAATGGAGCATGTCTTTAAAAAAGAAGATTTATGGCACTTCATCAAGACCATCGACAGCGAAGACGAAAAAACCTTGAGTGGCGATACATCAGCAACTAACAACTTAGAAGAATCTGAAGCAAATAGAGAAGACGAATAAACAACCATCGAAAGAATCCACACTCTAGCAACGCGTCAAGAATAGGAGATTCTGCGTAAGAGGAAGACGAGAGCTTTGGGCATCCTTAAGTTAATGTTAACAGAGGGACCGCAGGACTTCATCTCTGATCTGAAGGATCGTGGAGCAGTGTGGAAGAAACTCCAAGACTTATACCAAACAAATACACTAGCTGATATCGTGGTGCTTCGCAACAAGTGGTCCGCGGCTCGGATAGAGGATAGCATGGATGTACTTGCCTTCATACAGCTCATCTACGGGTTGATGAAAGAACTACATGCAGCAGGACAATAAATTGATGACACCATAGCAATACATAAGATCCTTATCCACCTTCCTTTTAGATTTGATCAGTTTATTTGATTAATTTAGAATGAGAAAACAGTACCATCCATCTATGAATTATTCAGGTGACTACATGTCGAAGAGACTAACCTTAAACTTTGGCAAGGTTCTTTACATGAAGAAGCCTTGGTCATGCAAATTTGGAATGTTATTCGAGGGCATTTCTTGAATCAGAGAGGAGAAGCTTACAACCACCATCAGAGACGACCTGATGGATATTGATCCAACCCCAGCATATGCCTTGACCAAGTAGTGTGTCACTGATGTGAAGAAGCATGACACATTGCGGCAGTTTGCATTGCCCTAACACCACTGCCTTCAAATTTCTAGAGAGCACAAAGAGGATACTTCAAAAGAGGAGCTGCAGAGGCACACTTCAAAAATGAAGTCGCAAATGATAGCCTACCATCCCTCATAAACATAACCAACAAGGGAATTGAAGCAGCTTTTGTTGCTCTATCAATGGACACATCTCAAGTCCAAGATTGGGTATTCAACTCAAGAGCATCTCAACACTTCGCAAGTGACCCAAAATTATTCTTAAAACTAGAACAGAGTAGCACTCAAGGTATCATAACATTGGCCTCAAGCCAAGATCATGTAATTCAAGGGATGGGAAGTATTTAACTCCTTATGTCCAACGGTGAAATAAAAACCATTACAAATATTTGCTATGTTCCAGGACTCAATAGAAATCTGCTGTCCATTGGTCAAATCACTGATTTTGGGAACCTTATACTATTCACGAATTCCATATGTTTAGTTCTTACATCATAGAAACCATACAAGACCATAGCAGTAGGAAGTAGAGACCTAAGATTTCGGCTCTACAAGCTATCATCTCTTACTGAAAGCTTTAAGGGACACAACATAAAAGCACTGTTTTTTCTCAAGGGCAATTCACTAATGGACTGCCTCATCAAATTCAAAGCTCATCCAACAATTTCAAGTCAATTAGTAGCCTTAATATCCAAGAGAGAACCATCATATGAAAAAAATAGCTCGTCCGACTTTGGCATTCAAGATTGGAGCATATTAACTATTGCAGCTTGCAACAATTAAGTTGACAAGCACTTGGGGTACCAAATCTATCACTTATTGACAATGTATGTGAGGCATGCCAAGCTAGAAAACATACTCAAACAACAATTCGAAAACATATACAACATCAAGCCTCAAGGCCTCAAGAGATTATACACTCCAATCTGTATGGACCGATGCCAAAGCCATCCATCAAAGGAGCAAATTACTTTCTTACATTCACAAATGACTACACTCAAAAAACGTGGATCCCCTTCCTCCAGGTAAAAAATCAAATTTTTAAGAAGCATATAGAAAATTAAATCGGTCTCAGAATTCTCACTCGAAGATCAAATAATGGAGGTGAATATACCACTCTAGAGTTTACTAGATTCTGCAAAGATAATGGTATCCATAGGCAGCTCTCTACTCCCCGAATTCCACAACAAAATGGAATTTTGGAAAAGAGGAATATGATGATTCTTGATTAAGTGTGCAGCATGCTACATGCAGGAAATGTACCGACACAGTGGCAGCACCATCGTCATTGAATCTCAATACTTATATATTGAAAACACCATCACAACGCACCGCATCGCCACACTGTGAAGACCACTTTATCAAAACCACCACGAGCATAGAAGACAGTGGCTCTCCAACAAATTCACAACATACTCTGACTGGGATAGAAGGCAAAAACAGTCTCCCCGTGGCAACATCAACATCAAACACCCCACAATCACCAAACAATATAAACACTAGACCATCCAACACCTTCGCATTTAACCATCCACCTTAGCTAGATCTGATTCCACCTACAAGTTCACTAGACAATGATTTGCCGAACAATGAGTGCGACGATGATCTCTCATCATTTCACTATGAATCTCAACCATCATCACTTGATCAAGAACTAAAGCGGCCAGAACCATCCTTCTTGCACACCATCAAACCACCTCTCCATGCACGATGTCAGACCACACCTCCGACATGGTGGCGAGACTACTTCGTCAAAAGCGTCTCCATGGCTCTGGAATGTAAAACCTTTGGAGAGGCATCGTTTGATTCTTGCTAGATTACAGCCATGCGGGAAGAAATTTCATCTATCCACAAGAACAAAACTTGGGAATTAGTTCCCCTTCCAATAGGAAAAACTCTAATATCCACAAGATAGATATTTAAATCAAAACTCAAATGGGATGGATCGTTAAACAAATGCAAAGCACGTCTTGTTGCAAGGGGATTTGAACAGTAGCATGGAGTAGATTTTGATGAGATTTTTGCTCCAGTGGTGAAATAGGGAACAAACAAAATTGTCGTAGTTCTAGTTGCTCAAAGACGATGGAACTTAATACACATAGATATGAAGACCACCTTCCTCTATGGCAAGCTGAAAGAGGAAGTGTACACAACACATCTAGAAGGGTTTCTCTAGCTAGGAAAAAAATACTTAGTATAATGACAAAGAAAGGCTCTGTACGGACTTTGTCAAGCGCCTCGCGCCTCGTACAAGAAAATCGACTCTTGCTAAGATGCCAAAATTTAATCAAAAGTACCATTGACCACAATTTTTACATCATACAAGACAACAATAGAAATGGCCTATTCTTTCTATTTTATGTTGATGACCTCCTCTTCACCAGCAACAACACAACATAGATCAGGTGGTTTAGGCAACAGTTGGAAATTAAATTTGAGATGTCTACTCTTGGAGAAGAATTCGGAGTAATATACTTGGCATCCAAATTTTGACTTAATTCAGGAGGGATTGACACAATCACAATACATTGAATAGTGCCTAAATCTGTTTGGCCTTGTTGACAGTTAGCTTGTAACAACCCCAATGATTGAACATCCCAAGTTGATAATAGACTCGGGCAAAGAAGAAGTCGACCCCATACTCTATAGAAGGTATGTAGGCAAATTAATCCAGCTTATCCACATCTGCTATGATATCTGCTTAGCCGTTGGAGTGTGCAGCAGATACATATAGTAACCACAGTTGTTACACCAGCGAGGGGTCAAGCAAATTCGGAGGTATCTAAATAGAATAAGAAATCATGGAATACTATTTGTAAAGGGAGAACAATTGGCCATGGTAGGGCATGTAGATTTTGACTACGCAGGGGATAGAGCAAACGGGAGTTCAACCACTGGATTTGTGTTTCAACAGGGAACTAGTTCTACATTATGGCATTCAAAATGTCAGCTAGCAGTGGCGCTATCGAGCACCAAGGTAGAATATTGAGCCTTGTCTGATGCCACTAGAGAATTGGTATGAATTAACAGGTTATCGATAGATCTTGGAGTCAAACAAACAAACACAATTACTATCTTTTGCGACAACAAGAGTGCGATTAAATTGGCCTACAATCTAATTCTTCATCAGCATACTAAACATATCTCAAAGCACTATCATTATTCAAGGGAGAAAATAGAGAGCAAATAAATTCAAGTTCTGTTCAAACCATCCCTCAAACAACTTGCCGACTTGTTCACCAAATCATTGGGTAGATCTTTATTTAAAAAGTTTTAAACAAAGCTACATTTGACAGACAAGGAGATTACAACTCTACATTTGACAAACAAAGCTATATTTGACAGACAATCTAGATTACAACAATGGATTACACATTAAGAGTAGAAAAGTTGGGCCTCCTGCATTGATTGAAAAGATCAAAATTTGGATGAGCTAATCAAAAGCCTTGGGTGTGTATATAGACATAATAGGCATGTATACAACAACTTGGAGTGTGCTTGTAGCCTCATCTTGTATGTATATTTCTATTTATTTATAAATAGAATTAAAATATTATACAATATATATTGTCTTATACATAATGATATTTTTTACATAAAATTTTTATTCATATATTATTAAGGAATTTTTAATTTTTCATTTTTGAATACTCTAAACATTTAATTTACAAAAACTTTAGCAATGTTGACAATGATGAATGCTTTATGTTAATTTAAACATAGTGTCTAATTTTTATTCCATCTTTGTTAAAGTTTAAGCCAAAAATTGGAGATTTATTATAAAATGTGATTTGATGAAAGTTGTTATTGTTATTTTGTAGATAACATGCTAGCAATACTATTTAATTTTTTATTTAATAGTACAGCTTTTAAAGAGGTTTTTATAAATTAGTCATTCATTTATTGTCAAAAACGTCTTTATTAGCATTGATTGTAACTAATATAATTTTATGATTATTGAAATTTTGTAAAAAATATATTTTTATAATTATTTTACAACTAGAGATTACAAATTAGATAAAATATAAAACCACTATTAAAGAATTTAGAAGTAGTATAGATAGTATTAATAATAACTATATTTTAATTTATTTATAAAAAAAATATGATTATGTTATTATCTATTTCAATATTTTGTAATAAGATTATATTTTGATGTTTATGATTTGTTTAGATTGCTAAGAAAAATTTACCAAGTTTTAAAGAAGTATCATAGTTATTTAATAAAGTTTATTTTCTTAATTTTTTTTATCTAAGATGCCTATTAAGTTTTTTTTGTAAGAATGCATCTTATTTATTTTAGTGTCTAAACTAAATAAAATTTTATAAATTCAATATTTATTTAAAAATGAAATTTACTTAAATTATTACTTTTTTATAATTTAATCTAATTTTTTATTGATCTTATGGTTTTTTATTTTATTTTTATATTCACAATAAATATAGTCTTTAATTTTTTGATTAAATGATTTTTATATTTAATATAATTTAAGCTTTTTATATACAGATGTAACACCTATAAACTAAATATATTTGTTTTTATATAGTTTAATAAAAATGATATGTCCTGATAAGTGTTAAATACATGAATAAATATTTTAATAAATTTTAATATAATAAAATGTTTCGAAAGTCAAGACATCTTCTATGTTTGTTAAATTTGAGCGTTTGATGAAAAAATATGGTTTTACATACTTATGTTCAATATAAATTTATTTATTTCCGAATGTGATCAAAATAATTTTAAAATAATATTTATGAAGTTAAAATCACTTTTGCTTTGATGTATATTATGATGAGATATAAATTGGTTGTCATTTATTAAGTTTTTGAGGAAAATAAATATTATAATTTGACATATTAAATTTAAATTATGTATATATAAATATTAGTAGTTTAAAAAAATAATTTTAATTTTAAAAAATTATTTCTTATTTAAATTTAATTAATAAATCTAAAAAAAATTAAAATGATTATCATATAATTATTTATAAGTAGTGATAGTTATATACATATATATGTATATATATATATAATGGTTAGATTATAATGGCATCAAGAAATATCTAATTATATCAAATATTTTAGTAAGGAAATTAATTTTTAACTTATTAGAATATTTTAGTAACAAAGTATGCTTTAATTTTGGTAAGATGTTTTGTTAGTCTTCTTTTATTAATCTATACTTATTTTATAAAGAAAAGTTTTATTATTAGTATTAAGTTGTATATATTTTATACAAAGCTATTGAGACTATCTATTATAATTATATATTTATTCATCTATCTATACTTAAAATTTTATACTCTTTTCTCAAATCATAGAAATTTTTGGCTTCTTGTATACAAAAAAATTGTATAAATTCATACTTGAAATAAGTGTATTATATATACAACAATATGTTAGGTATTTTCTTAGGTGCATAAAAAAAATAAAAAATTAATGATAATTTTATATTAGATAACAATTGATTGATTTCTTAATTTAATCAAGTTTTAGATGTTAGATTTTATTTGTAATATGGTAGAAGAAATAATATAATAAGAATTGGTATAGGAATTGTATACATATAGTTATATTTAAATTAAGAATAGTATATAAGTTAACACTATTTGAAGTATTGTTAATATTAGATTTATTTTTTGATCAAAATAATTAAAATCTTAATGAATTATTTTTAATCTTTTACATTTAGTTATTTAGTTGTATTTATATTATTAATAATTATGTAGTTAAGAATAAAAATTTATAACCAAAATATGGTTTTAATATATTTATTGGATATTTCTAAAAATATTATATAATTAAAATATTAAATTCAATAATTTTAACATAAATGAGTATAAAATTACCATACATCTAAATTTATAAACTTTATATTTTATTTTTGTATCCAATAAAGATGTTTAGTAAAAGTATTAGGTCAAGTTTGTCTAGATAGATAAACATTTATAAACACTAATATCTTTTATATATATATATATATATACATATTTAGATATATATTTGTATTATAGTCTCTTGAAATTAGTTTTGTTAGAATTCTTAGAAAATATCTAAATATTTTTAGTGATAATAACAGAATTAGTCTATAATAAAAAAATAGTTTGTATTTTTTATTTTTATTTTTTATTTTTTAGTATAATTATCTAAAAATATATACATATAAATATAATATATTATATTTTTTTAGATTATTTTTAAAATAATGTTTTTAAAGCATCATAGATATCCATTGATTTTCTACTTGAAATTATATAGATGTATATATATATTCTAAATTATAAATTACTATAAATCACTATAAATTACTATTAGTTGATTTTAGTTGTTAACAAATCTCATGTTTTGTTTGAATTGGAATATAATACAAAAAGAACTAAAGTTATCATGTATATGTTGTATTGCTTCTAAGATTTGTTATCAATCAAAGTTTAAAGTATTAGTATATAAATGTAAAGATGTAGCATGAAAATATCTTATTTTTTTTTTTATCTTTTTTATAAATTTAATTATTAATTTTATTTAGTTTGAGTCCTATATTTCTTTTAATCATATTTATTAAATATAATATAGAAATTTATTTATATATTTATATTTTAATGATGTTTTTCAATATTTTAGGACATATACACTAGAAATGTTACAATTTGTCACATTCAAAGTATTTAATAAAAAGAGATATATTTTTTAATACAATTAAAGTCATCAATAATTTTGTTGATTTTAAAATAATTATACTTCATAGTAATTTTTCTATTTCATGTTTTAGATTAATTTGCCTATTCTTAGGATGTAATCTATTTTAGATCTGATCTAATATTAATAAAATGACCACTACTTGTATATCTTCTAAAAATTTCATTTTAATTATAAAAAATAATATTAAGATAATTTGAATTGAATTACCAACATTAATATTTTTTTAGTTTTTTAAATTAGACCAAATTTGCAAAAATTGAAAGAAGTAATTTTTGAATACTACTATTTTACAAAATCAAAATAAGTAATAATATTTAATAAACATCAATGAATAAAGAATTAATTAATTTTTAATCATCTTTTTTTTAGGTGTTGTAAAGATAATCTATACAAGATTTATCTAATCTTTTTGTAATTCTTTTCCTTTTGGTTTATAATTGTTGAAAAATGAATTTTGTTGTTTGTTGTTGTACTATTCCAACTAATAACACATCCAATATTTTACTTTTTGCAATCTTGATTAAGACATATCTTTAAATACAAAAAATAATTTTGAGATTTTACTTCTTTTGAAACAACACAAAAAGAAAGAAAACAAAAAATACTTAAGGAAATAGCACACACACACACATTTACATGCACAACGGGATGCATTTTGTTAGCATGTGTTGCGGTTTTCTTTCACAGGAACGGCTCCACCATTCGAACAATGTGTTTACAAACATCAAGGAAGTGACCATTTTCATCGACACTCAGCAGCATCAGCCTAGGATTCTCGTCTTTGTGGCATTTAATGTGGCCTGGTTGAGCTTGAAATTTAATGTGGCCTGGTTGAGATTGAAATTTAATGTGGCCTGGTTGAGATTGAAATGATGCAGTTTCCTGAAGTGCTAGATCTGCAAAGCATGCCAATGGTTCAATAACGAAATGCTGAGTAACAATTCCTTTGGCCAAGTTAGTAGGCCCTCCCTCTCAATGCTTCAATCTGAAACTGATGAACGATCACCTTTAATCGGTTCTTCGGATTCGGAACTGACGGAGTGTGTTTGTGTGTGTGTATGTGCAATCACCACATGCTGCATCCACGGCGGTGTTGTTAAGGACCTATTCCAGGAGGAGGACAACTGCATTTATGAAGGGCATCATAACATATGCACATGTGACAGTCATGTATGACCGAGACAACCAGCAGATCGGTTTACTCCGAAACAAGTGTACCCAACTGAGCAAGGCGTCGTGATCTCGAAGAAAATCTCAATTAATATGTAATTGTAATTCAACGTCAATATATGCTCGGAAAGGAGGAGAATCAATCATAGTGTACACTTAAATAGGCCAAATTCTCCTACACTATACAACATACAGAAGCGGGCCTAGATTAAGTATTACTCGTTTCAATATCCTTTGGTTCCCTTGCCTTGGGCTATGGCCGCTCTTGCAGCTCTTGCAAAGTGGAACTGTACATTAAACTATTATTTCCTGCGATTCCAAGCTATACACTAATTATGGCTGATAAAAAGAATACAGAAGCATGATGTTTCACACTGAAGGTGGAAACACAATCTGCTGAGAATTCAACAAATTACGACTTAATCAACTCCTACAGCTTCCGTTTGAGTCGTTTTTTGAAAAATTAATCTGTCTTTTGAATTTTTTTGCGACGGGATATAGAGAGCATCACAGAGTGGGCAGTCAATCAAGACGGGGTGAGGAATACCGATGCAACTGCAGCGTAAGTGCTGTAGACAGCGAAGGAAACACCAAGCAAGATGAGCACCGCGTCAATGATGAGAGATTGGCAAGAGGCAGTTGTGCCGCAGAGCTGCATGTGGAACATGGATGGGAGGACAAATGCAAGGAGAGCACAAACAGTACCCCCTACGAGAGAGATGAAGATGCCGAATCCCGGCACTGATACTGCCAGAATCGCAGTCCCGAGCACTGAGAGTCCACGAAGAGCGATGGGGAGAAGAGAGTGAAGCTGGGAGGATGGTTGCACCTTGGTCTGAAACCACGAGCTCTGTAGCAGCTTCATTTCAAAGATTTCATGCACTGGGTACATCATGACGGGGTATGTGAAGAAGAGACCAATGCACAGCCCCACTTTCACCAGGATAGTTGACAAGTCATGCGGCAGATTGAGTGTGATGATGTCCTGGGTGTAGTCTCCGAATGCCCAATATCCGATAAAGCCGAACATTAAGTAGAGGGAGGTGATCGCTACGAAATCAAGCGCCAGAATGCGGGGGAACTTCTCGGGTCTCTTCATTGAGGCTTCTAGGGTTAGGGTCATGCCGAAGCCCTCAAAGCAATATATGGCAACGCCCATGGCAAACGGAATGGCAGTTAGGGTTGTGTAGGGGTTCAAGTCCTGGAAGCTCTTGGCGCTCTGGAGGTCGTCCTTGATCACTAACGCCATAGCTGCGACGTTGCACACATCGGCGAAAATACTGAACGGGGCCAAGGAATGCAGGGACCGAAAAGTAGAGAGGATGATCTGGAAGACTATCATGATGAAAATGAAATCGGAGGAGCGGGTGGTGAAGCCCGTAACGACAGACGACACATTCTGGCCGAGAAAGATGAGGTAGGAAACACAACAACCAATTTGCGATACGCAGATGAGAATGTCGACAGTGAGTCGACCTGCGGAACCGTAAGCCATCTGTCCGAGGTCTCCATATGTTCGAACTCGCATGCCACCGCCTTTGGCAATAGAATCTTTGCACCCTATCTGCCAAACACGCAAACCCTAATCCAGACAATCCCTCTTTTCCAAAACCAAGATGGTGACAATAAAGATGCAACTAAGACAAGCTGGCTGCGCAAAGAACTTTAGACGCAAATTTGGAATCAGTGCAAAGCAAGTAGCAATTACGTTACGAGGATACTGACCAGAAGCAGCATGCAGTAATAAGTAAGGGAGGCCGCTCCCACGACGGAGCTTGCAGCAACAGCCCAACCACTCATTCGAAACGTGTAAGGCAATCCCAAGACCCCTGCTCCCACGATCGAGATGAAGATGTTGCCCGCAGTGCGCGCCACCGATGCTTGACCGCTCCCAGCATGCATTAGCAAGGGGGTCGCCTCATCTGGTTCCATCCCTGCGAATGGCGCCATCTTCACCTCCTCTTCGGCCTTCGGTCACCTGTATTGCTCCCTCAGACTCTAGATGCTCTGATTGCAGCGGAGAAATCAGGATTCCCACAGTGTTGTAGTAACTGTGAGACAATTTAGATGCTTCAGAACTCCTCCAACCAGTAGTAACTCCTGAGCGATGGAATCGAGCTACGACGCTGGTGATGTCGGATGGCTCAAGCGGCTCTCTTCAGCCAATGAATTCTCTATATAGGACTCTGAGTCCGCCACTGATACAACAAAAACTGCAGATCCTCAGACTCCCCAAATCGCATCTGCCATTTCAAATGCACTCAAATTAAATACTTCAACAATTATCTTGCGAAGATTCAGTAATATAAGGAGTCGTGCAAATGGATAACTGTTGTCCCCGATGGAACCAATGGGAGACGCACCACAGAAAGTCCAAACTCTAATGCCGAAGTTGCAAGTTTCCGCATATTTCCGCATGTGCAGGTCTCGAAAGCTGTGCTAGCCTATGAAAAGTCACTCCTGGTAGTGAGATAGAGGTGGCGACGTGAGCCCCTGCGGTTTAGCAATGTGTCGCCGTGTCACATGCGTAGGCAATAAACACCCAGGCCCGTCGCGAATCACGTTACTGGGAGTGAGTCTCGGCTGCACAAGTGGAAGTCCAAATTTCGAGCACTCTTCGCGTGATGGAATGACGCAACTGCAGGCTCGGATCACGCTCAATTAGCCTCCAGTGGCCCCTACTCTAGCTCAGCTTCGAACACGACCAGAGCTTATCTAATGGCATTCCTGTGAGATGCCTCGACTGTCAGAAATATTCTCATGCAACACCCTAGTTTTATACTCCTCCAAGGATCGCTTTTTGCTTATGGGCTCCTCTACAGTGACTATGGCACACTGGGGTTTATGGGGGTAATTGTCTTTACATATAAACATTTTTGTTTATATTTTTCTTAATGTCGGTTCGGTGCACCTGGTCGAAGCCCTGGTGCGCTGCACGTGGTCAAGAATCCTCGCTCTTTCATATGTGAAGTTGTCCTTCCTGCATCGCGAGAAAAATCCAGTCGCCACATCATCTCTGATCTCAAAAAGCAGTCAAGAAACCACTGCTATGTTAATGTCGCTAATGTCATCGTGGCCCCAAATAATTTTATTTTTGTCGATGTCCGAACATATGCTTCAGCACAAATGATCCGTTGAAGGTGTAGAAAAGTACACCAGTTTCTGAGGATACGTGTATTCTTCCCATCGGCACAGCATCCTGGGTCACGCCCTTTTGGTTAGTTTCCTTGCAGAAATTTACTATAAGATGGACTTGCCACTTGTGGAAACTGTCGTAAATCGTACAGAACTGTAACTAGGGTGTGAGAAGTAATATCATGGTGCTAGATTGCGAATCATTCACAGGAATGGATACTCTTCTCACTGTCGAATGCATGACATCCTTAGCGATCTCTGACGCTTGTTGGGACATACCAGTGACACCCACATAGCCACCACGCTGAGTAACTGAAATGGAATGATATTTTCAATTCCAGGAAGCACTTTCAAGAACCAATGGAAGTACAAGGTGCCTCTTGTCGCTAGAAACACAGGACCAATTCCTCCGATCGAAATCTGGACGAGATCAACGCTGGCCCGGATCAACCACGGCGGTTTTTCTACACAGCCCAAGTGGCATCTCAACTGTAGCAAAAATCAACTAGGTCCACCACATCTGGGTTTTAAGAAGGGACACTACAACTTCTGATTTCAACTCCATCGCAATGCTAAGCAAGTGACACGAAACGGAGCAGAAGACTCAGCGACCGAGTCGGTGGCTGGTGGACTTGTCAAACTGGGACTCAACAAGAGGCGCGGAGCAATGCATCCAGAGACATCAGCGCATGTGAGGGAGGGAGAGTCGACCATGTTCCAGTTCGCACACGAACCTGTGCCTGTGCAGCTATGCAGTAAAAACACATACAAAGAGTTAAAAACATACAAGTGTGCAGACAATGCTCTGTGGATTGCGGTGCAGGGGCACAATCCCATTCATGCGTGGTTGGCGTGTGTCCAGAATCCATCGCAGGATCGTTCACCAACTGCGTCGAAGCTCCCGCTTGACCTCAGTGTCTCAAGACTCCTACCTTGTACATGTTGCCAACATTTTACATTTATACATGTACAAAATTAGAAATCAATTAAAATCTCAAATATATTGATAATTATCTATTATATTAAGACATTGTTTAACATTAGAAACACTAATAGATTAATCTTAAAGATAATTCTTAATTTTTTTTACAAGTATATGTTATGGATGGTTTTATGTATAAACACTATATTGAAGAAACAATTAAAATTTTAGAAAAAAAAAAAAAAACTTGTTATGTAAAGATTTTTATATGACATTATAAGATTTATATAAAGTTGGTGATATGATTCTTAAATTTTAAAATTTTAAGATTGTGATTTTTTTACTTTGTAAAATAATCATAAATGTCATCAAATTAACTATTAGCATATAAATATTATATATACATACATACACACACATATACTATACCAAATTATTATAAATTTAAAATTTGTAAATTTTGACATTTGTGAGATGTTCATACAAATTTATTATTCTAAATCATCACTAGGTCTTTTTATACATAAAATTTAAATTTAATGTTAATAGAATTTATTTTTTTTTTGATGAAATATATGTATCTATACAATGTCTTTCATTGTCACAATATATAAATATCAGTCATATTTTCTAAATAATAATTTTAATTTTTGCATACCAATTATAATAAAATATGGATGCATAAAAAGTATCAAAAGATACAATAAACAATTATCAAATTGTTACTAAGAATAAATTATTCATAAACATTATATATTTACTATTTTTTCATAGAAATTATTTACTAAAAAATCATACATATGTTAATGCAACTAAGAAATATTAAAGACACAATGACAAGAAACTAAAAGATGAAGAGATATTTGAGAAATTCAATATCATGCTTAAAAATAAATAAATAAATAAACTAGACAAGGGATATAAAATAAGTCAACACTTGGATTCTGTATAATTTATGTTGCTCAGTTTGGAAATTTCTTTATCTTGCCTATTTTTTAAAACTAAAGCAACAAAGGTTTATTAAATACTTACAATAAAGGTTCTAAGAATTATGAAATATTTCTAAAATTTAAAAATTTACATAATTTTAAGAAAACTCTGGAGCAATTGGAGACAATCATGAAAACTTTTTGAAGACTTTGGTAAACTATGAAAGATTTTAAATGTTTATGAAAATGGATAAAAATATCTAAAATATACCAAAAGCTTCTAAAATGTTCTAAAACTGTTTGAGGCTCTAGTGTGTTTTATATTTGTGATAATTGTTGATACAAATTTTACTGATATTCGTTCTTATTATAAAAAATCCTATTGGCATTTAACTATAGTCATCTAGAGAACCTATATAAATTTACATAATTTTTTCCCTAAATCTAATTTACATTTAGTAAGATAATATAATATTCCAATAAAAGAAATTACCTATCTTTAACCTTTCAAAAAAATTAATTATTCAATTTAAAATATCTTGTTAATCAAAAATATTATACTTGAAATAAATATAATTATATTTAATTTTCTTAAATATAAATTTTTTCTTCAAAACAAAAAACACACACACACATATATATATAAAATTAAAATTTACTTAAAGAAAATATAAGAATTTTGGTCAACTTCAAAGGAAAGAAGATGTATTAAAAAAATTAGATAATGTTTATTAAATAATATAGTATAGATTAGAATTATTGATCTTATTATTTACAACTATGATCTCTTAAATCTTTTTAAAAAAAACATTATTAAACTTAACTCTTTTATTCTTTTCTTTTTTTTATAAAAGTAAAAACACCTAAATAGAATATTAAATAAATTTATTATTCATATACAGGATATATGATGTTAAACATAAATTGTGAAAAAAGTATTAAAATTTATGAGAGGAAAAAAATACTGAATTAGAAACAACATAGTGCTTGAGTTCTTCTATAACTTGTGGTGCAAAAGTTAACTCATTTCTTATCTTGTATCTTTTTTTATGTATGTTATTGAGACTAGATCTTATAAAAGATTCTAATAAATTTCTAAATACAATACTAAATTTAAGAAGTTTAAAAAATATTTTATGAAACTTTCGAAAGACAATAGACGGTTCTAGCAAATTTTAGAGGCTTCTAAAGACTTTAAAAAAATGTTTTAGATAAATACTATATATATATATATATATATATATAGATAATTTTGAAAAATTCTAAAAAGTGAAGGAGGAAAAATAAATAAAAAAATAGACTGACTGACACCATAAATATAAAAAACAGTCAATTTCCTAAAGATTAGAATATTAGATCACCAGATTAAAAAAGCATAGATATTTTTGATGTTATAAATCTTTTGTACTCCACAATCGATCTTGCTGGTACATATAATAATAAACTTCAATTTTTCTCTTCTTTCCCAGCAAATTGCATTCACCAACAACATTAAAATGGTAACCCAATTCCAAAAGTCTTGGAAAGGTATTCTCAAAACCCATCTTCGCCAATTGCCACCCAATTGTCATACAACCCTAATTTCATGTACGAAAAAGGATTGTTGAGGCTCTGAAAAGAAGACTCATTGGGTTCCTCATCTATCCCATTTTTATTAGGTAAATTCGTCACCACAGGAGGTCCTATAGCCGCGGAACTAGGTGGGTCACCGTGTCACAGTAACCCAGGTTGGTAAGGCCGCGGACACTTGTCCCCGCCATGTGGCCCCGCCGAGGGGTGACACGTGGAATGTGCATCACTTGGGGGGCTTGGCAGCCATGGACTGGCTGCGGCGACCACTCTTGTGCGTGTCGCAGCGACGCTGCCTGTGCCACCTCTCCTCCATAGCCCACTTACTGGTGCCGTGCTTATCCTTGCCCCAATATCCCCCTCAAATGCTGCCCCCATTGCCTTATAAAAACCCAGCTACACTAACACTGCCTTCATCACTATCACTTGGACCTGATATCTTTTCTCACAATCGTTGCAGAGGACTTGTATGCACTTTAGACGTGGAAGAAGAATCGCGAGACTTTTCGGTGTGTCGGAGGTGAGTGTCCATCGATCGTGCCTTTTGGCGTTAGGCGCGATTATGTCGCATGCTGTGTGAGTGTGTCTCTCTCGGCCACTGTAGGATGTTCGTGTCGATGCGAGTTTGTGAAATGCTAGGTCAATGTTGCTTGGTTCACAGTTTCGTACCTAGTTTGCGATCTGTCTGATTCGTTGTGTGGATGTAGAGAGCCTCTGGTGCGTAATGTAGGCTGGTTGGGACACATTTGACTTGTTCTGTAGGGTCGATCTGTCGATGGGGCTCTGGGTTTCCGATGTTTCTCCGTAGAGGGAGTTCTTCTGTATGTTTGTTTGTGGTTAGATCTGCTTTTGGAATCAATGAGCATTGCGAAGACTATTTCTCCTGCTAAAGAACTTTTCGATCGTCAAATAATTGTGATGATCTTTCTACCATTAAAGATTCCATTAGAGTCTTTGTTTGCCATGCATGTTTGGGATCGAGGATATTTGAAGCATACAGTGGTCTAATGTAGCGATTTCTTAACAACAATGCTTCCATTTCTTTTGCAGAGAGTATATAGAAATCATCGACAATCATGAATCAGTACGGAAGAGAACAGCAAGATACTGGCCTCGTCGGCTCTGGTACAGGTAATGAAATGTTCTTTCGGCGATTTGAAACACTGTTTTCCGTGGATTGATGATGAACGATCCTCAAAGGTCTCTTTTATTTTCGGCACGGAACCCCTCGCAATCTTTGGTGTAGCTCATTTGTTCTCGCTAACGATCCATCTTCTGATGGTGTAGGACATCGCGATGAATACGGCAATCCCAGGCAAGAGGGTATAATGGACAAGGTGAAAAATGCCGTAGGCATGGGCCCCAGTTCAGGAACCGGCTACAACAATCAGCCTGGTTATGACAATTACGGTAACCCAAGGCAAGAAGGATTAGTAGACAAGGCGAAGGACGCCGTGGGCATGGGTCCGAGTTTAGGAACTGGCTACAATAACCAGCCTGGTTATGACAGTTACGGGAATCGTGAGGGCATTGTGGACAGGGCGAAAGATGCGGTAGGGATGGGTCCGAATTCAGGAACTGGCTACAACAACCAGCCTGGATACGACAATTACGGTGACCGAAGGCATGAAGGATTGGCAGACAGAGCGAAGGATGCTGTAGGTATGGGGCCTAACTCAGGTTACAACCACCAGCCTGGATATGACAACTACGGCAATCGTGAGGGCGTTGTGGACAAGGCGAAGGATGCGGTAGGCATGGGTCCGAATTCAGGAACTGGCTACAACAACCAGCCTGGTTATGACAGTTATGGTACCCGGAGACAGGAAGGATTGGTAGATAGAGCAAAGGATGCCGTCGGCATGGGCCCCAATTCGGGCACCGGCTATAACAATCAGCCCGGATATGACAACTACGGTAACCCAAGACGCGAAGGAGTGGTAGACAGGGCGAAGGATGCTGTAGGTATGGGGCCTAACTCAGGTTACAACAATCAGCCCGGATATGACAACTACGGCAATCGTGAGGGCATTGTGGACAAAGCCAAGGATGCAGTCGGTGTTGGCCCCCACTCGGGTACTGGCTACCACAACCAGCCCAGCTACGACAACTATGGCAACCCTAGGCAAGAGGGAATCGTGGATAGAGCGAAAGACGCTGTGGGGATGGGACCAAACTCTGGAACTGGCTACAACAACCAGTCTGATTATGACAGTTATGGCAACCCAAGGCACGAAGGCATGCTTGACAAGGCGAAGGATGACTTTGATATGGGCCCCAATTCCGGCACTGGCTATAACAACCGGCCCGGCTATGACACCTATGGGGACCGAAGGCACGAGGGAATTGGTGACAAGGTGAGGGACGCAATCGGTACTGGCCCAAACTCCGGATATGACAGCCGCACACCCACCGGAACCGACGCTTACGTGCATGGCAACCATCCCCCTGGTATGCAAGACAGAATCACTGGCGTGAACGAGCCCTCGATCTTAGGTGGACGTGAGAATGTAGACCGCCATGGTTTTGGACACGATGGTCGCCAACATCACGGTCTGCTAGATAATGTTACTCTTCAAAGTGGCCATATTCCTGAGACTATGGTAGGCGGGCGCCGTGTTGAACCTGGATATGATATGACCAAGAGTGCTGGACATCATCGTGAGTCTACCATGCTATATCTTCTTGCAATTTATTTCGAAGTTTAGGCAGCTTGTTGAACTCTGCTAAATTGGTGGTGCTTCATGGTTTTGGAAAATCGGTGATTCTGCTGTTGTGGTGGTGCTCATTCCTTTGTGTTAACTTGATTGATGGTAATGTGGTGTCGATGCAGTTACTGATCTTGGCCATCACGGTAACGATAGCGGTGTCACTGGATTGGGCCATCACGACACTGATTACGATGAGAGGAGGGGAAAAGGATTTGAAGACCCGATTGATAACAAAACCGGACTTGGATCAGACTACGATACGACCGAGACCGGATCTGGTTATGGTGCCACCGATACTGGTGCTGCACCTCACAAGAAGGGAATCATAACTAAGATCAAGGAGAAGCTGCACCACTAGAGAAGGAAGCGTAGTAATCTATCATGTAAATGGAGATTTGGTTTCTTGCAGAAACACCTGGTGTAATTTTTGTTTCATGAAATGTGAATATTTGAGTTTTTGTTAATAATCACTGTGCTGTTTCAGTGATTGTTCAAAACAACTACGATATTTAAATCATTGAGTAACTGACCGAAATTAAATTGGTGATAAATTACTGTCATCAGTGTCATTTGCACTTTCTCCTCAATTTTTAGCGTTTGATTTTGGTTCGATTTTTACACACTGTTTGAAGGCATTAACCTCTATGATTGTTTTATTCTTTCTTTTCTACATAAGCAGCATTTTAATATATATTTCATCTCTTTTGGTTTTGTTTATATGAACTTTTTTACTGCATGAACTTACAAACTTGATGGACTCTTAAGTTGTAGGATACCAATAATTATAAACAAAAAAGGAAGAGAAAAAGACTTACTGATACTCATTATCTCGATAAATATGCTACCGAAGTACCGGTTGCCACTGCTATCGTGGTAATATAACAGCTAGGATCGATAACAATCGCCTCTAAAATGAATTAGTCCTGTTTCATTTTAACATCGTTCTGAAAAATCCAAAAGCCCATCTCCTTTTTGAATTCTCAGGCAAATGTTCCGCTACGAGCCAATTTCTGCTTGACCAACTCATGGGTTTCCTCCCTCTTTGGATTATTTGGATTTTCCATCACTTGTAAAACATCCATCGGCATAGGACGCTAGACAGGCGTGAGCCTCTCGAGCTCGTGCTGCAGCACTATACGCACATTCTCATCAACAGCATTACTTTTACACCACTCCAAAATTGCCTTGGCAGGGTTAAAGGCGTACTTCCAGCAGTTTGCAGCCAGCAAATGGTAAGAAGGGTCGTGATCTTCTAGAATCGTGATTCACAGATGCCATAGTCCATGCCTCCTGGCCTGAGCCTAGGTCTTCGATCCTTGTTTCATAGCGAGCTTGTGATCTACGCTCAGCATCGGGTGATACAAGAGAAAGGCATATTCCTGTATCCCCTTCACCTTTCTGTGTATCTCCATTCTTCTCTGCCTTGAGACAGTGATTTATCTGTGAGCCTCCAACCTTCTCCTCAAAATAGATGAGGATGTAATCGTGTTTTTCAATAAGCCCGTGTTTATTGGGTAAAAGTCTCGCGCCGATTCCAATGGGGCTCTCAACGGTATCTCCATAATCTTCATTTTGAACTGCTTAATAACAACCCCTCCTATTCGTTTTTTTTCATCCTCATCAATATGGACTTTGCCACGAGCGCTATACGAACCTGAGTTTGAGCTGCCACTAGACACATATCGGTTCATCGCCACTTAACAACTGATCAGGCCCACGCTGAAGCTGCAAGAGATCAATTTAATTGGTCAACACCTGTAACTCTCACTATCAGCTCTTAGGCCCTGCATGGGATCCAGTATGATGTATTGTATTAGTCTCCTTGCATGCTTGCTGAGAATGCTGAATCGTAGCAGCTCAGCATGAATAATTAAACCCATACACTACATACACATTTTTGCAAGACGTATTTCGATCACGTAAAAAACATCATTTTGAAACACTGGAAGACATTTTGTATCACTGTCTAGCTATGAAACACAACCAATAACCAGACAAAAAGAATTCAACGAATCGTTCGAATGTTTCAATTGTCTCAACACCTACCGAATTGGCAATAAAACGTTGACTTTGTGTTTTCGTATGACGGTGGGCGCAAGAACTGGACTGAGTACATATCTATATCAGTGCAGCTAGTTACTTCTACTAGGTCAGAGCCAACATTGCGTCACTTCAACTAACAGTCACTTAAATGTCTCCCAAAGCATGTCGACAGTCCATACCGAGGTGGGTATGATCAGCCGATTGATAAATCAGTCAGTCTGGATTAATGCTCTTCTTAAACCAGTGACCACGCAGCACCGAAAGCACTGGAGATATCATAGATCAAGGATCCTTTATAGCAATGTTAAGCAGCTTCTCGATTGCTCCAGAGCTTCTGGACCAGCCAGTCAAGCTCCATACTTGGTCACTGCATTAGCTTGTACAGGCAAAACCTTCTTCCGGGATGTCGCAACTACCGACTACAGTAGTATCTGTACACAAAATCATAATTCTATTGTGTACAGACACAACTGTAGTTGATATTTTATTCTCGGTGCTTGAATTTTAATCATTTGAGCATTTATCAAAATCCCTGCGAATGAGGGGATTCTATATTTCTGTGGAACTGGCATCCGTACTCACACGCAGAACACTAGTACCCCGGATACTCCCAATTATGTTCAACGATCCGCGGTAGGTTTGACTAGGTTAGAATCTGACACTGGATGTGTGAAAGCACATCACATGTTTTTGGTAATACATTGTTTAGTCTCAGTTTGTAGACAATTTCCCGTCTTGTAATTACATTGTGCCTTCAAAACCAGCACTGGCATGAATCTTCTTGGTGATGTACATTGTTGAAACCCTGAAATAAAATATTCAAATACTTGTACAAAATAGAATGCACAACATAAAATATTTTTAGCTTCAAATTTTTTGAATCTATTTATTTCAATAAGTCAGTTAGGATCCTATGCCCTTCCAAATATAAAAAAGAAAAAGTGATAAGTTTCAAGTGTACAATGATAGAAATATATTTTTTAAATGTTTAAAAATAGATAAATTTGTGGTTGTTCATGCAATTGATGTTGAAGTTTTTAAACCAAGCATAAGTGTTGTAAAATTGAACAATGTTTTTTAACATATGTCTACATTTGCTGGCACCAAAAAGCATTTGGAATAAGTTTCATAGTCTTATTACAATCAAAATATTTAGCAAATGGAAACTCATTGTAGGATTGAAGAATCCAAAAAAGAAACAAATGCCTTTCAGTAGTTAAATGCATTTTTCAATAAAAAATAGTCCGCCTTTTAATTTAAACATTTAGTAATCTTTATGAAATATTTTATTTTGGATGATAATACATTATTTAATATCCAACACTAAGGGATATTGAAGCTACATAAAAGTCCTCAATCTTAAACACCAAGTCAAACCATTTAGCATTTTTTTACCTCACCAATGAACCAATCAATGAATGGAGAATTAAAAAATTAGCAAAGAATCTGTGCACACTACTTGCCATCGATTCTTCAGTGTGAACTTACAAATGACCGCCATTGCTTTCATAAATAATGGAGAAAAATAATGTGCACCAACTAGGCAAAGACTTTTGTACCAACACAGATGCTATATCTTGCAAGATGTAGAGAATGAAAATCAGTTTATATACTTATGCAATATTTTTGTGGAAGAAAACTAGAACATCAATCATGTTATGATCTTTAGATGAAGCATGCCCTCTCCTTATTATGTATTGTAGACTACAATATACTACCAGTGGTAGACATTAGTCAAAGATGTCATTTTGACATACTTGTGGCAATGCCACCCATATATTTTGTAGCAACTTGAAACATAAATACTCTCTTCTTAACATGTTATTAGCACAAAAGACTTACACTTGTTTTTTGTTCTTCTTTGCTTGTTTTTCTTTGCAGAATATCTTTGTTGATATGTGGCCTTCTTGAATTCATTCTTTACAATCTTTTCTTTCTAATTTGTATATTTTTTTTCTAATTTTTTTAATTTTTTAATTTTATCTTCAACATTGATTTTGTAGTACAAATTAATTGCCTCAACTAGCTTAATGTTTGTTGCCGACTTGCCTAAACTCTCATCTTATAACTTCTAATTTTGGTTCTTTTTTTCTTTCTTTGATTATATTTTTATAAATATATTTTTTAAATTAAAATGTTTTATGATTTCTTTTAATCATATCTTGATATTTTATTTTATCTTTTTTAAAAAAATAATAATCCTTAATATTTTTTAATTTATAGGTTTTTTTATTTTTTATTTTTATCTTTGGTTTCTATTTTTTCATATTTCTTTTATTTATCTTAAATTCAAATACTTTTTTTAAGTTTTTATCTATAAATTCCTTTGACTACCATAACTATTAGGCTTTTACACCTTCAAGTACTTCTTTTTTGCTATTGGCTACTTTTGAATCCTATCAATAGATTTTAATTAGTAGAATTCTTAAAAATATAATTTAAAATTTTTTAGATATAAAAATATTAAGAATAGAAAGTCAATTTGATTATTTAAGTATTTATTAGAATTTAATAGGTTTTGTTATGGATAAACTATAGAGAAGACCAAACAAGAAATTAAATAGAAGAGTTTCAACAAAAAAAGCTAGCATAAATTTGATTAAACCAAATGAGTAAAAGATCAATACCAAGAGAGGTGAACTAAAGCTCTAACAAACATATTGTTAAGACTCAGGATCTCTTCAGCCTCAATTCCAATATATATTAAGTATTAGAAAACTTCTTCAAAAGTTCCTATATTGCTTGGAAATAAAGCAATCTTAGGATCTTTCTTTGATAACTTTTTTAATCTTCTTAGAACTTTGTAAAATCTACTAGAATATTCAAAGAACCTTTTAGAAATTTTTAAAATCTTTTAGAATATTCTAAAAATCTTCCTAAAAATTTCACCTAAAATATTTTTAGAATCTTTTAGAACCTTCTATTAGAATATTTTGAAAATATCTTACAAATAGTTGCTTTCATAGTTGTGATAAAAAAAAACTCTAGCTTTGGCTCTACTTGAGATTCTTGATCTAAAGATTCTTTAAACACTCTCCAATTCAACATATTAGATCATAAATTGGATATACTAAACTCTAAGGTTATTGTGAGTAATATGTCCTTTCTTCTTTATAATACAATATGATAGTAGAAACTTCATAGAATAGTCATTCTAAAATAGGTTTAGATTTTTAAGGATAGCGTTGATAAAAATCTTATATCTTTTGTGATATATTAATTAGATTCTTTGTTGATTTTTATATATGCTCATTAATATCATAGCCATGCAAATAAATAAAGTATTCCAACTTGTCAAGAATTAAGAACTTTTTCTACCTCATATTTTATATGATTATTTATTTCAATGTAAGGCAATGATGGTTGTATTCTTTTTAGAATAGTTAATTCTGTATAAGCTTCTAAGAAAAAAACATGAAAGATTGGATGTATATTCATGGATGTGGATAGTTCCAACCAAGAAGCCACTTGATTGATTTTCTTTTGAATACAAAATGGCCCTAATCTTTGGTAGTCCAACTTATCTCAAAACCAATTGATTTTGATATTTTGTCAAAAAAGACATTTTTTTATTTTTTACTTAAAAAGCAAGGGATTCTTTTCTAAATTAATTTAAAAATATTGTATAAAAATCTTGAGCTGCTTGTAAATAGAGCTTCAAAGTTATTTAAAGCTTTCACAATTATTTTACAAGTTCTTAAGCTCCTAGGTTTTCATCCTTTCATGTACCTAACAAATCAAGCTTTAGATAGTAACCATAATTAGCATAAAATGGTGTTTGTTGTATCAAAACATAAAGAATATTATTATAAGAAAATTCCACTAAAGATAAATATGAGGTCTAATCATTTTATTGATAGTTGATGGTATATTGTAAATACTACTCCAAAACTTAATTGACTTTTTTTATTTGGCTATTGGTTTGAGGATGGGAGGCAAAGGGAAGTTTGATGGCAATAGATCAATAATGAAGTCTATTGATACTAAAGACCATGGTTGCTTTGAAATTGGCAATGGTTATAGAAGTCTATAAGAACAATTTCAAAAAAAATTATATCTTGAATGTATGTTACTCAAAAGGATAAAGTCTTTCATAGTCTTTCATATTTGAGGCCACTAAAAATCTTAAAAAATAAGTTCTAATATTTTTTTAAATCTAAAATATCCTGCAGCTAAGAAAATATGACAAGATTGAAGAATATAAAGTTGTGTCAATCTTTTTTGAATATATAAATGATCTTTAAAATAAAAAAGATTTTCTACAAACTTAAACTTATCATTTTTAGGATGTTGCTTGAATTACAAACTAATGAATCTTTAACTGATGCTATAGGATTTTTTTTAAAAAAACTTAAATTAATAATTATAACTATAAAAATATTATAAAGAAAAAATTGTTCTAGCTTCAAGAGAGTTGCGTATTACTAATCAAATGCTTCTTCTTTAGTCTTTAGAGCAAGATATGATCTCTTTAATAAAGCTTCTGATAGTCTTTGTTGTTTTTTTTATTTTTGTCAATATGTAATTATAAAATCAAAACAAAATAATAATATATTTTAATAAGCTTGGCAACAATTCAAAACCTAAGTTGACATAAAATACTCCAATTTTTTGTAATCAATATATACAATTGTAAGATATATAGCACCTTCTAGCAAATGATGTTATTTTTAAAAAGAGTATTATTTCAAGAAGCTCTTTATTGTAAATTTCATAATTAATCTCAATAGCTGAAAACTTTTTGGAATAGAACACAATTAGGTAGAGCTTTCTATCCTTTGCCATTTGTGATAGTATAACTCCTAATGCAAAGTCGAAAGCATCAATTTCCAAATAAAAAGCTTTTATAAAATTTAGATGCATTAAGATTGGAGCAATACTAATAGCTATCTTGAAATCTTCAAAAATCCTTTGTGTTTGACGTCTCCATTCGAATTTGTCTTTGAATGACAACTAAGTGAGAGGAACAACAACTTGGAAGTAATTATTGATAAATATTTAATAAAAATTAGTAAGTATAAGAAAACATTATATATTTTATACTATCTTTAAAATTATTCACTCTGTTATAGATTGAGTTTTTTTCAAGCCTATCAATAAGCCATCATTGAATATAATATATCTCAAAAACTTTATTTTTGGCTAATGGAATACACATTTCTCCAATTTAGCATATAATCCTATATCTCATAATTTTTATAAGATTAATCTTATATATTCTTTATATTCTTTAAATATCTTGGAATAGATTAAGATATCATTACAATAGCAAACAACAAACTTTTCTAGGAATTTTCAAAAAACATCATTCATCAAATGTTAAAATATAAGTGGAGTATTTTTCAATCCAAAAGACATGACGTTATATTCAAAATGTCTGTATTTTGTCTAAAATGTTGTCTTCCATTCATTTCTTTCTTTAATCTGCATCAAATTGTACATTCTATAGAGATCTATTTTGATATAGAACTTGGCTTAATCATATTGCTGTAAAATCCTTGATATCAATGATAATGGAGAATAATTTTTCATCATTATTTTGTTGAAGCCGCAATAATCAACACACATTTGTAAAGATCTATTTTTTCTTCTTAGCAAATATAAGTACATTTATTAGAGATTTGAAATTCAAAATATAATTCTTTGCAAGTTTTTTGTTGATGTAATCTTTTAATGTTGAAAGCTTGTTCTATAAAAGATTATAAATTAGATCAAATAGTGGTTGAGATCCTTTTTGAAGATCAATGGTTTAATCATACAGTCGATGCTTTAGCAATGTGTTAGTATTTTTATTTTTTTTTTAAGATATCTTGAAATTCTTTATACTGCTCTAAGATAGCTATTATGAAGTTTACTTCTTTATAAGCTAGGATTACATAAATGATAAATGACATTTCTTTTTTAGCCATCTTCACAAAAGCCTTTGCTTCAAAAAATAAAAACTTTACATGAAAGAAAAAAAAAATTGAACTTACAATACATAGCATCAATAAGATTGCATACAGAAAGAGTATGGAATAAGATATCTCTCTTTTTCAACATCCATTATTTATAGGTGTTATTTGTTGCCTTAAAAGAGAGCCTCTACTCTTTGACTTTTATACACATGGTTCTAGGATTTTTTAGCATTTCATTAACTATGAGAGTATCTTATGTCAAATACTAATTACTCTTATTTAATCTTTGGATATTCTTTGATTGATACTTTATCTTCTTAATTTTGACTCTTGGTCCTTGACTTTGTCCTATATCCATAGGATGTTCTTTCTATATATCAAGAATCAATCTTTTAACCATAAGCAACTTATGTAAGATAATATCTCCTACAAGATAATTTATTTTACTTTTATTTTTACTTATTTACTCCAATATTCTCACTTTGTTATTGATTAAAGTCTTTCAATTCTAATACCTTTGTAAACATGTAATGTCTATCCTTTACTAATATATTTATTAATAAATTAACAAGTATATCTTTTTTTGCATAATATTTCTTATCAATTACTTCCATTTTAATCTTCTCTCTTATAAAATAATATTGAATATTAATATGTTTGGTCTTTGAATGATGCTTTGAATTCTTTATAAATGTAAGACATCTTTGATTAGCACATTCTATTAGAGTTTCTTGTATTTTTAGTACTTCAATATCTTTTAAAAGTTATCTTAGCCATATTACTTCTATTGCATTATGGCTTCCTGCCATGTACTCTGCCTCTATTATTGACCTTACAATTGTTGATTGTGTCTTACAATTCCATGAAATAGCTTCTATTCCAACAAAAAAATACATATCCTATTGTTGACCTTCTATCATTTGCATTTCTAGTCCAATTCACATTACAATAACCATGCAAAGTAATGTTATCACTTCTAAGATACAATTTGAAATAAAAAGTGCCTTTTAAATACTTTATGATTCTTTTAATGGTTTTCCAATAAATTGGTCAAGCCTTTGATATATATTCGCTCACAACACTTATTGCATATGCAAGATCCATCCTTATGTCAACTATTGCATATATAAGTGAGCTTGTTGTTGTCTAATATAGAACACCTTGCATTTGACCTTCAACTTCAAAAAATTCTTCATCCATGAGCTTCATCAACTTCAAATTTGTTTCTAAAGTTGTTCTAATAGGCTTACACTATTCCATGTTGAATTGTTTTAACTTTTCTTCAATGTATTTATTTTGGCTCATTGTAATAGTCTTCTTTGCAAGATTTCTTGCAAACTCTATTCAAATAAGATGTTGTTTATATTCTTCAAAAAATCCTTGAGTTTGATCTATATAGATGTTTTTTTTTTAAAAATTTCATTCATAAAAGCCATCTTCACATCCATTTGATGCATCTTCGAGTCCATTGCTGCTCTAATTGGTATAATAGTTCTAATGGTGGCGAATTTAGCCATGAAAGAAAATATCTCATTAAAATCAATATCAAAAACTTGTGAATAGATTTTAGCAACCAATCTAATTTTATATCTCAAAATATTATTCATTGTATCTCTTTTGATTTTAAACACCCATTTACAACTAATTGAAGATCAATTTGGTAGAAGTTGGATCAATTCTTATGTTCCATTATCTATGAGTGATTTGTATTCTTCTTCTTTAGAATTTTTTCACTTCATAGCATCCATAAAATTCATTGCATCACATAAATTCAATAGATCAGCAAAGAATACAATATTGATATGTTCTTCATGTACTTGAGGAAAGATGTGGTTCTTCCGCAATGTACCAAATTATTTTCTATCTCTCAAAGAATATTTCTTTTTACTTGATGAAGATTCATCTTTGTTCACTTCAAGGTCTATTGTAAGCTTCTTCTTTCTTAAAACTTGTCTCTTCATATTCAAAAGTTGATATTCTTCATTATCATCATCATCTTTAATATCTTCATTGTCTTCATTGTTGATTCTTGCAATTGTAGACATACTTTGATTTACTTTCTTTAGCTCTTCATCTTAATTTTTATTTTTATCATCTTCATTGTTATCATCTTTTTTTCTTTTTTTGCTAGAATTGAAGATGTATCCATAAATACACCATTACTCCCACTTGGACACATCTCCAAATACTTACAAGAATTTTTTATGCTTAAAAAATTCTATATCACAAATCTTGATGATTTTCTTGATTTCTAAATATATTAATTTATATGCCTTGATATCTTTATAATATCAAATAAATAAATATTTTGTATCTTTTATATTAAATTTGGACCTCATATAATTGGATACTTTTATATAAGCAATGTATTTAAAAAACCTCATGTGTGAAGCACAAGATTTCTTGCTACTCCAAGCTTCTTATAGAGTCATTGATGTGAAAATACTTATAGGGCACTTATTCCTTATATATATTATTATAACCATGGTTTTTGCCTAATATTCATACTTAAATTTTTGTATATGAAGCATATTCCTTTCCATCTCTACAATAATGTGATTTTTTCTTTTAACAATTCTATATTATTGTGGAGTATAAAGAATAGAGGTTTATGTTGTAATGCCTTGAATCTTCAAAAATTCATCAAAATATTTTGACATATATTCACATCTATTATTTGTACACAACACTTTGATTTTATACTCACATTGCTTCTCCAGAAGTGCCTTAAACTCCTTAAATCTTAAAAAACACTCACTGTTAGTTTTAAAGATATAAATCCATATTTTTTTTGAAAAATCATCAATAAATGTGATAAAATATCTTATTTTTTCTATTGATGGTATTTTCATTGGTCTACAAATATCAAAATGCATAATCTCCAATAATTTACTAGCACATGTTGCAACTCTTCTTGAAAATGAAGTCTTTTGTTGTTTTCTTTAGATATAATCTTCACAACCAAGTGGCATGGTATTGTGGCTGAATTCACCAAATTTCAAGCTATTTATTATAGATTTAAGTTCCTTCATGCTTTTGGCATTCAAATAATTAAGTCATCGATGCCAAATTTTAAACTTATCTTCATTTTGTGGAAAATCAACAAATGCTGCTACTTCAACTCTATTCACCTTCTTATAATTGATGAAGTAGAAGTTGCTATTTCTAAAGCCTTTGGAAATATTTTTTCTATTCAATATCTTCACAAAATATCCATTCATATCAAATTGAACCTTATAACCATGACATATAAGTTGGTTCATTGAAAGGAAGTTCTTTTTCATCTTTGGTACATGTAGGACTTCCTTCAATTTGATCCTCTTGATTTGGTCCTTCACTACAATTTCTACTTTAATCGAGCCAATTCCAATCGTTTGTACTATACTATTATTTCTCAATAAAATATTTATTACTAGAATTGCTTTATAAGTATCAAATGAATACTTATATGGTATCATGTGCATAGTAGCATCCAAATCTATAATCTACTTAGATATGGCAGCCATGGAGGCTCCTTCACTTGGCATGAAAATATAATCATCTCTACCAAAACTATCACAAAGATTATTTACATTCTTTCTATCTCTTTTTTTGGATTTATAGCAATTTTTTACAAAATGATATAGCTTTTTATAAATATAGCAATTTTTTATATTTCTTTTTAAATTATTACATTGATGAAAATGGTTATCTTTGCAAAATTATCACTTTGCAATTTTTTTTTTCCTCTTGGTCACTTCATGAGCTAGTTTTAACATTACATAATTCATGGTAAGGTCTTTCATATTCATAGATTTTAATACCACAATGAGATAGTTATATAACTCTAGAAGGCTTATAAGTAATATTAACAAAATTTCTCTATCATCAACTATTATATCAATAAGTGCTAGTTGGCTTACAAGTACTTTTATTTTCTTGACATGAGCCATGAAATCATCTCTTTCTTCTATCTTTACCATTAAAAACTTCTTTGTCTATAGAATATTGGCAAGGTTTCTACTTTCATAGATGTTGCAAAGATTCTTCTATTTTTTTTATTAATCTATTATAAGTGATTATATGTAAAAAGTCAGTATCATCAAGATTTATTGTAATTATCTCAAAAGCCTTCTTTTCACAATGTTTATATTCTTTCACCTTGATATCAATATTATCACTTGAAGGCTCTTTACTTTCATTAATAATATCCCAAAGGTCCAATAAAGCCAATAAAAGCTCCATTTATTTCTTCCAATGATAAAAATTATTATCTCTAAACTTCTCAATGATTCTAAAAGGTTCACCTTTATTTAAAGCCATATCTTAAAAAAAGGTGTATTAAATAAAATAATGAAAAAGAAGATAGAGCTCTCAAAATCAACAATAAGATGTTGTCACCTTAAAAATCTAGAATGCCCTTTTTGTCAGTAAACTAGTGATTTTATTCTTCAATCACTCTCAATTTCATTCATCACACTTCTCACAAGTCTTATATTTGATTAAAATCACTTGTATAAGTTTTTTTACTCTTCAATCATTTCTAATCTTACAAAGCACCTCTTATCACCATAAATTATTCATTATTTCTTCAAAAAAAAATCAAATTTGTAGCCTCTTTTACCATAATATAAGCATATGGCTTATTCAAATTAATGCTTCTCTCCTATGCTATAAGAGATTTGAATTGTACTCCATTAATTTGCATATTATCAACTTTGAAGTAAAAAAATAATATATTTGTTGAAGCATCAAAGTATGAATTTTTAATACATTGTTTTGTCAAAATCCATAAGTATTGAACTTGTCGGCATTCAAATAATCCATTATTGTACTTAACAACTTGACCAATGGCTTTATTGAGTATTTAAATATTAATTAATAATAATAATAATAATAATAATAATAATAGGTCTTTCATATTGTCTTTTAGTTCCTCATAGAATTGGCTTATAAGAGCTTTTCATCTCAATTGATATCATAAGCCAATTGTCCAAAATTAAATACATAAATTAATGCAGAATATGATCTTTGATGTTATCATGGAGAAAGAATTTGCCTTGAGAAAACATAAGGCATCTCACCATTACTAATTGTTCTACTATCTTGAAATTTTAGAATATATATAGCACTTCATAAAACAAAAATCTTTCATAATTTTCTTTGTCCCTCGTATCAACAAATCCCTTCATTAAAAATTTATAAAACAATAAAATAAGAAAGAAAAAACCTCCTAAGAGAGTCCTTATATCTTTCTTCTAAGAGAATTGCCACCATTTCAAAATCTTAAATCTTATTTTATTTCTAAATCCTAAATCCTAAATCCTACTCCAAATCTTAAATTTTAAATCTTAAATTTTATTCCAAAAATCTTAAGTTCTAATTATTTTTTTATTTTTTTATTTTTTTAAAAATTTTGTATATTTTAAAAGAAAAAAAAAAAAAAAAAAAAAAAAAAAAAAAATCAAGTTGAGGATTCCAAAGGATTGATGCCATCTCACTTTAGCCACTATCAACTTGTAGTTTTTTCTTTTTTAGGAAAAGCTATATACCAATCTATTAAGAAGATGAATATATAGAAAGTCTAGGTACCACACATCATGTACTTATTCACATCCAATATAATCTCCTAATGCAAGTATTGTAAGGCTAATATTTTGGATATCCTTAATAAATATATTGAAGATTTTTAAAGAATATTTTTTCTTTCTCTCTTTTATGTACTACTATGGAGTTTCAAATTAAAGACCTTCTAGATGCTACTAAAGCATCTTATCATCCATCCACCTCCACAAGCTCCAAGTCACTACCTAATGTCCAAAGCCTCAAGTCTTTTCTCAATAAGCTAGATACTTGATCTCTTTTTCTTCTTTAAATCTCTATTTTTCACAAATTATAACTTTTTTTTCTACAAAATTTTACATATCTATTTATAAACCTATTAAAAAATTATATATTAAATTTTATATTAAATAAATATTCTAACAATTAATTATCCTAAATCCTATTTTTTTTGTACAAACTTTTTTTTCTAATAACTATAATACTTCTTGCTAATAAGATTCATTCATCTATATATATATATATATATATATATTCTAAATATATTTTTATCAAACTTTATTTTAATTTTAAAACTTAATTAATTGATTAATTTTAATTCTTAATTATTTTTTAGATATTTTTTTAATAAAAAAATAGAAACTAAAAATTATTATATTTTATAGTTCTTATTTAGTTTTTATATATTATAAAAAAATATAATATGACATCCATTCCCTCCAATATTATACATCCTCTAGTATATACCATTAATCTTCTTCACTTTCTTTAGATTTTGTCAATATTATCTTAAATTCTTCATCTTCTTGATTTTCTTCCTCTTATTTATATCAAGAGATAACATTGTCTTTTTTTATTGAACCTTGTATTTCTTTGTTTAAAAGCCTTCATTTTCTTGCATGCCACTAGATTTTTTATAATTATTCTATATAACTCACATAAAAAATAAGTGATATTGTCATAGATTATAGTTATTACATAAGGTCCAATCTATTTCTTTGCAAACTTCTTTACTATGCTATATTGATGGATCAATCTATTATTATAAATTAAAATCTCATCTCTAACTTCTATGGAGTTAGGTCTTAACTAGTGTGTTTATCAAATCTTTCTTTGTTCTTCAACTAAGCTATTTTTAACATCTTTATTGTTGCTTCAAAATCTTTCAATAGCCTCCCTAATTATTGAAGGCAAAGTTCTAATAGGCTTTCTCTATCAATTCTATCTTTTCAAAATAAAAAAAATCCATGTATGATAAGATTCCTTAATTGACATCATTGATTTTTGCCCTAGTATCAACTCAATGGGCATATAATTGATTATTATACAATGAGTGGTTTTATCAATCTACAATACAAATGAAAGCAATTTTGGCCATTGCATTGACTTACCTTTATAAGCTTTTACTAATGCATTAATAATAAAAAGATGATTCTTTTTATTTTTATTATTTGTTTTCAAATTATAAAAAGTGGTCAATTTTAATTCAACTCCATATCTTTTGAAGAATTTTCTTGCCTCCATTGCATCTAATTTTCTTCTATCTACTCTTATCTTTTCAATGCTTTCGTATCAACTAAAGATATCTTTCTATATATTTTACCATACTCTTTCTATAGACTTGGTTCTTAAAGATCTTCTTTCAACAAAATTTGATAATTTCTTTTTTGCTAAAATCAAATATTTCATGCTCCAAAATTTAGATGGCATAGCTACTAAATCATATATCTATTGAAAATGTATAAAAAGATGATAGATAGGTCAAAATCTATCCTTATTTTTAATCTTAGATTATATTTGGTAATCTATGTAAGAGCTCATAAAGTCCTCTACATCTTTAAATAGTTCTTTTTACTAATATCTTTTTTTGATTTTAATATAAATAGTCCAAATTTTTCTATATCCAATCCAAAATATATCATAAATTTTTTTTAGAATCTTGTTTTTAGTCATTAAATCTTCTACCACCTGCAATGATAACTTATCATTCTATTTAGTCTCATCTATAAAAATCTATCTTTAAAAAGGTAGCCATAAGATTGATATCAAATATCCTTAAAAGTCTCATCCATCCAACTTTCTTATTTCTTTATTATGGTCAAATAAATTTCAATAACCTTAGGTTTCCTTTCATATAGATCTTTGTAGAAGACTTGAATTCTATCTTTAAGATTCATTTAGAAAAGATGGAGATAAAAAGACTTATGAATTCTATCTTTAAGATTCTAACTTTTGTAATAATATTGCATGTTTTTCTTTTGAATATAGTATCAATCTTATTTAAGTTTGGTTTACTACCATATTTTTTACATATATGTTCTACTATTAGAATTTCTTTAATTCCAAAATTTCATTTTTTTAAAGATAATATCAAATTTATTGATTGAAGCTTTTCCAAAATTTGAGCCACATTTTTAATATATTTTTTAATAAATATTTTACAACCATTTACATTAATAGTTTCATCTATTTTTCATACTTGTAAATTTTTATTATTATATCAACTTAAAATGGAATAATCTTCTTTGACACAAATTATTTCAATATTTGATTCATTGTATTTTATATATGAGCCATTGAATTGGTTGCACCTTGAGATAAGATATACATCCTCATCAAATCCAAAGAAATTTTTATAGTTGTAAGATTTATATTTTTTTTTGCTAATTAGAATTAATCATATCTTGAATATAAGTCACCAATAGAATAGATAGCATGATTAGCAAATTATTCCACTACTTCATCTACAATCAATTTGAATCTTATATTTCTAATGGTTGCTTTGTTTGTTGGTTACATATCTTAAATGAATTTCAATGCTCTTAATTTCTTAGGCACTCAGAATCACCTATTTGAATATGGAGCAATTAAAGGTTCTAGAATTTTTATCTTCACTTTTTTTTTTTCAATAATTCTATTAATTTAAGAAATAAAGCTTTTTATATTAGAATAGGTTTCAAATTCTATAAAATATATAGTACAATAAAAATTACCATTAATACAACAATATTAAAATCGACACAAACTCTCTCAATAAAAGTCAAGGCAAATTCCTTACCATGTCTAATAAACATTTCTTCAAACATCTTTTTTTTTGGTATTGTTAAAAATTCATTCCTTCCAATCTTTAATTAAGCCAATGACTTTTTAATGAATTAATATCTAATCTTTTGCTTCTCCTTTAGCTCTGGATCTTTAAATGCTTGCTTGATATGTTCTATGATATTGAGTGGTACTTGAGTAGCTATCAAGTTAATCTTCCTAGCCACTAACTTATACTTTGTTTGAACCATAGCTTCATACTTTAGTCCATATCTAGTACCATCTTTCACACTTTCTATTACCTCCTTCAATTCTTTATAAGCTTTTCTTAAATTCTAGTTTCCATTTTTGTAGCAGTAATATAAGATTTACTAAGAATTATTAGATATATAGCTAAATTTTATACAAAAATGTTTTGCTCCACCTTCACATCTCCAATCTTTGTCTTACTGTTGGTCAAGCTCTATAAAGATCTCCTTATTAATTATTTGATGCTTTAATTATCTATCCATGATTCATGTCAATTGACCACTTATCTTCTTAATATATCTTTTTTAATATAATATTAATTTCTAACCTATAATCAATCAAAGCTAACACTAGATTATTTAAATCACCAAACTTTACTTATATCTCTGTGTTTGTTTTAGTCCAATAAAAAATTAAATAGCTCACTTTATCTTCTTTATGATCATTATACTTAATTAAATTTGTAACTAGAATTTCTTGTGTTTGATGTACTCCTACAAACATATTATTATTGATCAAAGTCTTATCTTCTAAATTTTCTTTTTTTTTTACTCTTGACATTGCAAATTAGGCAAATACATGTCCTATCTCTTCTTCTTTATCTTGAATCATTTAAGCATCTAATGTCTCAACCATAATAGTATCAATTGTCATTTGCTTCTTTGTTTTTATTACATCAATGATCAACTCATGGAAATCTCTCTTTACTATATCAAGAGCTTTTTTCAAAGTAAATTTAATTTTGGCATCCAAAATTTTCTCTTCAAAAATATTCTTCATATCAGTAGATGTTTTAATATTAGATTAAATTTTATAAGCAAGATTTTTACCTTTGGCTTTCTCCAATGCATCTTTTTTTTCTCTTTCTTCTTCTTTGACATTCTGTTTTTGTTGGAAAGTTTAATAGAATTTCTTATTGAGTAATTCTATTTCTTTTTTCTTCAATTATAACACCATATAGACCAACCAATTATTGATCTTCACCTAAAAAAGCTCTAATGCTCATAGAATCAACCAAATCTTTCCACCTAGTTATTCTTCTAATAACCTCAGTTCTTCTCTTCATAGTATTAATTGTTGGTGAATCTACAATCTTTACTTTTCTTTGTCTCACTTTAATGGCATAAGACTTTTCTTCTCTTTTAGATGTGGTACTATTCTTATTGATTTATTCATCTACTAATTTCTTAATACTTTATTTTTCAAAGTTGGACCTTAGAAGCTCATTAAAGCTTAAAAGTCTTATCTTTCTTTCCTTGAAATGAATAATACTTTTTGTGATTGCTACTTTATAGTTATCACATTTATCATACTTGTGGCCTAGACTATCACACTACCTACATCTTTTTACATATTTTCTAGGTCCATCCAAAATATTTGATGTACTAGGTTTTTTAGATCTTTTCAATTTTGTCATTTCTATCTTCAAATATCTCATGCTTTTGATTAATTCTTTCAATGCTTCATCATAAGTAACCTTGCTTATCTTTTGAATTGATGAGGAAGTTTGGATAATAGACACTAGATTTAATTGTATCAATTAATCTCAAGGCTTGAGCTTTTGTTATTTAGCTAAAAGTCCAACTACTTCTTTTATCTTCTTTCTATTATTAATGAAGCTATTTTCAGATGTCCTATATATTAAATAAAAGAGTAATTTGTTTCTAAAATTATTATTAATTATTTGTAAAAATAATTAAATTTTCTTTATATCAAACGATTATCTTTTATACCTTGGTAATTGACTAATTTTTTTCTTGAAAGTCTTAATTAATTTGCTTAGGCCCATTTGATATTTAGGCTTTTGCTTAATTTATTCTAAAAATGATCTCTTGGTCATTCTTTTTGAATCTTCTTCAAAAAAATTATCTTTGAAATATTCCACAATTTTATTTTAAAAAATAGAATCTTTTTGCAACTCTTTCACTTTTCTTTTAATCTTAGAAACAATAGGAAGATCAAAAGTAGAGATTATTTTTATCTTTGAAACTTAATGTACTTCTATCTCACATATGTAGATCTTTAGAAATTTGATGATATTCCTTCCTTCAATTCTTCCAATATTATCAACCACAACTTTCAAAGCTTTTTTGGTACCTTTGCTACACTCTTAAACTTAATATTTTTGCTCCATGAATTGCACAAATGTTCGAAATAAGTCATTTGAAGTAACTCTTCTTCGTATTTCAAAACCTGAATAAATATCCTCTATTATTTGTAGTAGAATAATAAGTTCTTCAAGGTTCTCTCAATGGAAGTACCAATATGTTATGGAAAGAGATTTTTCCTTGAAAAAACACAAGGCTTTTAATTGCTACTAATTGCCTTACTATCTTACAATTTTAGAACATATACAATACTTTATAAAATACGAATCTTTCATAAGTTCCTTTGTCCCTCATATCAATAAATTCCTTCAATAAATATTTATAAAAAAATAATATAAGAGAGCAAAAATTTCTTTAGAGAGTTCTTATATCTCTATCCTTAGAGAATTTCCACCATTTCAAAACTTTAAATTTTATTCTATTTCTAAATTCTAAATCCTGAGTCCTACTCTAAACCTTAAATCCTAAATTCTAAATCCTATTTCAAAAATCCTAAATCTTAATTATTTTTTTATTTTTTTATTTTTTTTGAAGTTTGTATATTTTAAAAGAAGAAAAAAAGTTAGATTGAGGATTTTAGAGGATTGATGCCATTTCACTTTAGCTACCACCAACTTGTGGTTTTTTTTTAAAAAAAAAAATTATATATCAATCTATCAAGAAAACAAATATATAGAAAGCATAGATATCACACATCATGCCATTGTTAAAGAAGATTCTTTGCTCTTGCCTATAGGCAACAATTTCCCTTTTCATCCAACATAATCTCTTAATACAAGTATTGCAAGACTAATCTTTTGGATATCCTCAACAAATAAATTGAAAATTTTTAAAGAATATTTTTTCTTTCTCTCCTCCATGTGCCACTATGGAGTTTCAAATTAAAGACCTTCTAAGTGCCAACCAAGCATTTTATCATTTGCCCATCTCTACAAGCTCCAAGCTGCCATTTAATGCCCAAGGCTTAAAAAAAAATTCCTATAAACTAGCTGCTTGATCTCTTTTTTTAAAAAAATCTTTTTTTTTTATAAACTATATTCTTTTTCTACAAAAATTTACATATCTATTTACAAACCTATTAAAAAAATATCTAACAAATTATATATCAAATAAATATTTAAATAATTAATTATACTAAATCCTATTTTTTCTTATACAAACTTAATCTTTTTTTAATAACTACAATACTTCTTGCTAATAGGATTTATTCATCTATACTTATATATATACTATTATAAAAATATTTTTATTAATTTTTATTTTAATAAAATAATTAATTAATTAATTAATTTTAATTTTTAATTATTTTTCTAAATATTTTATTTAATAAAAAAATATAAACTAAAAACTTTTATATTTTATAGTTCTTATCTAGTTTTTATATATTATGCACAAATACAATATAACAAAGTAATTAGTAAATCTTTATTGTCATCCCTTGGGCTTTGTCATATTCTTCAAATGCATCAACAAATATTTTTAAAAAAACTTCAAAATTACTCAAGATTAGAGATAACTTCTCAAATAAATGAATAAATCAAGATAAGGCTTGTCTTTTGACTAAGGTTCCAATTAAATCAACTCATGACTCTTCTATTGGATAGTGCTCAAATTGAAAAAAAGTTAACAATCAAATTTGGTTAACAAATCCTCAAAACTTGGAACATGTGCTATCAAATTTTTCTAGAAGATTAATTTGAGGCTCCTTATATTATTAAATAGGTAAATTTTCTTATTGAGATATAGATGTCACTGCCTCCTTAGATGTAAAAGCTTGAGAAAGTGGTTGCATCATAAATTGAACTGCTCCAAATCTTACAATATCATAAAATCTTATAAAAAATTCTTCAATTTCAGCAGTTTTATGAAATAAGGCATTTAGCATATTCACAATTATAATTTACTTGGACTTAGGAGATTCAACCATACTAATATCTTCACCTCCAACTATCTTGAAAGAAAAAAAATGATTTTCTAAACAATATCAATTTAGAAGCAAGTACTTTATAACCTCTAAAGGACTTAGATGCATTCAAGAAAAAAAATAATCCACTTTCTATCAAAAAAGATCAAGCTCTAGTATTGATAAAAGCTCAATCTTAACAAACTTTCATAGATACACTGTATAGAAGATTGAACAAGTTGAACAAAAGAATTTCAACAAGAAAGCTAAAATGAACTTGATTAAACCACATAATTATAAAATCAACACTAAAAGAGATGAGCTAGAACTCCAAGAGATGTATTGTGAATACTAAAGATTTTCTCAGCCTTGATTTCAATATATACTAGGTATTAAGAAGCTTCTTAAGAAATTCTCATGTTGCTTGGAGACAAAGCAATTTTAGGATTTTTCTTGGACAACTTCTTTAATCTTTTTAGAACTTTTTAGAATCTATTAGAATATTTTTAAATAGTTTTAAATATTTAAAAAATATTTTTAGAATCTTTTAAAACCTTTTATTAAAATATTTTTAAAATCTTCTAAAATCTTTTAGAAATTAATAGAATATTTTAAGAATATTTTAAGGATTTTTAAGAATATTCTTAAAATATTATTATTAGATATTTATGATAAGTTTTATAAATTAAAATATTTTTACTTAAAAAATAAAAATAAAAATAAAAACTATAAAAATAGAATCTTAAAAAATCTTAGATATAATTATTTTAATTGATTTAGTATTTTATCTTATTGATGAGAGTTAGTATTTAGTTATTGAAACTAATTTCTACATTGGCTTGCTATCTAGATGTATTACTTATAAAAAAAACCTATAAAAGTTAGTTTTAGAAATAATAAAAGTATTAAAAATTACTCTAAAAATTTATAAAAATATTCTAAATAAATTCTAAATAAACTCTAAAATCATTCTAAAAATTCTTATCATATTTTATATTATTAATATCAATTTAAGGCTATAATTTCCTATATTTATGATTTTTATGATAGTGAAATTAATTTAAATCTATTATAAATCCTATTTTCTATATAAATAATTAAAAAAACATGAAATTCTTTCTCATGCTTTTTTTAACTATTAACTAAAATTTATAGTTTTTTACAAGTAATACATATAGAAAAAAGACAAATATAAATATTGATCTTAATAATTAACCTTTAATATTCAAAAATAAGTAGAAATACTAAATCAAATAAGATAATTGCCTCCAAGACTTATTAAGACTCCATTTTTAAAACTAACATTTTAATTCTCTATTTATCTAAAAATTTCTACACTATTCATCATATATTATAATTTTGGCACTCTAAATGCATCTTTTTTTCTTAAAACGACTAGTGAATTGATTTGATGACTCACACATGGCGACCATCTAGAATGATTTACAAAAGAAAAGAACCAAGAACTGATCCTCTAAAATGCTATTAATTAAAAAGAAGAATTGTCTTTGGAAGTTTTTAACAATTATCCAAGACAAAAATGAATGAATTACTATTAATCTAAATAAATTAAAATAGTTTTTATTCTACACATCAAAACAAAGAAGATAGAAAAAAATTAAACCTAACCTTTAAAACTAAAGATTTTAGAAAAAAAGAACCAAGGCTAGGGATTAAAAAGGTAGTATTTTTAGACTCCTCCTCAATATGAGAGGATTTTAGTATTAAGTCTTTTAAGGCGTACATATCTATTGAATGTACAATATTGGTCTTTCTTGCACTAATACTAGTTCATTAAAATAACTCATTTTTTTAACTAGATTCAAACTCAAAACACTCAATTAACACTCTCTCCTTTGACCAACACTTCTACAATCCTTAGATGATTAAACAAGACTTAACAATCAATTCTTATCATATGATTTTATTTATTTATTTATTTATTTATTTTTGACTCAAAATCATGAGAGTCTAATCAAGTATTCTTTTTTTTCATTTAAAATATCTATGATTGTTTAGTAAAAGAATTAAATCAAAAAGTAGATAAGATGAATGAATATAATTATTCCTTGTCTTAAATCTTATTATTTTAGTTTTTAAAATTTTATCCAATTTTAATAATTTTTTATTTAAGAAGTTGCATAAAGATAAATAGAAGGATGAGATGTTTGACCATGTGTGTAATAAAGATCATACTTGATATTCCTTACATTGATTGTCAAAAGTTCTAATAGGAAAATCTTCTTTGTTGAGTATTTGTAACCATATTGAATTATTTGGCAAGACTTTTTTTACCAAATAAAGACCTAATCATACAACATCAAATTTTTCAAAAAAAATTAATATCCTAACATCTTATAAGAGGGCCAACATGCTAGGCCTTAAGGTTCTAATCTTGTATTGTTTGACAAAAGCAATTTTTTGTTGTTGTTGTATAATCTCTATTAATTGGTATTCTACCTTAGTGAATATTGAATTCTCATTTTTCAAAGTCACATCCATCAATTTGTAATCAAGATCGTGTACATGAAGTTACTCTATGGATTCTTTATACCAATCATTTGACAACATAATGAACTAGAAGTGGAGTTAACAACCTTAATAGATAATATTTATTATAAAGATGTTTTTGGGATAAATTTTAATGGCACTCAAGTTCATAAGTTAGAAGACATAATAAAATAAGGTGACTTTAATTTATCATTATAATTCAAACAAAATTTTTGTAATCTTATAGTTGAAAATGATATAGCCATCTATCCACAAGTATCAAATGATTGATATAATGGATCTAGAAAATAACCTCATGTGTACAATTTGGATTATAAATTGATAGATGTATCTTTAAAGAATAAGGATCCAAAACTCATTAAGATGGCAGTTCAATTTTCAGAAGATGAATTATCAAGTTATAAATTGTTGATAATAAAATATTAAGATATGTTTGTTTGGTCTTACAACAATCTCAAGGATATATCTTCCAAATTAGCTCAAAATTGTATTTTCTTTCTTGTTAATTCAAGTCCTATTAGACAAGAGAATAAATGAATGAATCTCAATTTATAATTAATTGTAAAAGTTGAACTAGAATTTTTTTTTAAGGTGGATTTATTCAACCTATAGAAATTACAAATTGAATTTCACCAATGGTCTTTCTTAAGCAAAAAAATAAAAAACTTTGAGTATGCATAGCTTATAGAAAGTTTAATAAGTATACCTAAAAAGATTATTTTTTCTTTTATTTATAAATACCATTTTAGAAGAGGTGGCTAGGCACAAATTATATACATTTATCAATGGATATTCAAGCTACAATCAAATTTCCATAGCTCTGGAGAATCACCATAAAATAACATTTATTATACTTTGGAGCATATTCATCTATGTTTTCATGTCTTTTGGACTTTGTAATGCTCCTACAGCATTTCAAAAGGCTATATTATATGTCTTCTTGAATTTACTACATAAATTAATGAAAGTATTCATTAATGAGTATAGCACCCGATCTTCTAAAAGAACACATTACAATTGTATAAGGCTTAGTCTTCAAAGATATACAAAAGCTAAGATTGCTTTAAATCTCAATAAGATATTCTTAGTAATTAAATAAAAAGTTATATTAAAATATGTACTATCAAGAAATTATAGAGAACCAAACCTTGAGAAGGTTAAGATAATCATGGAATTAAATATTCTTTTAATAATCAAAGAAATACAAAGGACCTTGAAGCACATAAGATGGTATTAGAAAAAAATACATAAATATGCCACCACTTTCACATCAATTACTAGACTTCAACAAAAAAATATGAAGTTTGAGTGGAGTTAAAAATGCCAAGAGGCATTTGATATTCTTAAGGCAAAGTTTAGCTTTTGCTTTGTTTTAAGGCCACCAAATTGGTTATTACCTTTCCATGTGCTTTGTAATTCTTTATTAGTTCCAATAGGAAGTACCTTATATTAAGTAAGTAGAGAAAAAAGACAAAGACTATTCCATAGCCTTTGCTAGAAGACAATTAAATCTAGCAAAAAGAAATTACACTACCACAAAACAAGAATATTTTGCCATAGTTTTTTTTATTAAGAAATTTAGATACTACTTCCTCTTGAAGCCAGTAGTGTTTTTTGTAGACCACATAGCAATCAAGTACCTTATTAACAAAGTAGATTTGAATGATAGATTAGCAAGATGGATGCTTCTACTATAAAAAATTGATTATATAATAGAATACAAGCCAAGAAGGATGCATATGCAAGCCAATTACTTATCCAAGTTGTCAAAAAAAATTAGTAAAGTCCAATCAATGACACTTTAATAAATAAGAGTCTATATATTATTTCAACTGCTTCTACTAAGTATGAATTAATTACCAATTTTTTAATAATCCAAACCATGCCTTCTCAATTATCTAAAAAATAATGTCAAAAGATCCAAAACAATTTTAGTCATTTGGCCATAGTTGGTGGTAAATTATATAGACGTGGAGTAGATGGGATGTTACAAAGATGTGTGATGGAATAAGAAATTCCTATGATTTTATCAATATATCATAATAATACATGTAAGAGTAATTTTTTGGATATTTTGATTAGACAAAAGATCTTTAGAGTTAGTTATTATTGACCCTTTTTATTCTAAGAGGTCCATAGATATACTAGGACATGTGATACATGTTAACAATATTCTAGAAATAACCTTCAAATGAATTTACCCCTCTATATATCCTTATCTTTAGTTTTATTTTAAAAATGGGGCATCAAATATGTTAGAGAGATTTGCTTCAATTCCACTAATGGAATAAAACACATATTAGTATCAATCAAATACTAGACTGGTGAATTGAAGCAAAAATAATTAAAGCCAACAATGCAAAGTAAGCAACAAAGTTCCTATACAAACAAATTATCATTAGATTTAGATATCTAAAAATCTTGATTAGTAATATAAAGAAGGATTTTTTGAATAAAGTGATAGAAGACTTAATTTCAAGGTTTAAGATTGACTATAAGAAAACTATCCCATATTACCCTCAAACTTATAAATACACAAAAAAGATAAATCAAACTTTAATGAATATCCTTAGAAAAACCATCACAACTTCTAAAAAGAATTTGAATATAAAACTTCCTACAACCTTATGGACTTATAGAAACACATTTAAGGTGACCATTCAAGCCATCTCATTTTTCTTGGTTTATGGCATAGAAGCCATTTTATCAATTGAATTCAAAATCTCTTCTCTTCAAACTGCCTCGATAGAAAGATTTTTAACTAAAAAATCTATAATGGATAAATTGGAATATTTAGAAGATCTAAATAAGATAAAGAGAAGGAGTATCCAATATATAGATGCTATATAAAGAAGAAAGAAAATAACCTTTAACAAACAACATAAAATTAAAAATTTTAGGCTTAGCATGTTGGTCTTTTTACAAGATACTAGGAGATTAGATTTCTCTAGAAAATTTGATGTCATATGATTCAACCCTTATTTGATAAAAAAAAAAAAAAAAAAAAAAATCTAAATAATTTAATATAGTTACAAATAGTCAACAGAGAAGTTTTCTCTATTAGAACTTTTAGAAGTAGATGTAACGAATATAAAGTGTGATTTTTATCGAATATAAAGATAAATATTTTATCTTTATATTCACCTTTATCCAAGGCTTTAAATAAAAAAATTATCATAATTTGGTTGACTTTAAGAAGTTAAACATTAGAATTCAAAAAAAGTAATAGAATTATTTAGTAGTCTTTTTTTTTTTCAAATTTTGTTTCCTTCACCATGCAACCAAAGAAATCGCAAATGAGTAGAGATGATACTTTAATTAAATTTTTATAATTTTTGACTATAAAATAAATAAAATATATATATATATTAGGATTTGTGAGTATAAGTCATGTTTAAACATCCAAGGGTTGTAGAAGTGTTAGTCAAGTGAGAGGTTGTTAATTGAATTTCCCAAATTCAAATCTAGTTGGAAAAAATAAGTTATTCCAATGAGTTAGTGTTAGTACATGAAAGACCAACATTGCACATCCAACAAATATGTAGGCCTTGAAAAGCTTAATACTAAAATCGTCTTTTATAGAGAAAGAGTTTAGAGGTACTACTTTTTAATTTTTAGCTTATTTTGAATTTATCAAATATAAAATTAGATTTTTTTTATTTTTCTTTTTTTTCTTTGTATAATTCTATTGAACAAAACCAACCTTATTTTATTCAACTTAATAGGAATTCACTCATTCTTTTACTGAACTATTGTTAAAATTCTACAAAAATTCCTCTTTAATAAAATTATAGAAGATAATTCCAAGTTCTTTTCTTTTGCAAGTTATTCCAAATGGTCACTATTTGTGAATCACCAAATTAACTCACTAGTTGTTTTGGAACAAAAGAATGTATTTAGAGTGCCAACAATGCAATTATTAGGTGAAGATTAGGTTAAAGGAGTTAGAAGAAGCCAAAATAATGTTAGTAGGGAGAATACAATTTAGTGTAAAAAATCTAGTAGAAATCTTCAATATAAAAGGTATCTTAGGAATATCAATTAATCATCATTTATAATATCTTAAGAGTATCTAAAAGGAATCTAAAATATTCAAAATTCTAGTATTATATGATCTAGATACAATATGGATATGATTTGTATATGACTAAAAATAATCCAAATATAATATAAGCTATGATATTAATATAATATTAATTTAATATTGATATAATATTGATACAATACTGATACACTACAAATAAACTAGTGATTGTTGACAAGTCCTATCACCTCCATGCTTAAGAGCTTAGTGACAATCTTTGCTTACATTGCTTCTAAAATAGCTCTGTTGGATAGTCTAATTCCATAAGATGGACCTTTTTAAACTTTAAATCAAATTTCTTCTTCCACATTCTTGCTTTATAATTGCATAGGTATTCTTTATTCTTTCTACTAAAAATAGTATAATTTACTTCTACCAACAAAAGAATTCTTCTTAATTGAAAAGTAATCTTCTAAATCAAATGTTGTCAAAGAAGAAAGATTTGCCAAATCATGTAGCAAGCTTATTAAACTTAAGCAACTACTCAAATCAAGTTTTGTAAAAGGAGAAAGATTTGCCAATTCATGTAGCAAGCTTGTCAAGCTTGAGCAACCACTCAAATCGAGGATTCTCAAGGAAGAAAGATTTGTTAATTCATTTCGCAAGCTTGTCGAGCTTAAGCAACCACTCAAATCAAGTATTGTCAAAAAAGAAAGATTTGTAAATTCATTTAGCAAGCTTGTCAAGCTTCACCAACAATTAAAAATAAAATAATGTCAAAGAGGAAAGATTTGCCAATTCATAGGACAAGCTCGTCAAGCTTGAGTAACCACTCAAACCAAGTGTTCTCAAGGAAAAAAGATTTTCTAATTCATGTAGTAAGCTCGACAAGCTTGAGCAACCAATCAAATCAAGTTCTATCAAGGAAGAAAGATTTGCCAATTCATGTGGCAAGCTACCCAAGCTTGAGCAACCACTCAAATCAAGTTCTGTCAAAGAAAGAAGATTTGCTAATTCATTTGGTAAGCTTGTCAAGCTTAAGCAACCATTCAAATTAAGTTTTATCAAAGAAGAAAGATTTGCTAATTCACATGGTAAACTTGTCAAGCTTGAGTAACTAGTCAAATCAAGATCTATCATAGAAGAAAGATTTACTAGTATATGTAGCAAGCTTGTCAAGCTTGAGGAACATTCAAATCAAGTTTTGTCAAGGAAGAAAGATTTGTCAATTCATGTTGCAAGCTTATCAAGCTTGTACAACCTTTCAAAGAAAATATTATCAAAGAAGAAAGATTTGTCAATTCATATAGCTAGCTTATCACGCTAGAGCAATTAATGAAATAAATTTTTGTCAAAGAAGAAAGATTTGCCAAATCATGTAGAAAGCTTATCAAGCTTGAGCAACCATTCAAATCAAGTTCTATCAAGAAAAAAAAGATTTATCAAATTATATGGCAAGTTTATCAAGCTTACGTAACTTTTCAAAGAAAGTGTGTCAAGAAAGAAAGATTTGTCAATTCATGTAGCAAGCTTGTCAAGCTTGAGCAATCAATCAAATAAAGTTTTATCAAAGAAGAAAGATTTGTCAAATCATGTAGAAAGCTTGTCAAGCTTGAGTAACCAATCAAATCAAGTTCTATCAAGGAAGAAAGATTTGTCAATTCATGTGGCAAGCTTGTCAAGCTTGAGCAATCAATCAAATAAAGTTTTGTCAAAGAAGAAAGATTTATCAATTCATCTGGCAAGCTTGTCAATCTTATACAACCTTTTAATAAAAGTGTATCAAGGAAGAAAGATTTGTCAATTCATGTGGTAGGCTTGTCAAGCTTGAGCAACCACTTAAATTAAGTCTTGTCAAAGAAGAAAGATTTGCCAATTCATATGGCAAGCTTGTCAAGCTTGAGCAACCTTTCAAAGAAAGTGTTGTTAAAGAAGAAAGATTTGTCAATTCATGTGGCAAGCTTCTCAAGCTTGAGCAACCACTTAAATAAAGTGTTGTCAAAGAAGAAAGATTTGCCAATTCATGTGGCAAGCTTGTCAAACTTGAGCAACCAGTCAAATCAAGTTTTGTCAAGGAAGAATGATTTGCTAATTCATTTGGCAAGCTTGTTAAGCTTGAACAGCTCTTCAAATTAATTTTTTTCAAAGAAGAAAGATTCATAAGTTTATTTGGCAATGTTTTCAAGCTTGAGCAATCACTCAAATCAAGTGTCAACAAAAAATATAAGTTTGTGAATTCATAAAACATTATTTTTAAATTTATGTTATTTTGTAAGCTAAAGTTTATTAAAGATTTTAGGTATTTGATAGCTTTTGGTAATACTTTGAATTCAGTAGTCCTATTTAATTCAAGTCTTAATAATGTATTATTTGTAAATAGTGTTGTTGATATTATTTCACCAAATATAAATTTTCTTAAAATTAATATTGTTAAGTGTTCATATACTTTTCAAAAATCTTCATTGCACATTACAGAGGGTAACTTTATTTTCTTGGAAGAATAAAAAAAGTAAGGTAGGTTACTTTGTAATAACAAAATTTTTAATTTGTTAGCATTTTTTACCAAAAACAAAAATATTTCAAAGATATCTTGATTTAACTTTCCATTAGTATTACATATAAGTATTCGTAGAGAACAAAAGTATAATTCTTTGATGATGAATCTTTTCAAAATATTCTTCATATCATGACCAAGTATTATACCTTCTAACTAATAAACAACATAATAAAAGAATGGTTAGAAATTACAATCCATTGCTTTATCAAATACATAAAATATATTTAAATCTTTAAGTATTTTACAATGCAACATAGATAATATAAAATTATTTTTGGAAGATATTAAAATTTCTTATATTTTACTATCTATATTTTTTTTATTAATTCTATATCAATAATTTTATTTAAATTATTCTATTACTATTTGAAAGAATTATCTTTGTTGTTAATCCGGACATTAGCACCATATTCACATTCCAAATTCGCGTGTCTTTGAATTCTTTTTCTTTTTCAACAATCCTTCGACCCATGTCTTGTAATTGATAATATACTTTTATTATTCTATTCTTTTCTATTTTTATCATTGATTGATAGACCAATGTATTTAAAACAATACTTGCATCTTGCTTGTCAACTCCACTTTTTTTATGGGTCCATATTTGTAATATAGTTTCTTTTATTGTACCACTCCAATTCACATTATTACAAAAAAAACAACATATGTCCAAAAACATATTTTTTTCTTCATCTTTTAAGGTGTCAAAACTTATCTTTAAAATAAGCCATAGTTTATGATTACTATCTTCTTCATCTCCATCCAAATCTCTTCCTCCCTTTAAATTTTGTAAAGCTCTTTCCCAACATCTCAACTTCTTTTCTCCTCCTAAAAATGAGTCCATTACTTTCAAACTCAAGAGTAGTCCATTACAAGATCTTACAATTTGTTTGCCAACCTCAATAAGTTCTTTAGGTAATTTATCATCATCCTTACAAGAATAAGTTGTAAACAACTTCAAACTTGCATCTTTGTCAAGTTCTTCAACATCAAATTTATAAAATTTTGTAGGATAGTCTTTTACTAACTTCCAATTTCGTATTGTCACAATTAATAAGCTACTTTTGTTGGAATTTAGAATATTTGTAGGTACTACATCATTGATATGACTTTCATTCTTCACATCATCTAAGATTAACATGAATTTTTTGCTCACCAATAATTCTTTTATCATAACTTATGCCTCTTCTAAATTCCTTGGTTTTGATTGAAAATATAATTGGTTTAAAACTTTGTAAATTATTGAAAAACCATCATCTTTATCTTGAATACTTTCAACAAAGCATGATACATTTTACATATGTTGCATGTTATCAAATGTAGCCTTTGCTAATGTAGTCTTTCCAATTCCACCCATACCAACAAAACATAATGCATTTGATCTTTCTTCACATAGTTGTTTGATGTGTGACAAATATTGTTCTACACCCATTAACTTCTCTTCATAATCATGACCCTGTTCAAATAATCAAATCATGAAATTAAAAGCAAATATAATTTGTATCACAATTACTATCAAAACAATCCAACCACATATTCATGTTTTAATAAAATATTATAAATAAATATATGTTTAAGTATGTAGATCTAAAAATCAAACAAATTGATTCAATGTATAAATCAAAAAAAAATCTAATATAAAATTTACTAATATATCATCAACATGCACATCTTTTGATTTACTCCTTTCAGATTCTTCTTTCTTAAATGCTCCAAAATAAGGTGTTTTGGCTACATCAATTCCCACCAAGTATTTTTTTTCTTTAATGTTGTGAGTCTCTTACAAATATCTGCAAAACTTGGTCTTTGTGAAGGATCCAAAGTCCAACATTCTTGGATCAATTTACTAAGATCATTACAATTTGAAGGTAACTTTGGTCTTTCACCTTTTTCAATTCTTTTTAATATATCTTCTATTTTGTTCACACCTTTAAATGGATCATTTCTTGAAAGAATCTTAGAACATGTCATTGCAAAAGAATACACATCTGCTTCAAAAGCACATGTCTTAATTGATTCTATTGTACTTTTTAATAATTGGAGCTGTGTATATTGGAGTTCCATACATGTATTTATTTTTGTTAACTTTAGGATTCCTTCCTACATTGATCTTTGAACAACCAAAATCAATCAACTTTACAATAGCATATTGAAAATCATTATTGGATCTACCATCATCTATAATATTGAGTAACACATTTTCCGGCTTTAAGCCTCGATGTGCAATTTGCATGTCATGCAAATAACACATCCCTCTTGCAATTTGATAAATAACATCAATAAGAAAGTAATATAGCATTGATCTATTTGCCTCCAATATGTTGCTCAAATTTCTTCGCATCAACTCCATCACCAAATATAATTTTCCACTTGAGTTATTCATTATTGAAGCCTCTCCATTTTCATTTGTACTACTTTTAGCAGCACAATAATATTTGATCAAGTTTGGATGGCTTGTACTAGCTAAAACACCCACTTCTTTCATGAACATTGCATTAAACTCAACATCCATTATTTTTGTTGCACTTGGAAGTCCAAACCACTTTGATTCATAGAGTTCTCCATAAGAACGTTCATTTATTTTTTTCACAAATTCTAAACTTTTGATATCACTTAATACTTCTAAAGAATCCAACCCTCCACCTTCTATGTGCCATAAGTCCTTCAATCTTATCAATAGATAGGTTGCCAATTCATGATCTTTAAATTGCATATCTTTACTTGTGTAATCCAATCTTTTGTAAAGTTCTTCACCATCATCTTTAACTTCTTTATAAGTAGAAATATCAAATAATATTGGTATTATGTCCTCTAACATTTTTGGACACTCCTTGAAAGTAAATCAATTCCTACATCATAACAAGTCTTCAAGTCCCACAATAACTCTCTAAACATTTCTTTATTCTCCATTTGAGAGATACTTGCTTTACACCACTATTGTTGTGCACAATCTTTTATCAACATATATATCCTCAATATTGTGTATTGAAATTCATAGAATAAAAATTAATACTTGCTTCTTTCTTTGCTACAAGCTCTCAAGCCTTCAAATACTTTGATAACATGGCCAAGTGGTTTGCAAATATTTACACATTGATTTCTATTCAAAAAGACTTTAGTCTTTAATAATACCTCAATTTCTTGATTGTAATTATAGCATTGAATAAGCACATCTCCTATATCAACTTTTGCTTTGAATACAACTCCAATACTCTCCACAAAATTGTTACAAAATTTCATAACAATTGCAAATCCCAATGTATAATAAGAAAATAAAAACCTCCATGTTACTAAAGCATACTTTGTGAAAAACTTCACAAGATAAGCCATGGTAAATATTTGAATAATATGTGTAATATGACTTCAATTATATGAATAAAACCTACCTACACATTATGCAACATTTCAATAACTTTCAAACACCAAAAAAAGTCTTCAACATAACAAAATTATTACTAATATATTTCATATGGACAAAATAAATCCCCACTTACATTTGTGATTCTTTTAATAACTTTTTATCATCTCTCATTATTTTATATACAATAAGTATTTACACATACAAGTACAATAATACATAAACATTCATTTCAAATGTCTCTATCATCTATGTAAAATCATTATGATTGATGTTCATACCTTAAAAAATAAATAGCATTTGATTCTTGACTATACTCCTTTGCTTACTCAAGTAACCATAGATTCTTGAAATGTTGTTTGATTGCCACTAAACCTTCCAAAGACAATATAAACATTAACAAAACTAATTTATATGTCAATCTTTCAACATGTTTCATACAAACAAAATCGATTCATATCTTAGATAAACAACAAACTAGAATTTTTATCCCCACCTATTTTTCAATAATTATCTTGTCACAATAATTGTTTTTTATTTTATAAAATGTGTTATACCATGAAACTACTTTATTCAAATTGCCATCTCCTCTTCTTTCTCTAATTCTTTGTGTGTCCTTAATCACTCTTTGTATCAATTTCACAACTAAAGTAATCAATCTAGAAAAAGCTCACTCTCTACAACAAATGGCTACAAGCTTGAAGCAAATTAAATTTCTATTAAAAAGAAAGAAATGATGACTCTTCTATTATGCAAAATCACAAATGTATGAATCAATATATGAATAGCATGACATATCTACACAAGTAACATTTTCAATGCATACTACATTTAAGTTTACTACCTTCCATTGCACATGTCTAGATATATAAATTGAAACATAAATGTAATTCAAGAAGACTTTATTGGGGGTTTAATTTTCTTTGTGCACCTTGGAAATATGTTGTCATTTAGTACATCAAAATGAACACCAACACTTCCACGATTGATGATAAAGTAGATGAGATCAGCCTCTAAAGTTGAGTATTACTTAGCAATGGAAGAGCTCCAAGTCAAACCTTTTGTTGAAAACATTGAGTCTTTCAAGATATATGACACACAGAGATTGCAATTGTGAGAGAAAAAGCTTAATCCTCAAAATGGACTAAGAATCTTCTTAGACGAACAAGTTTGAAGATGTTACCAAATTCCAGGTTGAAATACACTTATGTCCTTTAAATCATTCAAATCAGCTCCTATCTCTCAATTTGAATGCACACAAGGCAAGCGAGGATACAATTGTGATATGGTGTTTAATGCGCCGTTAGTTTCTTGCCAATCCTCATCCCTGCAGCCCGAATTTCAAAAATAACAAACAAACAAATCAACACAAGAATTCCATACAACCCAAGTCCCTAGCAAAATATTCGGACTTCACCTAGATTAACATCATACGTTATAGTATTTACAAAGTGCAATCCTCATAAAAACCCAAAACCTTTTGATTGTTCACGCGTTTGCATAGGATACAGCAAGCATGAGCTTAGGGTCAAGCCTATTGTCTGGCTTCCGAGTATCACCTCGAGCACTATACTCGTAACACAGAAAGCCATCGTAACATTCTCGGAACCAAAATAAGAGAACCACAGGATTACCTACCATCCGCGGCTCCTTGCTCTTCTCGGAACCAAAATAAGAGAAAACCACAGGATTACCTACCATCCGCGGCTCCTTGCTCTCACGTTGCTTGCATGCGGCACAGAGGTGTCACGGCGTGTATGTTAGCGCAGCGGCTCCTCGCTCTCACGTTGCTTGCATGCGGCACAGAGATGTCACGGCGTGTATGTTAGCGCAGCGGCTCCTCGCTCTCACGTTGCTTGCATGCGGCACAGAGATGTCACGGCGTGTATGTTAGCGCAGCGGCTCCTCGCTCTCACGTTGCTTGCATGCGGCACAGAGATGTCACGGCGTGTATGTTAGCGCAGCGGTTCCTCGCTCTCACGTTGCTTGCATGCGGCACAGAGGTGTCACGGCGTGTATGTTAGCGCAGCGGCTCCTCGCTCTCACGTTGCTTGCATGCGGCACAGAGATGTCACGGCGTGTATGTTAGCGCAGCGGCTCCTCGCTCTCACGTTGCTTGCATGCGGCACAGAGATGTCACGGCGTGTATGTTAGCGCAGCGGCTCCTCGCTCTCACGTTGCTTGCATGCGGCACAGAGATGTCACGGCGTGTATGTTAGCGCAGCGGTTCCTCGCTCTCACGTTGCTTGCATGCGGCACAGAGGTGTCAAGGCGTGTATGTTAGCGCAGCGGCTCCTCGCTCTCACGTTGCTTGCATGCGGCACAGAGATGTCACGGCGTGTATGTTAGCGCAGCGGCTCCTTGCTCTCACGTTGCTTGCATGCGGCACAGAGATGTCACTGCGTGTATGTTAGCGCAGCGGCTCCTCGCTCTCACGTTGCTTGCATGCGGCACAGAGGTGTCACGGCGTGTATGTTAGCGCAGCGGCTCCTCGCTCTCACGTTGCTTGCATGCGGCACAGAGATGTCACGGCGTGTATGTTAGCGCAGCGGTTCCTCGCTCTCACGTTGCTTGCATGCGGCACAGAGATGTCACGGCGTGTATGTTAGCGCAGCGGTTCCTCGCTCTCACGTTGCTTGCATGCGGCACAGAGGTGTCACGGCGTGTATGTTAGCGCAGCGGCTCCTCGCTCTCACGTTGCTTGCATGCGGCACAGAGATGTCACGGCGTGTATGTTAGCGCAGCGGCTCCTCGCTCTCACGTTGCTTGCATGCGGCACAGAGATGTCACGGCGTGTATGTTAGCGCAGCGGCTCCTCGCTCTCACGTTGCTTGCATGCGGCACAGAGATGTCACGGCGTGTATGTTAGCGCAGCGGCTCCTCGCTCTCACGTTGCTTGCATGCGGCACAGAGATGTCACGGCGTGTATGTTAGCGCAGCGGCTCCTCGCTCTCACGTTGCTTGCATGCGGCACAGAGATGTCACGGCGTGTATGTTAGCGCAGCGGTTCCTCGCTCTCACGTTGCTTGCATGCGGCACAGAGGTGTCACGGCGTGTATGTTAGCGCAGCGGCTCCTCGCTCTCACGTTGCTTGCATGCGGCACAGAGATGTCACGGCGTGTATGTTAGCGCAGCGGCTCCTCGCTCTCACGTTGCTTGCATGCGGCACAGAGATGTCACGGCGTGTATGTTAGCGCAGCGGCTCCTCGCTCTCACGTTGCTTGCATGCGGCACAGAGATGTCACGGCGTGTATGTTAGCGCAGCGGTTCCTCGCTCTCACGTTGCTTGCATGCGGCACAGAGGTGTCAAGGCGTGTATGTTAGCGCAGCGGCTCCTCGCTCTCACGTTGCTTGCATGCGGCACAGAGATGTCACGGCGTGTATGTTAGCGCAGCGGCTCCTTGCTCTCACGTTGCTTGCATGCGGCACAGAGATGTCACTGCGTGTATGTTAGCGCAGCGGCTCCTCGCTCTCACGTTGCTTGCATGCGGCACAGAGGTGTCACGGCGTGTATGTTAGCGCAGCGGCTCCTCGCTCTCACGTTGCTTGCATGCGGCACAGAGATGTCACGGCGTGTATGTTAGCGCAGCGGTTCCTCGCTCTCACGTTGCTTGCATGCGGCACAGAGATGTCACGGCGTGTATGTTAGCGCAGCGGTTCCTCGCTCTCACGTTGCTTGCATGCGGCACAGAGGTGTCACGGCGTGTATGTTAGCGCAGCGGCTCCTCGCTCTCACGTTGCTTGCATGCGGCACAGAGATGTCACGGCGTGTATGTTAGCGCAGCGGCTCCTCGCTCTCACGTTGCTTGCATGCGGCACAGAGATGTCACGGCGTGTATGTTAGCGCAGCGGCTCCTCGCTCTCACGTTGCTTGCATGCGGCACAGAGATGTCACGGCGTGTATGTTAGCGCAGCGGCTCCTCGCTCTCACGTTGCTTGCATGCGGCACAGAGATGTCACGGCGTGTATGTTAGCGCAGCGGCTCCTCGCTCTCACGTTGCTTGCATGCGGCACAGAGATGTCACGGCGTGTATGTTAGCGCAGCGGTTCCTCGCTCTCACGTTGCTTGCATGCGGCACAGAGGTGTCACGGCGTGTATGTTAGCGCAGCGGCTCCTCGCTCTCACGTTGCTTGCATGCGGCACAGAGATGTCACGGCGTGTATGTTAGCGCAGCGGCTCCTCGCTCTCACGTTGCTTGCATGCGGCACAGAGATGTCACGGCGTGTATGTTAGCGCAGCGGCTCCTCGCTCTCACGTTGCTTGCATGCGGCACAGAGATGTCACGGCGTGTATGTTAGCGCAGCGGTTCCTCGCTCTCACGTTGCTTGCATGCGGCACAGAGGTGTCAAGGCGTGTATGTTAGCGCAGCGGCTCCTCGCTCTCACGTTGCTTGCATGCGGCACAGAGATGTCACGGCGTGTATGTTAGCGCAGCGGCTCCTTGCTCTCACGTTGCTTGCATGCGGCACAGAGATGTCACTGCGTGTATGTTAGCGCAGCGGCTCCTCGCTCTCACGTTGCTTGCATGCGGCACAGAGGTGTCACGGCGTGTATGTTAGCGCAGCGGCTCCTCGCTCTCACGTTGCTTGCATGCGGCACAGAGATGTCACGGCGTGTATGTTAGCGCAGCGGTTCCTCGCTCTCACGTTGCTTGCATGCGGCACAGAGGTGTCACGGCGTGTATGTTAGCGCAGCGGCTCCTCGCTCTCACGTTGCTTGCATGCGGCACAGAGATGTCACGGCGTGTATGTTAGCGCAGCGGCTCCTCGCTCTCACGTTGCTTGCATGCGGCACAGAGATGTCACGGCGTGTATGTTAGCGCAGCGGCTCCTCGCTCTCACGTTGCTTGCATGCGGCACAGAGATGTCACGGCGTGTATGTTAGCGCAGCGGCTCCTCGCTCTCACGTTGCTTGCATGCGGCACAGAGATGTCACGGCGTGTATGTTAGCGCAGCGGTTCCTCGCTCTCACGTTGCTTGCATGCGGCACAGAGGTGTCACGGCGTGTATGTTAGCGCAGCGGCTCCTCGCTCTCACGTTGCTTGCATGCGGCACAGAGATGTCACGGCGTGTATGTTAGCGCAGCGGCTCCTCGCTCTCACGTTGCTTGCATGCGGCACAGAGCCCTCATGTTAGCGCAGATTCGAGCAATTCGAAGCGAGGAGAGAGCACACAGCTGCGAGGGTTTGGCGGCGAGGGCGAAGGGAATAAACAGGGGAAGAGTGGGCGAGGATGTGTGGTGTGCTTGAAACCCTCGACGGAACAGACGAACACTGATGTGTTATATTATTCCAAGAGACGAATGAAAAGAACGCTTGAGCGACTCCATGGTACAGTATAAACCGCACTGACCAGAGGTGTGTGGTTTGGCACCCAAAGAGTATATTACAAGGGGTCCGAGGCATCTTCATACTCTGAAGTCTTGTTTCGAGAACCAGTGAAAACATCTTATCCCAGAATCAAATTGGTCGGTGAAGACTAAGTTCTTATTTGCCGAGGTGGGATCAGAATGCTGTAGTGGGATGGTCCTCTTAGAGACAGACGAAATGGGATATTTTCTGAACGGTGAGGGATTACATGGATTTGTGGGGAGGTGGAATCTGGGAGAAAGTTTCTAGCTCCCAACGTAATAGTTTATGAGCACACTGAAGGATATGTTCAAGGACTAGTGCAACGCTGCCCCACCACTTGATTAAATTTACCCAGTAAACCTTACCAGAGCCGGATCCCAAAGAAGGGGCTTAATTTTGGGGATTTTCAACTGTTGGCGTTGGAAGGCACTGCGGAATGTGAATTTGGAATCTGGGATCGTAGACGGCAAACCAGTTGAGGGAGGGTTTCGGGGGTTCTAAGCAGAATTTGATCAGGTTCATTAACGTCGAAACATCTTAAACGAAACGAGGTGAGGAGCTGGGAACGAGGGACATGGGACATGGTACAGTCAAAAGTCTTAACCTCCCTTTTTTTCCTACTTCAAACATACACACAAATGAATAAATAAACAAATAAGTACATAAGTATAATTTAGTGTGCTTACTGGTACAATGCGCTGCTCCTTGAGAGAAAATAGAAAGGTTAGCTTGCAATTTTCACTCTTGACCAGAAAATGATGTTAACATCATAAAAGTGTTGATATATCACATGAACAGATTTACATAATTGATTGTACCCATGTCCCAGACAAAAAGTCAAACCGCTCTACCACGCATCTTTAATTATTGTCACAAGTTGTGATCGGAACCATAGAAATCAGCACTAGAAATTTAAATTTTGTTTAGCCTTTGGAGCTTTTATTGCCTTGATATGCATTGTGTACTATGGTGAAGAGTTTCAGGATAGATAAGTAAGGAAAATGACAGGGACAGAGATCCTAGGGATCATGTAGGGTCCTTAACAATGATTCATTACTACGTCTCTTTCAACAAGTTTCTGCTTCGACACGTTCCTTTCGCCGTTGTCAAAATACTTGAAATTAGACTCCTCTATTTGGTCCCGATCAATGTCTACCGTCATTTCACAGACATGGAACATCTGATCGACCATTGTTGGAAAATAATGGCGTGTAGAGAAAACCCCCAGAAGACGTATGCGGGCAGTAGGTGAAGCAATTTATTGTCATTCTTGAAATACCTAAGACTTTAGTACTGATATTTCTGCCAGCACCGACTTTCAGAGGCAACTGTAAGCATTCAATAATGATTGAATTGGAAAGAACGCAATGGGGACTCCTCTAGAACAAGTCACTGGTTAAGTTAGAATCATTGATGGAGCTTCACAAAAAAATATCGGTAGGACTGGAATCTGAAACATTGTCAAACATGCCCGCCGCTACAGCCAGATGCAAAAGACGCCACGCATATCCTGACTCGTACCATTTCATCTCTGGGGTGGAGTTAAGTCTTCCCAGACAACAAAACCTGATTTCATGTCCAGGCGGCAGGACCACCGATTGCGTCGATGATTTCTGCCTGCAGTGAAATCATGGGGATCCGCTGTAAGAGAAAATTGTCATTAAACACAAAAATCTCCACTGAGCTGTTGCACTCCTAGAACGTATCAGGGGTTAACTCCAACCTTGGGGTGGTCTTTAAAAAGTTACGGTCGTATGATTACATCACTCTGACAGAAAATTGTCAAGTAACTTCATCACAACTAGCTCGAAAAGAAAAAAATTGCGACTTCACGTTGCTAAACCTGCTGCCAGCAATTGTCACACGTACGGCTGGGATAATCATGATAACTCGATAGGATGCATAATAACTCCATTTCTTCCTGCTGAATTCCTTCCCCATCTTCCCATTCGAGGTTCCTGTCCAAACACGTTGATGAATGAGTTCAAATTGTCCAAGCAAGCATACACGTCACAGTAAATTTGTGAAAACAACTCTGACTTTTGACACTATATTCACTCAAAATCTGTTGCCGATTCTGAACCATTCCAAGCTCTACATGAGATGGCTAGGAGCGAATTAACAATTATGCACTAAGAGAAAAAACTGGAGTGGATCCAATATCTAAAAATTAGGCAGAAACTAGGCAAGGCTTTCAATAGAAAGCTGACATACCTGGCCAGTACCCGCAAGGAGGAATCGGCCACTATGTGAAAATGCCAAGGAGTTGACAAATCCTTTCTGCAAAAGAATGCCAGATCCAAATGTCCATTAGTATCACAAGAAATCTTTGTTAGATGCACAAAAAAAACGAAGCACAATAGACATCCCCGAGAAGAGGAAAGGCGCTGGTACGTTTACATCAGGAATAATACGAATAGGTAAATTACCACTGGCAACTTGTGAAGAGGTTTAAGAACTCGGTTCGTATCTTCAAGGGCCCAAAGTTGCACGGTACCATCCCCTGCTCCAGATGCTGCCAAGTCGCTAGCTCTACATACTGCTACTGCTCCAACCCAGGACTCTACTGCACCAACCTCAGAGGGAACAGAATCATCCTTGATGTAGCCTGCTTACATAAAATGTTCATAATTGTTAGAAAACGCAAGCGAGAAACAAGAAACCAAGACGAAAATAACATGCAGCTTACTTGATAGATGTTATTAAGTACTGCTGTATTGATGATATCTTTACAAATGAAAAACGATTATACCCAGTCACGAACTAGTACAGGGACATAAACTACATTAAAAGTATCACAAAGGCGAGTGCCGCGGAAATTGTTAAAAGTACCATTGTCATTTCCATTCACCAAAGCTAGAGTACTGGATTGCTCTGTGGGCATCTCTCCATTAGCTAAATCTTCATTCATATGATGTCGTTTTGTACTACCATGTGCACTATGAGCTAAGAACACTGGCTTCTTCTTTAAAGTGCTCCATAGAGATACACTGCCGTCATCTGAACCAGACAAAAACTCTCCATTCGTAATAAAACAGCAGCTTTCAATGTGAGCTTGATGACCTCTAAACACAAGTTGCGATTCCTCTGGAACCTGTCGAACAAAACACGAATCCGTTACTAACAAGAGGTAGAAGACCCCCAAAACTAAAATCTGAATCCGTAATACTCAACTTCTTAGACAAACCAGCTGGCAAAAATCCTAATGGCAAAACCTGGACGCCAGTTACATAAAGCCACGACACCGGAAACATGGTTCATGGTTCCAAAGCTCCTATCCACTCAGTCTTCTCAAGAAAATATCTAGGCAAGCGACATATGAATGTACCTTCCACAGTCTAAGAGTTCGATCACGTCCACAAGAAAGAATGCGTTCTTGACGAAGACAATCTATTGCAATGACATCACTTTGGTGTCCGTATAGAGTGTCAATGTAGGAACGATCCTCCACACTCCACAACTTGATAGTGCGATCTAAAGAACTCGACATAAGCTGTTGTGTACCCTGTCTAAACGCCAAACCCGTAACGGCACCTCTATGTCCGTTAAATGCCTGTACATACGAGACAAGTTCAAAATCGAGGTTTTCGGAAACTTCAAAGTTACAGAAAGACGTGTTCAAGTCCACGAAACAACATTTCAAAAACCTCAGAACATGAGCTTGAAAAAGAAAAGGTCTGTAGACACTGCCACCCACACAAAATGACTCCCCTTTATCCAAACGTGCAGTCCGTTTCAATAGGTCGAATACTGGAAATACGTATTGTAATAAACACAGAACCAGATCATACCTGAAGATGTTGACGAGTACGAGTATCCCAAAGATGTATAGCTCGATCGAGACCTCCAGAAGCCAAATAACGGCCATCAGAACTCACTGCCAATGCAAGTATATGTCTACTTCCTTTCCTACCTGCTTTTTTAATTGTACTTCCTTGTACTAATCCTCCATTTGCAGTAGATGGATCTACACTATTTCCGGGAAACTGATACTTGTCACTCGTCCCGGTTTCAACATTCCATTGCACGATCATTCCATCTTTAGAAGCAGAAAATCCTAATGTGTCGTCATCCGAAATACAAATAGCCGTTACTGATTGTCGATGTCTCCTGCCTACTGCTTTTCCTTCTGGCACAACCGTGGGTTGCACAACCCTGAAGAGACATCCAAACAACCTCAGTGACAGAATAGCTTATCATACTATAGTGGGCGTATAAAAAAGCATCAACTAAAAGAGAATTCAAAGCTCGCAACGTAGTTCCAACCCGTTATATTTCAAAGCTATTTTTCAAGTGGAAAACAAGCCAATACATAATCTCAGCGACAAGCTTCCAGCATATCACAATGTCGGCAACTAGCAACAAGAAGTTCCAGAAAAGTCTGGAAATCCTGTATACACAATAAACTGAAATAATCTTCTAATCTAGTGTAAAAAGTAAATAAAGTAAATAAGCCAGTGCAATCACCTCGAAGCTAATTTACGCTGCACGCGACCACTCTCTTCAAGCTGCTCTTGTTGCAATAAATCCGCAACCATGCTATCACGAGCTCCCATACGCTGATCTGTTGTCTCGCCATCGACATCATCCTACACGAAATATTGCCGGTCAAATTGGCATACTTAATAAACCAATGTATTCTACTGTTCCCCTGCTCTCAGGAAAGTATTATCGAAGATACAAAAGAAATAACGGTGAACCTAATTAATGCACTAGAGTGGAAATATTAGCAATACATATTCAAAAATCTGTATTCAACTCACAGCTTGTAGTCCAATCCTAAGCACTAATGCAGAACGAAACGCAACAAGAGAACTAAATCTCTCTCGATAAAATTCTCAAACAAATGTAGATATTGTAATAACTTAAGCTAAGAGGATTGTGATTCCTAAAAACAATGATTCAATGTCCACATCACACACTGAGGGAACATCAAATTATGGGAAGAATTATAAAAATGAATTAAGAGACCACGCACCTCAGCATCAGCTGCAGCCTGTCGAGTACGTTCAAGGTAAGCCCTGGCAATCCTCAACCTCTTCTCATCAGCTGTTTCTAAATCTACCTCCTCTTCCTCCTCTTCCGAAACCGGAGCCTCCCCCCCATTCCCAAACTCCTCATCCTCTTCCTCGCTCAAAATTTCCTCGTCCCTTTTACTTTTCACAGCCGCGTTCGCGCCCCTCTCTTCAGCTCCCTTCACCTTCCGCTTCTTGCCGGCCTCCTTCCTCCCGCTAGGTTGAGCTCTTTTCCTCACCTTCGCCATTTCCGCGAGGCTGAGGAGGATTCTACAATTCTACCATCACACGGAAGAGCGCAAGCTTACCCTCACCGAAAAAATAAATAAAAATACAGAAACTACAATAATTCGAGGGATAGCAACGGCTGCAATTCGCAGTTCGCGCAGGAGGAGTTGCTACTGATACAACCTTCCGGAACAAGCGATGACTCTGAACATCGAAGGTCGGCTGAGGCAATCGCTATGATCTGCATTTTGCAGGGTTTAGGGTTTTAGGGTTCGGAAATGGAGACGGAGGTCCCCGCCTGTTCCCAACGTTCTCTTCATCGCGCACTCGACAGATGTCATCCGTCATGGGTAGCAACTGACGTCATCCATCTAAGGCTTGCGCGTGGAACTTCACACGTGTTTGCAGCCCACAACCACCCTAAGATTTTTTTATGTTAAATACTCTACAAAATTAAATTGTTCTATTTTTTATTTTTTAGTTGATCTTTAAAAAAAAGATATTGAAAACCCAAGCCTGATTACAGAATTTCGTTGAAATATGCATATTAGACAATAATTAATTTATAAATATAATTTTGGGAATCAAATGTATTAGGTTAAAGAAAACAATTGTTCTACACTACAAGAGATTGTAGAGATTGGTAGACGCTTTTGAAAACTAGAGAATACATATTCATACAAAACCTTCAACCCACCATCTACTAAGTCCACAAGAGAAATATATTATTTTAAAAAATATAGAAAAACTAATTCAAATAGATTGTATTTGTGTATATATTTTAATGAAAATTAAACAAATATGAATATGTTTCTTCTAGAGTGAACTAAAAAAATTGTATATATCGAGCTAGTGTTTACACAAAATTTAAAGATATATCTCTCAAAACAATATAACTTCTATTCTAAAATAAAACAATGTGTAATGATATGCTGCTATTTACTTTTATTTTTATTTCTTGAAGAACTGATGCTGTAATTCGACATTGAAACTGCAATTTATAATAGCTATGCATAAAAAAATGAAGCATTTACTTCAAAATACAAATTTACTATGAATTCAAAATGTGTAAAAAAATAGATAATAAAAGTTTAAATGTAGAAGCCGAAAGAATGTAATCACTATTTAGTTAAAGACAAAATCACAACAAAAAAATTAAAAAATAAAAAATAAATCTTATGGAGTATTCAATTCCATCTTCGATTATTATAGCTATAGTTCAAGTACAAATTACATAAAAATAATAATCAATCCACTCAGCAATATAACATGAAAAGAAGTTGTTGTATTTTTGTATTTTTTAAATACAAAGTGTTCAGTATGCATTCAGAGAACAACTTATTACACCACTAAGTACTAAATTTCATTTATTAAAAAACCCTAAGAATATTGGTCAAATTATTCTATTGAAGCATTTCAATAAAAATCCAAAGATTGATTTATTGTTTTTCGAAACAAGCATTGAGCAAATAAATCACAATCTCTTGCTTGAGGTTGGTCGATGAATTACAAACAGGTCTATTCTTCACACCAAATTGGCTTTTCTGAAATGTACGAATAAGTTAAAGATCCACTGCAAATAGTATTATAAAATAAAAAAATAAAAAAAAATCTCTTCACCAAGTTTTCATATTCCAATGTCCAATGTCCAATAAAAACAAATTCCACACAATGTTGTCCACTAGATTTGGAGAAAAATTTCAGGTTCAATTCATTCATCCACATAATGCTTCCCATCCATCAATCCATCCAGGGACGCGGTCAATACGTTACGAAGAGGATGTTTGGCTGCGGCTGCGAGCGTCGTCACCGCGGATGCCGCCGCGAGGGAGCGTCATCCAGAGGGCGTCGTATCGTTGCAGCAGCAGCTGCGACTCTACCTACGACTCTTATCAATCGGGGAATTTCGAAGCACCTATCTCCTGCCGTCACTAAATTTGGGAACGGATTTGGACGTCGTTTCTGGCATTGGGTGCCTGCGGGATTCTGCTCTGGTTGTCGTGAGTAGTTGTTCTTCTCAGAGCTCTTCGGGCCATTCCGTGCGTGGTGTGGCTCGACGAGCGTGAAGCAGGCATCGCGTCTGCGTTGGATTGCATTGTGCGGCGTCTCGGGGATTTCTCGTCCTCGACCTCGGACCACATTTGTCGTGGGTTCCGAATTCGGCATTTGGTTTGCTTTGGTGCGTGGAGTATCCGTTTGGATTGAATCTTTCTCGATTGAATTCCTTGATTCCACCAGTACAACAGTTTTTTTTTTTTTTTTTTTTTTTTTTTTTTTCCAGGTGGTAGTGATCATCTTGCTTCAGGCCACCTTCGTACGAGAAGGTTTGGAGTTGTGTACTAGCTGGGCAGCACATTGGGAGCATTTGTCTTCTTAATTCCATTCGTAGCTGCTTTCATGCGCCAGGACATTCTCTCGGACCTAGGGTTTTGGGTTTCTCTTTTCTAAGCTCTGGTTTCTGCTCTTGTGGCTGCAAAGCTCAGCATTCCCCGTTATTCTTTTTTGAAAGAGACTCAGGAAAGAGATCCATCGTGATTGTAGCAGGTGCATCAGAGTTGTAGCCATGGCGGAAGCTTCGACTCTATTTGCCGCGTTGCCTGTTGTGCCCGCTTCTCCTTCTTCGTCTTGGACCCAGTGCAAAGTGCAATGGCAGAATGGGACATCCTCTGGTAACGCGAGTCATGAGACTACGGCAATTTCCATGAAACCCATAAAATTTCCTAAGCAACTCACGGATCTGACAAGACAAACTCGTCTACAAACCTTGCCAGGTACTTCGTCTACGTTGGGAATTTTGCCAGGGTACTTAATGTATCTGTCATATGCGACGTACGTGTCACAAACCTGACGTGATTTGGCCACACATCTTTCAATTTCCAAGAAATTAAGATACGTTTGTGTTGTGACGCTTTTTGAACCATGAAGGAATCTTGTAATCAAATTATACATTCACAGATGCAGTTTGTGATGGATGCTGTTACGTTGCAGGTGGTCGTTTGAGACTCGGTCGTCTTGCTCGTTGTCCTCGGGTTCGTGCAGTTTTAGCTAGTGATCCTCCGATTGCAAGAGATGATGCGGAAGGGGTACGTTAATTTTTTCCTTTACTTTGTACACTCTAGGTTAAATCAAAACTGCACAGGAAACCTTATGTAATTAATTAACTGTCTGGTTTCATATATAATGGCACGGGGTTGTAATTATTGCTTGAGCACATGCACCATTGCTGGAGTTTGAGCTGGACTCAGGATTTTTAGTTCATTGTTGCTGGTTTGATTTCGCGTGTGCACTTAAACGAGCGGCAATGGACATGACAAGTATAAGCTTACAGTTAGGACTGCCTGGATGCAGAGTGGTAACAGGCAGAGCGTTTCTGTGATATTGCTGGCTGGTGGCAAGGGCACACGCATGGGAGTAAGCCTCTTTGTTATCTTCACTGTATATAACAGTATCTGACTACACAGACTTGTGTATGCAGTTAGCTCTAAGTAGTAACAGGTGAACAGTGCTTATCTTTTTCTTCAATTCAATGTGTGAAGAGGCAAGCTGTACTCACCCGAATCACTGTTTGCATTTCCAGGCCAATATGCCCAAACAGTATCTACCTCTTCTTGGTCGACCAATCGCACTACACAGGTATCTTTTAAGATTTTCAACTGTGGCGATACATCACGGTTTTATTCTGTTTGTTTCTCGTTGTGTAAAAGTTCACTTATTAATTTCTGTGAGAATGAGTGGAGTGGCATCATGTACAAGCACTGTATCAGATATTTTACTGGTCCAAGAATCTCAGTATTGCACGTTAATCCACTCTTTTATGTGCAGATAATGAAGATTTCTCCTTTTGACAGATTTATTATGTGTTGAGAATTCCTTAATTTTTTCCTTGCAGCTTTCAGACATTTGCTCACATGATGGAAGTTCTGGAGATAGTAGTGGTCTGTGATCCTTCATACCGAGACGTTTTTGAAGGTTTTTTTTTGCATACTTCCCTGGATTCTAAATACAAACCTTTTTTGCGTACATGCGACCTGCGGGTCTCGATGTGCTGTCATTGACAAAGTTATTGCGGTTCTCTTCGAAACTGGTTGTTTTAGATTTTGCTGCATTGATGTCATTGCAGGCATTTGTGCTTCTAACTACCTTACGTGTGCTGCAGAGGCTGCTAAGGACGTTGCTGTACCTGTTAAGTTTGCCATGCCAGGAAAAGAAAGACAGGATTCTGTACGAAGTGGCTTGAACGTAAGAACCTGGCCAAAGAGCTACCTTTTCCTGTTCAAGGGTGACGGTAGCTAATATTCACCACACATGCACATATTCAGAAAAACACTGGCCATCAAGGAATTTTTGGACTACCTCAAAAGTTATAGTGGAAAGTTTTTCACCACACAATTTTGAGACGCAACTTTATTATACATGTGTATTTAATTGCTATCGTGTGGTTGAGTAAGTGGTGCACTGTTTATCACCTGACATTCAAACGAATGTATGAAGATCTATGTGAGTGCCTTCGAATAAACGGATTCGCCACAAACTCTGCAGGAAATTTCTAATTCTGCAAAGCTCGTGTGTGTTCACGACTCTGCTCGACCTCTCGTGCTGGTCAAGGATATCCGCAAGGTCATCAATTAACACTCGTCTTGTAGCTGGAATTTTTTCAGAATGTCTTTTATGCAGCTTCTCACTGGTTCTATTTTCTTTCTCGACGTAAAGTTAAAAAAGAAGGCATTTGCTTTCTTTCTTTCTTTCTTTCTTTCTCACTTATAATCTATCATCTGAGTTTTACAGGTTCTGAATGATGCTGCAGTTCATGGTGCTGCGGTTCTTGGGGTGCCTGTGAAGGCCACCATAAAAGAGGTCATTTTATTCCTTCTATTCTTTTCATTTATTCTTCCGTTGAAGTTGAGTTATATACCAAATCCGACAGTGCCATCGTGTTTTTTGAACAGGCAGCTAGTGACGGTTTCGTTACAAAAACACTTGATAGAAAGTATTTGTGGGAGATGCAAACTCCGCAGGTAACGCTCGAACTCTCATGACACCGCAGAAATGGTTTTAGGTACCTTAATTTCTCTCAAGTTTCAGGTATGTATGCTCGTAAGTGTGTTGGTTGATTCTCTTAGGAAGAGAATAAGCTAATAGGTATCACTAAGTTAACAATGTCGTGCATATCAATGCTAGGTAATTGAACCGGAGCTGCTGCGGAGAGGCTTCGAGCTGGTGGAGAGGTACGAAATAGCCTTGGAGACATTCTTTTAAGTTTTTATTGGTGATGTTTGAGAAAAGGATTTTTCGTCTGCGTGCTAGGATGAAGCTGACGCTCTAGATATAATGCGTGTTTGCACATCATGGCAGGGAGCATCTGGAGGTCACAGATGATGTGTCTATTGTGGAGCACTTGAAGCACATGGTCTTCATCACAGAAGGCTCTTATACAAATCTCAAAGTACATTTCATCTTCTGTTATGTTTGACGTCTTGGTTCTAGTGCTGTACATTGTATATTGTTATTGTTTCCTGGGTAGTGATGATGTATATGCATTTGTTTTGGGTGTGGGACAGGTTACTACCCCCGACGACCTTCTGGTTGCTGAGAGGATACTGCATCAAGGAACCCCGGCAGGTGTGGTATCAGTCTGATGCTAAAGTTGCAGGACAAGGTTGTAGATGGTGTCTCAGGTACTAGACAGGTCTGTCTGTGAGCATCCAAGTATGCTCCCAGTATTGTAGACGGCAGCATTTCAGCTATGTATCACCATTGTATGAGTACACCTTCCGGACAAAAAGGCTGGCAGGTCTGGTTAATTGCTCTAATTCACACGAATAGTAATGGGGAGTTGTATCCTTTGCAATTACTGAATTATCTGTAATAGAATATATTCTGGCTGCTTCAAAATAAAGCCGAAGAATGAACTGAGTATTAATTGATAGTTGCGGCCTCTCAGCTGCACGTGTCATCCACATAACTTAGAGCAGCTTTCAGCTGAGTCATTCGTGTTTTTAGAAGCCTTGTAGTAGGGTTGGGAACAGCTATTCACTGTAAAAACTAGTAACGGGCGCTGTCCCTTCGTTTATTTGTATGTCTTTGGATCCCAGTTTTCGTTCAGGGTTTGTGTATTGAGTTGTGGTTAAATGATCGATGTCACCTAGTGATTAGTCTTGATTAGAGTGATGTGCGAAACATTTCTCGATTTCTTTTTCTAGGGGGTTTATCACAGGCACGCCACTCAAGTCACCTGGCCTTCATCTTCGCACCCTGTCTGTTTACAAGGGCTACGTATTTCGAAGACGTGCCCGTCTTGGCCACTGTTTTTGGAAATTTTCTAGCTTGTTGCAGTTCATGTGCAAAGCTGGCCCAATGAATTCTGGGAGTTTTAGGGGTTATTTTGAAATTGAATTTAGTGAAAGAATCAATTACTTCTTTGTTGAAGTTGCTGTGGTGAGGCACAATGGTCCTTGACAATCCTCGCAATTCATTTAGATTTTCACGATTTCAACTCCTTTGTTCGGAGATCGTAATAAAAATGATACAAATCTTGCATGTGAAGCCGGTGCGAAACCCTAAGAAGGGGTCACGTACAGGACATTGGCGTGGTTCTTTTATGTACTACATTTCTTGGGCATGCGCTGGCAGTGCGCTGTGTTATTTCACCCAGTTATTTGTGTATTGTAATGCTCACGTAAGACCTGCGTAAGATGTACGAATGCAGGCTGCTAAAGGCTGTGGAGAAAACTCAAGGAATCAAAAATTAGCCCTACAATCGTATATAAAAGGTACTCAAAAGTGGAAGCTTGCACGGCCTCTTTTGCTGGTGTGGACGTCAGCATAAATACCCATTTCAAGACTGAATCTAACTCAAAGGGGCAAGTTCCTCTGGGTTTTTATCGTTTTAGCGAACATGGCAACAGGATTCAATATTATTTATTCCCCAACAGTTGAATCACGACAAGATAATTGTTGATGATACATCTTAAGTGAATGCCATAAACCCTACCGGAGATAACTTCGACAGAGCTTAGGTGTCTAATTTAACCTGCATGTTTAATGTCTTCTGATGTGACTTTGAGGAGTTTCGAAAACTGAATGATAATTTTATATTGAACCCTAAATTCAGATGCACACACCCACAAATGATAACATGCCATGATATTCATGCAGTCAACAGACTCATTTACACAAACCCATACACGACGATGGCACAAACTTGAGCATTGCAAGTACAGCACTAAATCTCAAAATACGTTGCTAAATACTTCCTAAAGCCATCGTTACAGGCCACTCCAAATCTTCGTCTATTGCAGCCGTTCAATGTGTTACTGTAAATGCTTAATCAAACAGGTACTAAAGGCTGCAGTTTGAAATAAAAAGAAATACTGACTGTTCAACATGCGGGCATACTGAGCCACACTTCGAAGACTGACATGTTTAACTTCAAACACAAACATCAGTACAACTGACCCAGCAAGTCTAAACATCAAAGCATGTGTGTGCATTACGACGCCTCCAATTTGGCGCAAAGAATGATACAATTTTCTGTTCTCGGTGCTCCGCACCAACAATCCTGTCTACATCTCAACGCGACATCCCCATGTGCTCGCTCTGAGCACGCACAAGCTGGCTGCCACCCAAGTTTTTATGTACAACTCGGCAAACCCCCACCGAAGCCTGGTCTTCGTGAGCGGATGCAATCACCCGTGTTTTCACACCCTCTGTAACCACATCAACAACCACAGCCTCCTCCACATCCGCCACCGCAACCGCCACCGTCAAGAGCGGATCCCAGCAACACGCCACCCAACAACCCAGCGCCCAGCCCCATTCCGGGGCCTCCCATCATGCTGCTTCGCCTCGGGGCTTGTTGGTAGTAGCTCGACTGCGCATACTGCTGGGGGTAATACTGCTGCTGGGGGTAGTACTGCTGTTGGCGGTACTGCTGCTGGGCGTAGTGCTGTCCGCCTGCCGCCATGGCGGGCAGGCCCACTGCTGGAGCGGCGTACTTGGCGGCCTCCTCTGCCGACAACACCTTCCCCACCTTCACGGCCACGTTGATCACTCCCTGCCGCTGCCCCGACTTCTTCTGGACTGGGTACGACAGCGGCTTTGACCCCTTCGCCTGGGCGTTCACGTCGGAGAGAGGCACGCTGGCAGTCCCAACCAACTTGTTCGACAGCTTGCTGTGGTGGTAAATCTCCACGGTGATGTTGGCGCTGCCCTGCTCCAGGAGTGTCTCCTCCACCACCAGTCTCACCAGAGCATTCCATGTGGGGTTCACGCCCCCGCCCTTGTTCACGGGCCCGGCAACCTTCGTGTGGGGGTAGATCCACGCCACGCAGTAAGGGTCCATGGTGCCCCCCGTCAACTTCACGTTCTTCAAGTCTTGCGCCGATAGCACCGTCACTTCCAACTCCCGCTGCTGCTGCTGCTGAGACCCCATCCTCACAACACTGATTCCTGTGCACCACCGCCTACTCTAACTTCCCTCACTGTAAGTCCGCTCACTTGTCGAACTCCGATGCAATCACCCAATCCCTGGGCTGAATTCGCCTTGCTCCGATGCAGGAGCTTGTCTTTGATCCTGCGACGAAACTGAAGTGGAACTGTAATCCGCAGAAGCTGAATGAGAAGGATGGAAGTGCAGTGCAAGGCGCTGGGATTATGTACCGGTTCCGGGGGGTGGTGTGGGCGCAAGGGAGGTGTGCACGCGTGTGTGGGCAAGAGCGTGTCGGTGTAAGCAGCGAAGGTCAGACGCCGCCTCGGAGGTTCGAAGGATGGTTCATGGAAGGAGCTTGTTTGCGGGGGTACCGACATTTTTAGATGTGGCCTCGCCTGCATCGACGACGTATCTCGGCCGAGGATCCAGGCGTCGCAGTTACGGAGATGTGCGGGAAATATCCCGCACAATGACGCCCGATCTTTAACTTCCGAAGGGTTTCCCCAACCGATTATGAAATAACACTGGTGGCGGTATGTAAAATATGTAAGATTATGTACAATTAAACATGGATGATATGATGCTGCAAATATAAATCATCAGCTTGGGAAAATACGTTGTTGTGATAGTTATATTTGTTCAGGTACCGTGAAATTGCCATTGATTGCATTATTGCTGTGTGTTGTGATCTCATGTCTTAGAATGAACCAAGTACATTGTTGTGAAGGTTGAACTTACAAACGTTTTGCTTTTGGCTGTATGTGATTTGTCACTCACATACAAATTAACAAGTAGATATTATGTTTGAACAGATAAGTACACACATTGTAATCAATCTGTTCGAAGGTTTTTCGATGTCAAATTTAGCTTCGGTGGGTAAAAAGTCATCTAAATCACATCTGGCCGAAATTGATTATTTGATAGTTTTGGTTCGAATTGTTTTATTGAATTTTAGTATGGGTATATTACTCAAGTAAATTGGTATATTAACTATGGTGACAAAGATGGTGAAAAACATTAAATTCTAAATTCTAAAAATAATAAAAATAATAATAAAAAAAACTCTCAGTAACTTGAATTTATCTTTGATGATATTTGTATATATCATTGGTATAAATACATCATTGGAATTCTATTTTGTTACAAAACATATTCTTACAAGTTTTATAAATCAATGGCTTTTTAATATAGCCACTATACTAAATTAGAATTTAATATTATATTAATTTATATTATTAATAACTTTTTGTGAGATTTAATGCAATTATTTTAAAATAATCTTCTAATCCAATATATTTTGTAAAGATTGTATTATAAAATACTTCCTTTTAGAGTAAAAAATTAAGTACCATATATTATACAAGGTTGCATAAATCCTATCTATTTGTGTTATCTACATCTAATAAGTATATTAGGAAGAGGTTATGACATTTTCTATAGTTTTTAATAGATTTGTAATCTTCTTCTAATTTTTGACAATTGTGTTGTCAACCATGACTTATATAAGCATTGTAAATAATCTAGGAAGTTCAAGCCATATGTTTTCTTCAATATCTAAAATTGTGCCTTGTAATCAATTATCAAAAGAAAGTTTAAGTCTTCATTTATTTTGTACATTTTTATTTTTATTTTTATTTTTATTTTTTATTTTTTTAAAACAAAAATCTATTATTGATTACTATTGCTAGTATCTACAATAAAAAGACAGAGCATGGTCATAACATTGGTGATCTTGGTGGTTAAGATCAAATCTCATTTTTGATTTATTTAAGATAAAAAATATCTCTCTTTATAGTTAATAGACCCTCTATATAGTTTTAAATTGGAGTAGCCTCACTCCCTCAACACATATTCCACTTTAAATGTGATAACTTTAGTAAAAACTAACTAACTAACTAAATAAATAATAAAAGGAAAAAAAATAAGTACTTTGAATATCAAAAACACTTTATTTACAAATTAGCTAGAAAGCATGGCATTATTTTTCTACAATAACATCAAAGTAAGGCAAGAAGGTACTATAAACAAGAATTCAAAGACTTTTAAAATGAATAGTTGTAATAGTCTAAAAAGTTGGCGAAAGAAAAAGAGTGCTATTGCTTGTACATTGCATTACATAAAAAATTTACAAAGTCTATTGGAGGTGGAAGAAGTAAGGGCCATAGATTGAAATGACACAACATTAAATAAAGTCTTCCTAGTATTTAGAGAATCTAAATACACACAAAAAGATGATAGATTTAATAGCAATACAAAGTAAAAAAAAATTAGTGCTAAACAATAAGTATCAAATTCTACTAATAGAGCTTTATATAGAAGATTTGAAAAAATAAAAAGAATAAAGAATGAAAGAATTAATAAAACTTATTTTTTTCAAACTAAAAGAATAAAAATAAAAAAATCAATTTATGAGAACATCAATTTTTTAGCACTAAATGAGAACAAGTCTAATTGAGAATGTAGGATTGAACAATGCAAAGTCTCACTTTGCAAAAATCAATCTATAGAAAGAATAAAAAGTTATAAAAAATAACCAGAAGAAGAAGAGAAAAAAGAATTTTTTATATTTTAAACTCAATGAGTAAAGAAAAGATTGTAATAAGGAATTATAGAACAATTATTTTTTATAAACATTAGTTCTTCTATCCTATGTGCAAGAAAAAAATAGATACATTATAAATAAGGTCATCTTGAATTTGGTTCTTGCTTTACTTAAGTTATTAGACCTTAGTTTATTTCTTTTAATACATGTAAATTTATTTTTTTGGCCAATTTTATCAAAAAAAGATACTTGATTTTATACAAAAGACAAAGCTATTTTAATAATATTTCATAAGATAACATAATTTTATATCTTCATAAAGATCAAATAAAAAATTTAATTTTTTTGAACATCTAATAAATATTTACTATGAATTCATAATTTAATAAATCTTTATATTTTTAATAGTTTTATAGATTTCAATCTTATTTTACACAATTTAATAAACACACATAAATTTAATACAATGTCTAAACTATAGAGTTATTATTTTGGCTTAAAATATTATTTTATTATTATTTTTTATTTAAATTTATAAAATCCTATGGCAAAAAATCTTAAGAGTTAAAAAAAATGATTGCATGCAAAGGTTGGCATTTAAATCTTAGAGCCAAGAATAAGATATGTAAAAAAAATATAAAAAATATTAGAACCATAGATCTTTATACTCTTATCTCTCTTGGTTACTATATACTTAGCATAAAATATAATTTTTTATTACAAAAGTAATTCATATAATTTATTAAATATAAAAATTCAAATCTTCTTTTACAAGCATTGCATCATGGCTTCAAAAAGTCATTCTACCTCATAATTTCTTATTTCTAAACATTTTAGTATCAATTTGTTTTATTCCTTGCCAAATATACATTGATTTTAAGTTAATATTAAAGATTATTTAATCATCTATTAAAATAAAATTTTGTTTTATTTTTATATGCTTGAATGGCAAAGAGTTCTTTATAAACTAACCATTCAGCTTTTGTTACAAAAAGACTTATTCAAATCAAACCATAGCCCAATCTTAATACAAATGTATTTTTTATTAAGTCAATCTCAATCACACAATTTGCACGACTTAAAATAATTTCATACACACTATAATGTTTAAAAAATGATTTAAATAAAGTACTTCTTAACCAAAATCTAAGTTCCAAATTAATAATAAACACCTATCAAGCCATAGTTTAGAAAGATTTATTGGCTAAAAATGAATATATTTTATTTATTTATTTATTTAAAAGGCCTTCAATTATATTATTAAATTAAAATATTTATAATTTATTTATTTATTTTTCTTGATCTCGAATCTTAGAAAATATATCTTTATTATCAATTTCTTTTTATTCTCTTTATTTTTTGAGAAGAAGAAATAAGTATTAGCAACATATTTTTTTATTCTTAGATTCAAGTCTTATAATTATATTACATTTCTTTTTAAGGCTGACCTAATGTAAGTTCTTGCTATATTAGATAAATTAGCATGTCGCATCTCCCCTCCGATCTTATTGCAAATTGCAATTGTTAAGAATCTTCTATAAGAAATGCTCATATAAGTTCAATTTATTGTCATTATGTATTTTTTTTTCTCATTTTATTGTTAAGAATATTAAAGAAATATGTCTTATTATCGAATTTTTGATGCACTATATAAGAACCTCTTTACTTCAACTTAAATTTTTAGCTTTGTTATTTTTTTCATTTTATTTTATAAAAATATGATAAAGTCTCATTAATTGAAGTGTAAAATTTTCTTGGTCAATTTGTGTCAAATCTTTTATTTATGTATTTTAACAAAACTATTAGATAAAAAAATAGGTGAAGACAAAACATATAGAAAAACTTAGGTATAAAGCTAATAGACACTTTTTTAGGAATGCAAATCTAATAGATTGAATTTAGCTACAAAAATAAATTTCTATGCTATTTTTTGTATTTTAAAATATTATTACCTTAATTGGGCCATAAAGATGTAAAAATGAGGTAAAATAATTATAAAAAAATATCTCTAATACAAAATTAGGAGCTTAAGATTTAGAATTTTATAGGACTTAGATTCTAGAATCATAATTAAAATTAATAATTTTGATAATGTTAGGTTTGAAGTATTAAGAAATAAGGATTTATTTGCCCTCAAAGTTAAAATATATTCCAAATGAAAGAACCTTGTTTTGTTTTGTTTATTTGTTTGTTTATTTTTTGAATATTTAACTACCTTCATAATAATATTATTATTCTAAATAATTTTTATACTCTAAATGGGTTATTCTTCCAATTCATCTACTTCCTCAAGGAATATTAGTTGAACTTCCAATAAGTAAGCTTTTTAAAACCATATTTGTATATGCTTATTAAAAATAGAATTATTTATTTGATTGAAACCACTAATCCAAATTTGAAATTGAGTTAGAAAAGAAGAAATGTAATGATTAGTTTTTAGGTATCATAATATTCTTAAAGTTCCTCACTTACATATCAATTCTATTTTTTCTTTTTTATCAAGGATAACCTTGTTGATTATTCTAATTAAAATGCCATTGGTCACCAATTAGTTATTCACCAATTTTTTGGCTTGAAGAAAACACCAGCTTTTCTTATTGTAATTTACCTAAAAAAAGTTAAAGTAGAGACATGACTGAGAAGCTTACAAAGTGAGATCCTTCATCTATAAATATTTGTAGAAAAAATAGTTAAACATTCAAAAGATTCTGTTATAGATAATAGTTACAACTACTTCTTAAATATATTCATTTACTATTAAAGCTTCAACTTAATTAGTCAAGTAGTAAATTGAAGTTATCAAATTCTTATTATCTTTATTGTTTTTATGGCAAAGTAAAAATAAAATCGATTCATTAATTTTCAGAAGCGTTTGTCAAGATATTTAGGTGACATTTGGATGACAACCAACTGTGTCGTCTATAAGTTGGCAATTACAAGAAGAACAACAATATTTATTATAGTCTTTAAAAAGCGTGGATCATTAAAAATCTTTTGAAATATTTTTAAACTATAAAAATTTACTTTTAAAACAAACTAAAAGAAAATTTTATTAAGAAATTTTTTTATCAGAAAATATTCTATTTATTCAAGTCTATCTAATTACTAAGATTAAATAGAAAAATAGATTTTTTAAAATATCACTTTATTTTTAATACAAAAATATTAATATAATTCATATATATAATTTATATTGTAGTGTATCCTTATAATTTATTATTTCCAACTTCTAAAGGTTTAAATATATTATAATAGATAAAATAAATAAAACTCAATGAATGTAGAGATCTTAAATTTTTTTATGCAACAAGTAAAGTTTTAATTTACTATATTTTAGTTTCTATTATAAATATTTTATGTAGTAAGTGAAGATTATTAAAAATTACATAATAGTAAATTTTATCTTCTAATAATAATATTATTAATAGTTATAAATTTAAGAAAATTAAAGTTCTATTATATTCCAAAATCTAAATTCATTTATATCCTAAAACTTTAATTCTATAACATTTTATAAGTTAGATCCTAAAAATCCAAATAAATATATATATATTTTTAAATATTAATTATTAACCTATAAAAAGTTAAAATATTATAATATAATAATATAATAATTTTATTATTAGAATAGATTTATATATTTTATTATATCATCAAATTCCACTTGCATCATTAAATTCTCTTAAAATTATTCAATGAATTATAAAATTTTAAAAAGATCAAATTTGTAAATTAATAGTCATTAAAATTAAATTTTTATTAGCATTATTTGGTATTCTATTCCAAATTTGATAAATACTTCCAAATATTGATTCTCCTAATTTAATTGTTGAAATTCACATAAAATTGGTATTGAATATGAAAATAAAATCTTCTATTAGTATTTTGAATCTTTTCTTTATTCAATTTTTTAAAACTTTACATGAATAAGACATTGTGACTTGCCTTAAATTGCCCAATTCTTATATCTTCTTATATATAAGGTCAAATTTCTCTCAATAATATCTTTAAAATTATACTAAATTTAAGAAGAAAATATCTTTCTTATACATTTATACTATTAAACATATTTAATTCTTACATAAAGTATCAAAAATGAACTTCGAATTTTCACTAATCTTTATTGCCCACAAAATCCTAGCATTAATTGCTTTATTAAAGGTCTTTATTTAGTCCTAATCCTACAAACCTTACATCCTAGACCACTCTTGGAACTTATTTATAAACCTCATCATTCAATCTTCAATAAAAATTAAAAAATAACCTCTATTCTTCATAGATTCTCATTTTTATATCTTGAGGTCAAATTTCAACCTTATCTCTACACAATCATTTCTTAGAAATCAAACTTATCATACTTATAATAGATTTTATAAGAACCACACATTGATTTTGTCTTAGTGGTAATTATAATGTTTCTTTTTTCACACCACCTTTGCTTGATTTATTGATAGGCCTTCTAAGGCAATGGGAGCCTTTTAAATACAAAAGACAGCATAGAATATTAATGTTGCTACTAAACTTGATGTTAGAAAATCTATGTTAAATTTTAAAAAATTCTAAATCAACATGCTTGAAGTATTACACAATTCAAAGAAAAAAAGATACAAAATCATAATTAAAAAAAATAACGTAAAATTTATACTCTCTTATGTAATTACAACAAAAGTAAGTAAAGACTTATAAGGAAGGAGAACCTGAAGTATAAACCTATAGTAAGAAATTCAAGATAAGAATCAAAATCAATAATTTGATACTATGTAATGACCAAATCAAGTATTCTTTATAATTAATCTAAAAATAGTCAACATAGGCATTACCTTAGGCCAATAAATTGCCAAATATTTTTCTTTACAAAAAAAATTAGGCCAAGGCATTAACACTAACTTTTCGTATAAGCAGCTCTTCAAACTCTATGTAATCAAAGAACAAAAGAAGAACCAAAGTTTGTATATGTTCTAGCTTTAATTGCAAAATATGAAAATAACAAGTCTTTGATGGATGACAAAGCTTAGTTTAGTGTCATAGAAGGATGGCTAATGAATGAGAATAGTGTCAAATTAATTGAACTAATGTCAATAAAACTCAAAGTGGCCAAGTAAAGAAATATGTAATCATAAGGTCATCTATTCATTCCCTATTATAATCAAGAACATAATCAAGACAATAAAGTTTATAGCTTGAATATATATATATATATATATATATATTGTACATAATTATATTTAACATATTATAAGATACAACACATCAACAACACAAGCAATATCACTTTCATGATGAATGCATAAACACAACTATCACATAAATATTTTTCAACCAACCAAACATTCACAATTAAAACATCAAGTCTTAGACGTTAAATTGTACATAATTCTATGTACCATTACAAATGTTTAATTCACTTCCGATCGTTGTAAATACTCGGATAACGTTATTCGGATGTAATTCTCAAGATAATCCCACACGATTCCGTAACTGCGACGCCTGGATCCTCGGCCGAGACACGTCGTCGATGCAGGCGAGGCCACATCTAAAAATGTCGGTACCCCCGCAAACAAGCTCCTTCCATGAACCATCCTTCGAACCTCCGAGGCGGCGTCTGACCTTCGCTGCTTACACCGACACGCTCTTGCCCACACACGCGTGCACACCTCCCTTGCGCCCACACCACCCCCCGGAACCGGTACATAATCCCAGCGCCTTGCACTGCACTTCCATCCTTCTCATTCAGCTTCTGCGGATTACAGTTCCACTTCAGTTTCGTCGCAGGATCAAAGACAAGCTCCTGCATCGGAGCAAGGCGAATTCAGCCCAGGGATTGGGTGATTGCATCGGAGTTCGACAAGTGAGCGGACTTACAGTGAGGGAAGTTAGAGTAGGCGGTGGTGCACAGGAATCAGTGTTGTGAGGATGGGGTCTCAGCAGCAGCAGCAGCGGGAGTTGGAAGTGACGGTGCTATCGGCGCAAGACTTGAAGAACGTGAAGTTGACGGGGGGCACCATGGACCCTTACTGCGTGGCGTGGATCTACCCCCACACGAAGGTTGCCGGGCCCGTGAACAAGGGCGGGGGCGTGAACCCCACATGGAATGCTCTGGTGAGACTGGTGGTGGAGGAGACACTCCTGGAGCAGGGCAGCGCCAACATCACCGTGGAGATTTACCACCACAGCAAGCTGTCGAACAAGTTGGTTGGGACTGCCAGCGTGCCTCTCTCCGACGTGAACGCCCAGGCGAAGGGGTCAAAGCCGCTGTCGTACCCAGTCCAGAAGAAGTCGGGGCAGCGGCAGGGAGTGATCAACGTGGCCGTGAAGGTGGGGAAGGTGTTGTCGGCAGAGGAGGCCGCCAAGTACGCCGCTCCAGCAGTGGGCCTGCCCGCCATGGCGGCAGGCGGACAGCACTACGCCCAGCAGCAGTACCGCCAACAGCAGTACTACCCCCAGCAGCAGTATTACCCCCAGCAGTATGCGCAGTCGAGCTACTACCAACAAGCCCCGAGGCGAAGCAGCATGATGGGAGGCCCCGGAATGGGGCTGGGCGCTGGGTTGTTGGGTGGCGTGTTGCTGGGATCCGCTCTTGACGGTGGCGGTTGCGGTGGCGGATGTGGAGGAGGCTGTGGTTGTTGATGTGGTTACAGAGGGTGTGAAAACACGGGTGATTGCATCCGCTCACGAAGACCAGGCTTCGGTGGGGGTTTGCCGAGTTGTACATAAAAACTTGGGTGGCAGCCAGCTTGTGCGTGCTCAGAGCGAGCACATGGGGATGTCGCGTTGAGATGTAGACAGGATTGTTGGTGCGGAGCACCGAGAACAGAAAATTGTATCATTCTTTGCGCCAAATTGGAGGCGTCGTAATGCACACACATGATTTAATTCGTGAGTAACGAAGCTGGAATGTCGCTGGGGCATTGAGTAGTATGATGTTTTTGGATCTGATGTCAGATTAGAAATTTGTTGACAGATAGTCAAGGATACAGTAGAGTGCAAAAAGTTTTCGTCGGGTGTGGCTGTGACCGTTTATTTCATCTTGGATATCAACTTTTGGTCTTGAATTGTTTATTGTTTGGAATCTGAAGTTATCATTTAGAAATTTGTTCTGAACTTTCTCTGCTGTTTTAACTCATTGTTAATTAATTAAAGGCAATTGAACTAAATTGAGGTGATTCTGTAATTTTCATTGGAGGATAAATGCTATCTTGACAATATTCTTTATTTTTGTTCATTTAAAGTTATAAAATTTATTTTCTAGATCTTAAAGTTGATTTTTTTTTTTTTTTTTTTTTTTGAGGAATTGATAATATATACAATTTATTTGGTATTAAAAACATTATATATTTTCAACTTTTATATTTATAACTAATATATATTAAATAAATAAATAGATTTAAGAAAAATTAGATAAAATTAATTTATTAGGTTGGTAATATTATTTTAAAAAGCTCCAAGGTTTTTTTTAAAATTATGGATGAGATTTTGGGATTTGTATAAATATGCCATGTAACTGTTGAAACTTGTGTTATTTCTTACTTGTAGGTAGTTGTGTAGGAAGCAATTTACATCATGAAGCATAAACTAAATGCTATGTCGCCCCTTGAAAGCCCTCATAAGACATTTTTGGGAGCTAGTATATATATCTATATATATATATATATATATATATAGACATATATATAGGCGAGATTGTGGCCATACTTAATCTTATCAACACCTTTTTTGTATTGTAATCTTGGTTAAAAACCTATTAAGTCTATATATTTGGAAATAACTATTTTAGTTTGTTTCTATCATATATGTATATATATATATATATATATATATATATCTTATTTGTGGACTTTCTCTGTTTTAGTTATACAAGAGTATATTTTTCTTCACAAAGTTTTGTCATGATTCATATCCTTGAATGTTAATTATATGTTAAGTTATTGCTTCTAAGATTTATAAACCAATCTTTAGCACCAATGATTTTTCTAACTTCTACAATGTTTCTAAGTTTTTTGGCTACAAAGTTTTTGTATTCAAATCAAAACAATATTATGTCCAAATACTAAACTAAAAATATAACTATGTAACTTAAACATTTTTTAAATTCATTCAAACATCTTACAATGTATATAATAATATTTAAATACAAAATTTTAGTTAGATTTTTTAACATTTATAAATTAATTTGTATGATCTTTTATGAGAATTTTAGAGTACTCTCTTTTATACAATATGGTCAAAATACCTCTATCATGTTGTAATTGGAGGAAGGTTTAGAAGGACCTATTATTTTTGTCATCTTAAGTAGATTTTTGTCTTATCAATTGAACTTTTTATACAATAAAAAATAAAAATAAAAATCAATTTTGTAAGTATACAAGAAGTATGATCTGTTAACTTGAATGCAGCATATATTGGAATTGGAATAATATTATTTATAGTTAGATTTTTTTTTTTTTTTTTTAGATCTAAGATAAAAGAATTAGTATTAAAAAATAAAATTGCAATATATTTCACTTTTTAAAATTATTTATTCCTTCTTTTATATCTATAATATATTTTGATGCCAAAAATTTCCTTGACTACTCTCTTTGTGGTTCTTTCTTAATATCTATATCTATCATTTTTATTAATTGATATTCTACAAAATTAGACTCTACATAGTATAATTCTATACTATTTTTGGATTAGTTCTTGCTTGCTGCTACAAACTATTCTTTGATTTTTTGCTTGTTGCCTTTGTTGGTTTATTTTCTCTCATTACTCTATTTTTGACATACTTGGCTTCTTTAAATTGTACTCATCATTTGTTATACTCTTGCAATATAAAACTATATTATTATGTCATCCACAAATAGAACTCAATATCAATTATTTAGTATAACTTATCCACTTTATATGATTGTTAATGACTCACAACTTATATTTATATCTAGTAAAATTTCAAATGGTAAATCTTAAATTTTATTTAATATTTCCTCACTAAATCTTATGGTCTTTGTTGCTTCTAGCTTTGATAGAATTTTAAACTTTTCTAATTTGATAGATTTTGTAAATAATAGTAGACTATTTCGCTCTTCAATTCGATGGTCTACTATTGGAGTTGCTTTTAAATGTTTCAAACTATGTTTACTATGCCTTATAATCATACTTTGTTGATAAGTGGTGCTTTTAAAGTAACTCTTAATTATAAAATATCTCTTCATTTATTCACTATTTAAAAAAATATTTTCTTTAATAATGTAAGTAGTCCACTATTTTTTAACTTTAAATTACTTTTATTGTTACCAATATTATCTTATAATTTGGAAGTATCTTATGTGGGGGGTTTTTTTTTTTTTTAATAAACTTTATTTGAAAGAGACAATATGTTGATTCTTACAACTAAGGAATAGGTTTAGTACTCATTTTTATATATTGCTTAAAGTAGATTTATTTTTGATAGCAGAGTTTTATTTAGATTTTTACAACAATTGATTTAAATACAATGGTGTTTTATTTATTTATTTATTTATTTATTTCAGTATTGTTAGATATGATTTTCATTCCCATGTTGTCTATTTAGTTTAATTTGATGTGTTCATTTCTATATATTTTTTATACTTTACATTCAAATTTTTTATATATTTCTTAATTTGATAATAATGTTTTAGAAATATTATTACATTTGATAAGATAATTATTAAAATCTATAATTTACAGAATCACCTCAATTTAGTTCAATTACCTTTAATTAATTAACAATGAGTTAAAACAGCAGAGAAAGTTCAGAACAAATTTCTAAATGATAACTTCAGATTCCAAACAATAAACAATTCAAGACCAAAAGTTGATATCCAAGATGAAATAAACGGTCACAGCCACACCCGACGAAAACTTTTTGCACTCTACTGTATCCTTGACTATCTGTCAACAAATTTCTAATCTGACATCAGATCCAAAAACATCATACTACTCAATGCCCCAGCGACATTCCAGCTTCGTTACTCACGAATTAAATCATGTGTGTGCATTACGACGCCTCCAATTTGGCGCAAAGAATGATACAATTTTCTGTTCTCGGTGCTCCGCACCAACAATCCTGTCTACATCTCAACGCGACATCCCCATGTGCTCGCTCTGAGCACGCACAAGCTGGCTGCCACCCAAGTTTTTATGTACAACTCGGCAAACCCCCACCGAAGCCTGGTCTTCGTGAGCGGATGCAATCACCCGTGTTTTCACACCCTCTGTAACCACATCAACAACCACAGCCTCCTCCACATCCGCCACCGCAACCGCCACCGTCAAGAGCGGATCCCAGCAACACGCCACCCAACAACCCAGCGCCCAGCCCCATTCCGGGGCCTCCCATCATGCTGCTTCGCCTCGGGGCTTGTTGGTAGTAGCTCGACTGCGCATACTGCTGGGGGTAATACTGCTGCTGGGGGTAGTACTGCTGTTGGCGGTACTGCTGCTGGGCGTAGTGCTGTCCGCCTGCCGCCATGGCGGGCAGGCCCACTGCTGGAGCGGCGTACTTGGCGGCCTCCTCTGCCGACAACACCTTCCCCACCTTCACGGCCACGTTGATCACTCCCTGCCGCTGCCCCGACTTCTTCTGGACTGGGTACGACAGCGGCTTTGACCCCTTCGCCTGGGCGTTCACGTCGGAGAGAGGCACGCTGGCAGTCCCAACCAACTTGTTCGACAGCTTGCTGTGGTGGTAAATCTCCACGGTGATGTTGGCGCTGCCCTGCTCCAGGAGTGTCTCCTCCACCACCAGTCTCACCAGAGCATTCCATGTGGGGTTCACGCCCCCGCCCTTGTTCACGGGCCCGGCAACCTTCGTGTGGGGGTAGATCCACGCCACGCAGTAAGGGTCCATGGTGCCCCCCGTCAACTTCACGTTCTTCAAGTCTTGCGCCGATAGCACCGTCACTTCCAACTCCCGCTGCTGCTGCTGCTGAGACCCCATCCTCACAACACTGATTCCTGTGCACCACCGCCTACTCTAACTTCCCTCACTGTAAGTCCGCTCACTTGTCGAACTCCGATGCAATCACCCAATCCCTGGGCTGAATTCGCCTTGCTCCGATGCAGGAGCTTGTCTTTGATCCTGCGACGAAACTGAAGTGGAACTGTAATCCGCAGAAGCTGAATGAGAAGGATGGAAGTGCAGTGCAAGGCGCTGGGATTATGTACCGGTTCCGGGGGGTGGTGTGGGCGCAAGGGAGGTGTGCACGCGTGTGTGGGCAAGAGCGTGTCGGTGTAAGCAGCGAAGGTGCCCCGCCGCCTGGGAAAGATCGAAGGATGCTCCGAGGAAGGTGCACATTCCTGAGGGTGCCGACCCCGGGTTTTCGATGAGTCGTCGACTGCGTTGACGACGTGTCTCGGTCAAGGATCCAGGTGTCGCAGTTACGGAGTTGTGCGGGAAATATCCCGCACAATGAGACCCGACTTTTTTCTTCCGAGGGATTTCCATTGTTGTTTCTTTGAATTTACTACTGGACGTTGTCATGGACACAACGATGTACAATTATTGCTCAATTCATGTTTCCACATTGCAAATTGTTGTATTTAGGTTTGCTATAAACAGTGGTATAGCTCTGGTAGCATAAGGTACATTTTTCACTAAATATAAGGGTGGATGCTAGGTTTGATTTGTTTTGAGTTGCCAGTGTTTCATAATTAGATGTGCAACCACCTTTCCTAAGTCCATTTCGGTTGTTCTAAGCATGATATTTAATAAGTAGAAAGTATGGGTAGTTTTTTTGAAATAAGTATTTATATGTGAGATATTACTATATATTTTACATTGGAATGGTGTGACAAATTTAGTTGAGTGTTTTTGAAATGGTGTGACATATTTAGTTGAGTGTTTTTGGGTCTTTAAGGAGAGATATGATTTTTTTAAATTTTGCATGATGTAAATGTGATGGTTTTGCATCTTATTACATGTATGACAAACAATGGTATTGTAATAAATAATTTATTTTTTAAAAGTGAAAATCACCAAAATATTATTTTATTAGTGCTAATTATTTTAATTAACTAAACAATAGTTTTTGTTCAATAGGATCCAAATTTTTAAAAGATTTAAATCAATTAATTTTTTGTATTGTAACATTAAAGGTAATTATTTCAAATAAATAATTTTTTGGCCTCTACAATTCAAGTTGTCTTTTCTAAAGTATAGCAGTTCTAATGTCTTAAGCTCATAAAGAAAATATTTTAGTTTCAAATTACAAGGAGAATTTCACGTCAAGTGATGTATGATAAGAATTCTTAGTAGAATGAACCATTCTATGTCATGTGATTGATGTCACTAGATTGAAAGTAGGATAGTGCAAAATTTTCCTTTCATTGTATACCTCTTTCTAATATGTAACTATTTATCTATCATACTATTATAAATATACATATTTATTCCTATAATTACCTAAACAATTTGAATAGGTAGAAATAGATAAAAATAGATTAATTTAATAATATCTTGTAGAGAAGCTGCTTAGAAGCTTTATAAGTTAAGGCACATGTCTTGTATATTGAACATGTATTAGAAGACCTATAGAACATCACTACATAGCTCCTAATTAGATAATGTATAGAGAATCAAGTTGAAATCCTTCTTCATTATTGTTAATTTCTTTATTGAATTTAGCCTACTTTCAAGGATTTCTATTTTTTTTGTCTTTTGGCAATAGCCATTATAGTTTCTTTTTGAATATACATATTTACTTATTTCTATTTTTTTATTTTTTCTTGAAAAAAGTTTCACTTGTTTATTTGCCTTCATTGAATTTTTATTCTTAACAAATTGACAAAAGTGATGATTGTAATATCAAATCTTTGTCTTTTCTTGATTAAAAATGGATTATCTTTTTCTCTTGATAAGACATAAGTGTATTAGAAGTTTGTAATTAATATCTTGTAAATTAATATTTTTAGTACTTTCTTTGTTCTCAAGTCCTTTCTTCCACTTATCTTGAATAATATTAGATATTTTCTTTTTTTTAATATTATTATGACAAAGCTTATTAAGATGAAGAGTGTAATGGCACAAATGGAAGAACAATTGAGAGAGTTTTTACTTGCAATGTATCAACTCAATTTACCACCACAAAGAATAATAAGATTGGCTAGAAGTAAAGATATAGAGATAATTGAAGCTGCTTCAACATCTGCATCAAAGCATGTTACTTCTGTTATGATAAAATACCATTTAAGCATTAGAGAACCAAGAGTTGTTATACTTGAGAAGTTTGATGGCATAAGATCAAAGTTTCAAGGATTCTTTAATAAAGTATAATTGGTGATTGAATTTCTATTTCAAAGCTATCCAACTCTATAATCACAAATCAGATTTATCATAACACTACTTTCAAGTTTTGCATTATTATAATTTTTATCTTTTTTTGAATAACAAGATCCAATATTAGATAATTAAGTAGTTTTTTTGGTATAATTTTGATCCATGTATGGAGAATATAATATAATTTGTATTAAAACCAAAAAAATTTGTATTTTGAGACAAAAAAATTGATCTATAACATTATATGTTTTATAATTTTTACAACTTGCAATTGGTATCAAATGGGACAATGCTACACTCATTAGCCAATTTTTCTATGCAATACAATATGATGTAAAGAAATTGATGTTCAACTTATTTTATCCTTAGACATTGAATCAAGCAATCAATTTTGTTGTAAAGTGTATTAATTAGCTTTTTGAATTTTAATCTATAAGTTGTACAAATAGGCCTCAATTCAATGGCAAGACTAACATCTTTTTAACACATATATTCAAAAGTGGAAGATATCCAAATTGATGCTATATATTTTTAATATCATATTGAGCAAAAAAAGATTCATTCTAAAGAAGAAGGATTGTGCTTATATTATGGAGAATTTAAACACACTACTTAACATTATCTAAAGAAATCATGTAACTATAAAGTGAGTAGTATGACTATTAAAGAATACAATATAGAAAAAAATGAGTTTGTTTGATTACAATAAAGACCATGTGGATGGAACTTTGTCTAATATCTAGTGAAGGTCTTATTCTCTTCTCAAAACCTTCATCTTGTTTTACAGTAGTTATTAGTTTAAGACCTAAACATCAAAAAGCCTTTGCCTTGCTAGATTCAAGAGTCTTTGCTTGTTTTTTAGATGAAGAGTTTGTTAAAAAATATATCATACCGATAGTGAAGAAAATTAAACCTATTCATGTTGAAGTCATAAATGGTGATCCATGTCTTTTAAAAATGTTAATCATAAAATCTTTTTTATAATGTGGATCCAAACCAATTTTTTTTTTAATTATACTCTAAGCCGAATTATTTTGGCTTGGATCAAAATCTTTTATAGTTTTCTAGTATGAACTCTAATCTTCTCTATAAAGAAAAAATATGGATAATTATAGGTATATGTAGATTATCAAGGGCTAAATAAGATTACTATTAAGAATATGTATCTTCTATCTTTGATATCTAGATTTTTTTAATGAATTAAATTAAGAAAAGATTTATATCAACAAGATCTTGAAGGAGTATATAACCTAATATGTATCAAAAAAGGAGATAAATAAAAAAAACTATATTTTGAACCAAGTATAGTCATTTTAATGGATTTTATCACTAATCTTTTAGCCTCAAGTTCTTATGATTCTAAATTCATGATAGTAAATTGTTTCACCAAGATGGTATATTTTGTATCATATAGAAAATCTATCATAAGTAAAGAAATAATTAAAATTTTCTATTCTAACATCTATTGCTATCATAGATTATCCAAGGATATTATATTAGATACGAGGACTCATTTTGTATCAAGATTTTAGAGAATTATTTTTAAGATTGTAAAAATAGATATAAAACTATCTTCGATTTTCCATCTTCAAACTAATGGACAAATAGAACGCATAAATTAAGTTTTGGAGCAGTATTTGAGGTATACCATCAACTACCAATAAGATGGTTGGATAATACTATTTGAGCCATATCACTATATCTGAGCCATATAAGATAATGAATATTTCAAAAAGAAGACAAATGCCATTGTATCCTATAAAAGTAAATAATAAACAAGTGTTTCAAATGAAAGAAGTCATAGAGTCAAGGTTGCACCAACTTAGGTTCGAATATCTTGTTCATTTGTACAGATATAATATTAGTAAATGCACATTAGAGCCAATATTTTTTTTTTTTCATATGCAATAAAAAGATCAAAGTTTTTCATCAACAACATCCATTAAAACAAAGATGAAGAGTCAAACAAATCTTTTCTATAAAAAAAAATAAAAAAATGTTCAATGAAGATTGAATTCTATCTTCTATCCTTGATTGTGAGTTCTTTATATTTATGACGCTAACAAATTAGAGAATCAATAATTGGTAGATTTAATTCAAGAACCATTGTTTGCTGACTTATCAAACAAGACATTGCAATCGTTACAATCTTAAAGATGGCATAATCAAGATGAAGATCCTCAAGAACAACATGTTCCTCAAATAGATGGCAAGATACCATGCATTTGCTATCACAACCTTGAAAAAGACTCTTAATATTTGGTGATTTTATTGAAGGTAGAAATGACTCTTAATAGTATAACAAATATTTTATTTGAAGAAAGTTACAAAAGGCCTCAACAATGATCAAATATTAAAGTGGTCTTTTTGCCTTGAAATCACGCATTATCAATGGCTGAGATGATCTCTTATAACCTAGGCCTAGTGAATTGATATAATGGAAGCACATGTTTTAGACCTTTCTACCAAAACAACATCTCTACCAAATTGGATCTATTATTAACAAAGACAAAAGACTACTCCATTGAAACATTGTTAAAAACAAAATTGCTTTTGATTACATCATAAAACTACAATAATGGCAGTGTGAAGAATGCAACATGATATTAGGTAGATATTTCAATTTACTTATTTTTTTCTCTCTACTCTGCATGTATATATATATTATTTTAATTTCTATTTTTACAATTAATTTTTTTCCTTCTATCTATCCATTTATACTTAAATTTTTTCTAATGTTGCTATGTAGGTTATTATATCAACAATTATGTAGCAACTAAATGATAAGATAATAGAATGAATATAGACAAATTATAGGTGAATCTAGATATTTTTTCAATTGTTAAATTTAATTTTTTAATTAATATTAGAATAATTCAAATTATCTTAATTAATAATGTATTTTTAGAATTACAATGTATATTATTTAATTTAATAAATTTATTTTAAAATTTCTAATTAACATCTATTTGTAAAGCTATTTCTAAATTTCTATTATCCTTTTATTACAAAAGGTATTCTTTTGCTATCTTAATAAAAAAATATTTTAATTGATTACTATTTGATCTTTTTTTGCAAGTAGATAGGTTAAATTGCAATCATTGAAGAGTGAATATAGTACAATTTGTACATAATAAACTTTATTTAAATGATGTGACCTATGACTGTTCAAAAATAAATTTATGATGTATTCACAATTTATTTTTTAAAGACGTTGTTCTCAAAGTACTTGCAAAATAAATGTTTTATTTTCAAAGGCCTTTTTTATTTTTATTTTAAATTGAGAAATTTCATGATAATTGTGAGGTTAAAACAGATTAAAAAAAAAGAAAAAAGAAGTAGAAACTATAGCTATTTCTGATAAATATTTGGTGAAACATTTTAATTAAGTATCTATTACAAACTTATGAAGTTTTAATTTATATGCATAACAACAAATTTAGTTCATTTTATGCAGCAACTGGTGAATACATCACTCAGGAAAAAATACATCTTACATATTCATCAGAACTGCAGAATACATTAAATGAGAAGGAACGATGAGTTCTGTAACTAAAACAAGACCACGGCCATCCATTAGGCATAATCAAACGAAAAAGAAAAGAAAATAACTCTGTTTTGTATTGCTTACAATGTAACTACATGGGGAGATGGCTACCAGCTACAAAACAGTCAGTGGTAAAGATCTTGAGAAGCCGCAGAATCTCCAGTTAAACCTGACCTGCAAGATTACCTCCCCCAAAATCTCATGACAATTTCGAGCAGAATACAAAATGAGCTTCCGTCTGAATCTTTCAACTGTAGTAGCCAAAACAATTCAAAATCCAGTGTTGCACTCTTCCCAGTGTGACTAGGACTGCAACCTGATGACTACACACAGTACCCAAAACAGTACATGATCTCTAAGCCATGAGTGAAGGATATGAATTGACGCACCAGGAGCCACGCATTCTTTCCAGGGATGCAATCGATAGCATGTGCTACACAGGGAAGCATTACTGTTCTTCAAATAGCGCCGCTGTACAACATTTTCGGCGGTTAAACCCAGCAAAATATTAGAGTTACAAAAAAATATTAGAATCACGCTGAGCCCCACACTCCTCTAATGGATCCCATCTTGGAGCTAACACCTGAACTGAGCTCCCAAAGGATGCGGGCAAAAACATCCGACATTCGCTGGTCAACAACAGCCAGCTCAGCAATCAGGCTCTCGTAGGCGAGCAAAACAATTCTATTCTGAGGTTCAGAGGCCAAACTCTCAAGGGTAAGTGCTGCCTTTCGACAAACTTCCTGCGGATGATGATTCCATGAACCTACTACCCTCAGCAACCTTCCCACGGCCCAGCGCTCGCCTGCAAGACGCAACCTGCAGTCCGTGTTAATCTCGGAAAAATTGAGTAATGCTGCCACAGCAGCCGCGAGAGCATCGCCAGATACTTCAGTACTTATAAGCTCTACCAATCGTGGGAAAATCAGGGGAACAAAAGGCAAAATGGAGGATTCATTGTCAGGATTTACAACAAGTCGTCCAAGAAGCTCTGCTGCATTGCAGTGCCAGGAAATTAAAGGAGACGACAGCATCGTCATTATAGCATCGATCATCCTCTTATCGGACATTGAGCTTCCTGGGTTGTTCGCTTTATTGTTCCCGTTGTTAGTAAATATCTTCAAACATAAGAAAGGCGCTAAGTTCAAAAGCGTCTCTGTCGAGTTTGTAACCAGCTCCTCGTCCTCAGTCTCGTGATCTTCTAAGACTGTAATCAAAGTTTCTAGGCAACCACGGTGCTGTGCCATGAACGATTCGTTCTCAGGCATGAAAGACATATTGCGCAACACATTCGATACCGCCACAGCACATATCTGTTTCTCGTGACGACCAATTTCGTCGAGATTGAAAAGCCCTTCCTCGTCCCAACACCATCCCTCTTTGGTCTCTGTTGCATCAGCACCTTGAGCATTCCTCTCTGCCGCCGCCCTGACATGCAGCAGTGCATCATCGGGGATGTATATTTCATGCTCGAGACCAAACCCCGTATACGGCTGATCAGCTCCTAGCAAGCGAGGCCTGGACAGTTTCGCAAACATCCGCTCGTGCGCTATGTCCCGCCACTCACTAATCACCTGTAACAGTGAATCAAGCAATCCCGGCACTTTAGCCAATGGAGTTGCGTCTTTGCGAGTATCATCCTTCTCCTTGAAACTCAACAACGTCAGCGCGTTGATTGCCCACGCCAGCTCACCCTTCAAGCCGCTCTGCAGCGCCATCACGATTCTCTTCGTATGCTGCTCTGCAAAATTGTGGCTCACTTGAAGCGACGGGCCCAGGTTCGGCCCAGGCGAAGGCTGATGCGCCGCGCCAGCAGTGGCATTCTCCACGTGACCTACATGATTTGCGCTGTTTCCAGCATTCGCCGTAGCAGGCCGACCCCGCTTTTGACCGCTACCACCCCCTGCCCCAGGCGGCCCTGCCATCGCTCCCCCTGCTCACACAACTCTCTCGAGAATCACACCTTAATCTCTCATAAAAAATACTAACAAAAAACCTTCTCTTCAATAAGGCAACCTCATATCCAGTCCTTCCAGACATCATACCCTAATCGCCATCGCCAAGTTCTCTCTGCAACACTCCGGCTCACAAAAACACCCACACACACACAATCAACGTCAATCGTCTCAACGAACAGAAAAATAGATTCATTCATCAAAATTTCATCCATTAATAGACGAACGAAGTTTTTGATATGCCAACATGCATCCTCGGTAGGCTGCGACCGATCTTCTCAGTCGGACAAAGATCACTCAGGATTTTTCAGAATTCGATTCGAAGCTTTCGATCGCGGGGTGCCGAGTGGATGTTAACGCATTCGCAGCTCGAAGTTGCATTCGATTTCTCATGTTCCCAATGCCATTGTCCTAATCTCTGAAGTGAGCTTCGTACTGAGGAAAATTTTCAAACTGTAGCATTATCGTTTGCGGGGATTTGCTTTTAGAGTGATTTGTCGGGTTGATTCGGTTGTCGTAAGCGGAGATCGGAATTTGATGAACAGCTTTCCGCCTTCGTGCTCGTGACTTCCCATCGCCGAGTGCCAGGTTTGGTCGTGCTGGAAACTAGCAGGGTTGTTGGACTTTACATGGTATCTATGGTACGTGAGTGAGAAACGCAACTTTCTGGAGGGATGGCGTTAGGGTTCAGTGATGCAGGCTGGTTCCACGACTGTATGATTCTATGGCTTCAGAAGGAGCCTGTGAAATTGAGTTTGGCTGCGCTGGCCATAGCTTTTATCAAAATTTCCATTACCAGCTTGACTCCGGTGCGTTCATGGCGTCCAACAAATGTCCTGAAAGTTTGTTTGGAACCCAATTTGAGGTTTACATTTTTCTTTCTGCCATTCTATTTGATTGGAACTATCAGTGCGGTCGTTGGGGGCTTCAGTTACAGTATCTACATGTAAGAATGCAATATTCTTACATTGACATAGAGATTGCAATTGAAGTGAGGATTTTGTCTCGGTAAATTCAAGTTGCGACCAGCTACAAGGTATTGAATTCTTATTACGAATTTTGAAGGTTGTACTTGCGTATGAGAGTGCAGGTTCTAGCAGCAGCGCAATCATATGAGGATAACCATGTGAATTTCACCCAGTACGGCGCATTTTCGAAGCTCTGTGGAAGTTCAGCGACTTGTGCTGTTGCCGGAGTTTTGCTACTGGTGAGTAAGCGGCATTAGTACTTTAATCAATATCTCCCTATCGAAAGCCATGTTGACCAAGACAAACCATGGATCATAAGCCAGCAATCGTTCACAGAACTTCTGCTTATTATTATGACCCTTTCCTGTTTGTTTTCATGCCAAAACCTCACGTATCACCACCTTTTTTTCTTTTTCTTTTTTCTTTAAGAAATTTCATTTGCTTGCATATTAATCTTTACCAATTTGCTTTCATGTTGAAATCTTCTGTGACGGATGAATTTCGTGCTAGTTTGATTTTTATTTTGAGTACGCGATAATTGTAGAGAAGGATAAGCTTGGATTTGTAGGTCCAAGGGAAGAAATATTTCACTATGAGAGCTTCTCTGCATGCTTACGCAGTGATCGCAACTGCTGCAGCTATTGCCGTTACTGCTGAGAACCAGGTACGACCCTCCGTTTCTAAGTCAAGGGTAAAAATTTAGGTTCTTCAGCTCGCAAGGAGAAAAGTGTTTTATGGTGTATAATATAAAAGTCATTGTAGTTCTGCCCCTAAAGCTCTCCGAACAATTACATTAACTGTTTTGCAGTGACTTAGATCCGTCACTGTTGAAAGAGGGGGAATACTTATATCTCTTTGTGAAGCTAGTATTTGAGAAAGCTTAATCTTAGAAACTTAGCACTGCATCGACCCGAATGTTCTGGGCATCATTGTTTTGAAGTGAAAGGATTCGATCATGCTCGATGAAATCTGAAGATGCCATGCATGGGAATGATGTCTTTACCTTGATAAGTCGAGTTTTGGAGGTGATCACTAGATGGCTGCTGATTTGGATAATTTACTAGTTATAAACATCGATAACTCTTGGGCAGATTTCTCACATAAATTGTTAATTTGGTGTCAGGAATAAGTTTGAAGGTTTTTATGGTGGTAATGCCAGAATACTGATCTTCAACTCGTTCATAATCATGAACTGCAGTAGTATAAAATATTTTGTGGTGTATGTACCCACAGCTGCATGCCTTGACGTATTGTGAATCTATGGATGCAACTAAAATTACCCAATTGTGCTGATGCAGCTGAGCCTTGTTGGAGAGGAGTGGAGCTTGACTTGGCAATGCTTGATTGTTGTCATTGTAATGGTGGGCAGTTCTTTTCCCGCACAGCATGCAGAAGGATTCCCTTAGGATCCATGTCTCGACTTTTATATAAGTTGCTTTTTGTATTGAAATTTAATATATTTGAAAGATTCTTGAAATTTCGACTCATTTACAATAATTTAAAGGTATCATTTTCATTTGAGACGGCAGAGGATGTGCATTTTGTCGTATTGTAATATCTGCATTTTGATCTTGTTCTGCAGGGTTTGCAAATGGCAATGATGGATATAGAATTCTCCCGAAGGGATTGGTTGGTTTCCGGGTTATTTATTTGTGGCTGCTTCGTATCAGCATTACCATGGGTATGTTATACGATACCTGCTATTTGAAGGACGGTACATCTTGTTGTATTATAAAATCCCGGCTTTCTCTTTTGATTTGCTTTTTAGACCACTTTGCAAAAACAATTACATGTGTAGTAGACCTTGTCATTCAAGAGTAGTCCTTCCTTTGTCATTTAAAGCTATGGCATATTTGGTGTATTTACAGTTGCCCTCAAAGACTATCAATGCCATAGCTCCTTGGTATCTGGCCTTCGGAGGAATCTTTGCGGCTGTTGTTTATCTTGGGTAGAACCTATTTACCATCTACTACTTCATGGATGCATGAAGTATTATCGTTTGTATTCAATGCACACTAAACAAGTATGATTACTACTGAGTTTATGTTCATCACTGCCATAACGAGAGTGACTTCTTAATTGATGTTTTTATCAGAAACCATTACCTTCAATGTGAGACCTTTATTGTTTGTCTTTGTTTTTGTTTTGTTTTGTTTTGTTTTGTTTTTTTTTTAATTTCTTACAATAATCACAAGCAACTCTGAATCATGATGATATCTCTATGTAGGATGGAGGGATTAAATCAAACTTACCAGGATAAATTATTTCGTAAACTTGACACAGCAATCACTGAGCAGGTCTTCTTTATCTCACTTTTTGCTACAGTCATTCGGATCATCGGTGGGTTTTCCTACTTTAAAAGAATTACTAAGCACAGTTTGTTACATGTGATTCTTTCCATAAAAAGTAGTGTTTGTACTTCTATATCGAGCATGTCTTCGTTTTGAGAGATTCAGGTCAGATATACAACAGGAACATCTGTGTTTAGAATGGTAGAGCAAGTTTGTAGGTTATGAGCAAGATTACATTTAAGTTCTCATTTGCAAAATAGATATACAGGGTTTTTGTGGGAGTTTCGGTGTCTTGAAGCCATTAGCTTTCACGCTAAACATCCTTTCTCCTTTGCAAGTGTTCTTCTGCTCTCATTCGTAAGTTGATTTTCTTCTCTGGTCATTATATTCATGGCTGCAGTGCTATCCTTATAATTGCTGCTTTATAGAAGGGAGGAAGGTGGAATCGGTGGACTTAACGCCATAAATTTGGGTTGCTCGTTGCAGATGGGAGTTGTCATGACCTTCTTAATGTCATACATGCTGCGTCTTTGTGGAGCTCTTATTTGTGTGATGATTCATCAGGTGCGAATTAAGTCTTCCACCTAGAGAACAGACAATGGATACTCGTCGCTGTTGTGACAGAATTATTAATTAAGCACGTGGGCGTGTTTATATTTCTTTATAAACGGGTATCAGGAATGGCATTGCACGTAGGAATGGTCTTGGAAAGCTGACTACCTAATCACCATCCTCACTTCTTCACTTGGGATCTTAAGAGTAGTGTGTTTTCTTTGCAGATAATGGTGAATATCTTGGCAGGGAAATCGCAAGAATTAAACTTTGTGAATAATGTTTTTAAGTGGATTGGAATTGTAAGTATTTTGTATCCCTTGAACCTTGTTCGTAGTCTTTTCGTCGACTTGTTTATTTAAGTCCAAAATTATATGGATTAAATTAGCCTAGGCTTTGAAATAAAGCCCGAGCCCTGGAATATTCTTTCTTCGATAAGGAGCAGAGCGGTGTGCTTTTGGGAATTCTTAAAAGAAACGCTGTATATTGCTAGTTGATTTTGTATTTATATGACGAGATACATGAATAATGTAATCGCAAGTACGTTCGCTTAGTCGCCTCGAAGTTCCATTTCCGTTATGTGTTGCAGCTTCGATAATGCTTCATCATTTTAACAGGATCTGGTGGGTTATGGTGCAGATATTCATGCTTGGAATGCTGGGAACGACAATGTCGATGATGCAGCACAATCACCAGAAGTGTGACAAGATCCAACTTACGGATGAGGAAATGGATGAGTTTGAAGTTGAGGATGAGAGCCTTCTACAAGACGTGTAGCCTGTGAACAAATCGAACCAACAAGCGGGAATCCCCTGATAATCTATATCATCCTTTAAATAAAAAATAGATAGGCAGGAGGATAGCATCATGTGGCCTACTTTTGGTGATTGATTCTCAAAATAAATCTAACTAAGAATTTGTATGAGTGAATCACTTCAAACCTTCAAAATAGGAGCTGTGGGCTCATTGAATTTTACATCATGTAGGAACTAAGTTACACAACCAAGAACCAAACCGAGTTGTTTGGCACTGTATTCTCGCGCTTGTTCAATGGTGGATAAGCAAAACTCGGAGGTCATTTCCTTCAATTTCGTGAAACCGTAGGAAGATTTTGAATCCTATTTGCAGTATGAACATAGTGGACATTGAACTTAACACTACTGGTACCTAGTGGGAGGTGTGGAATTTTTTTTAGAAAGAATAGCAATTTAGCTTCTATATTGCCACAACGTATGAACTGGAAAGAGGCCATTCCTGCCCATTAAACTCGGTGCAAAATGCCCTTCTCTCCTCCCATATTTGACATGAAATGTTGCTCTACATGTGGTTAGCGAGAGAGAGAGCGGTAAAAATCTCCCTTAACCATTCTCGGAATTCTCCTGGAAGTTTCTACCTAGTAATCACCTGGAAAGCTATGACACTAATTACTGTGAAAGTGGATTTGATCATCTCATCTCACAGTTAAAAAAAAGAATGAAGGAAATCTTCACATCACATATTGTTCAGTGGGCTTGAGGGCAATGACCATCCAGTGGCTTCATCTTCATGGAAGCCTAACTCCGAACTTAACATTCTTTTCACAGTTACGATTTGATTGAATCACAAGCACATTATTAGATTTATTATTATACTAGCAATAATAATCAAATTAACCGCAATCAGGAAATATCATAACTTCGTATCAATGTGAACGGAATGTAGAGATTACTAGAATCAAAGTAAAGACGAAAGATTCAATAGAAAAGGAAGTTGAGTCCCAAACGTTTCTGCAGACGCAGGTATCCTCTCCCGATTCCCCTGAACCCACTCAGCAAAACTACTGGAAAAAGAGAACGATGCCTTCTTCGTTTATGAAATGGCTACAAAACCGATGCCAAACAAATCACTTGGAATCTAGGAATGCGCATGGCTGATTGATGGACATTACTATACATATGGGAAACGTTCAGTCATCAACGTAGGCTTAGATCAGTCCAGTTGAGAAGATAAAGCGCCGTTCTTATCACACGGATTACTCTTCCTCACACTCGGCTCCTGGAACGCTGCCAAGTCATGTAATTTGGTCTCAAAACCGTCCTCCAAATCATCCTCTAAATCACAGGTCTGCGACGCCATGGGTCGAGGAGGATTGATCCGACGACGGCGATGGTCAGAAATATCCTGCCCACCTTTTACAGCACGCTTTGAGCAAAGACGTAGCGTTGTCGAAGGTTCACTCTTGTCTGCACGGTGGTTTTCTGCTGGTGCTAGCGTTGAGGCAATGTTCACTTGCTGTCCAACTTTTTCATTGTCGATGTTGGGCGCAGAGTCATGACCCAGTTGCACCACATAGCCTGGTTGCTAGATCTTCTTCCATTCGATGATAGCTGGCCTCTCATGTGTGATGCCTCCAGATACTGCTGACACTGAGAGCACAAGATTAATCCGACTTCCCAGTGAAGCATAGCGAAAACTATTGCACACTTCAGTAAAATCAGGTGCACAGCCAGCACACTGTCGTTGATTTCAGTAGCCGATTAACAGCATCGCACTTTTAGTTACTGGCGATTTCAAATCTTCGGAAAACAGCTAAAGGACAAAGAAACAGAATTGGATAGAATTTCCCTCTACCTCCTACATTGGAGGCGCTTTTTAACTCATTCGCCAAATCGGTGGAAGTTTTTGCAAGTATCCTCGGATTCTATTCAAACCCTCTTTTGAAAGCATGTCAAATGGGACAAGTTAATGATCTCCAAGTTTTGTGAGGTTTCTTAAATATAAGAGTTGTATTTGAGAAAAAGTTATATAAATAGAAACTTGATAAGTATTAGAGGTAATTATTTTACTTAATTTGATGTTTTTTTCTTATTATTAAAAATTAAAAATTAGTTATTGAAACCAATGTCTACATTGGCTTTCTATTTACATGTAATACTTACAAAAATTTATAAATTTTATTTATTAATTAGAAGAAGAATGAAAAAATATCTCATATTTTTTAGTAATTTATTTAATAAATATAATTTTTAGTTAATTTAAATTATTTTTATAACTATAAAAAATCACTAAAATAGGAATAAGCACCTTTAATTTGATATTAGCATTCTGAAAATATTATAAAACTATTAGAATTTATTTTAAATCAATTATTTAAAAACTTTTATTAAAATTTAGAGTCATTTTCAAGACTTTAGTAAAAATGAGTTTTACCACCTTCAGAACCATTATGAAAAAATAAAATAAGATCTAAAGACTATTCAAGGTCGTTAGGCTAATTTGATGTTTTTGAACACCATGATGAAGATAAAAATGCAAAATTGTTAGTTTTACTAGTACAAGATAGGAAGATAAGTAGCTTTTCTAGTCTTTGTAAGAATGGAGGTGCACAAGTTCTATATGGGTTGAAGCACCTTAAATGTTAATATGAGGATAAGACTAAGGCTTTGTGGCCTCTCTAAGATATCCATATACACTACTTAGGAGCCTTAGTGAGGATCAAATTTTTTATTTTTTAAATAAATTATAAATACTTTTGAAGTATAAATTATTTATTTATTTATTTATTATTTTTATTTAATATTTAAATTATCATAAATTACTTATTATGATTCTAATTTATATATTTTTTATATAAATTACTTATTTAAAAATATATTTTTTAAATTTTAAATTTTTACTTTTATTTTTTATTTTTTATTGGATGAAAATCTAATAAATAGATTGTGACCAATTTTGTAGTTTGCAATTCTTTGAGTGCACTTACTTCACTTATTTTATATTGTTCTTCATTTATTGTTGTATTTGCTTCTTCCACTTTACACCACCAATTACAAGCATTTTTTTAATTGAAGCTATATTATAATTTGATGTAAGGAGTGAATTTTACACTCACAAGTGACTTTATTAATTGCATAGCCCAAATGATGAGCATCTTATCTTAGGACTAGTGAGAAGGGGTTAATATATGCTCTAAATAGAAGCCTTAAGTCTAGTAAATATCTTGGCAGCTTAATAATGTGTGTTAGAAGTATTATATATCTAAATTTTAATTCTAAATATTGAATCTTGTTTAAGTGTAAATGCCACATGTTGTATTGATTCAAGTTCTTGTCTATTACAACCTATTTCTTTAACACTAATGGTTTGCCAATGAGTAAAAGATGCATAAATTTAGATAATCTTCATTGGATTGTGAATTAGCAACAAAGAAGAAGAACAAGAAGACAAGAAATTAATTCCATTTTTAAAAGGCAATAAAGGATCTTTTATAGATTAATCACTCCCAAACCATCTACTTTGCTATTTTTGATAAATAATGATTAATTATGATATATATATATATATATATATATATATACATATATATAAGTAACTTTTATCTTATATAGTCAAAAAATACATTGTTCTTTTTTCACAAAGAAGATAAAAAAAAAAAAAACAAAGCTAGTAACTAGATTTCTATCTTTTTATTAAATACATTTGAGAAGCTTTTTACTAATGTAATTTGAAGACAATACCAAATAATTCTTAAAGAAGTCATCTACTTTAACCAAATTGGTTTTTTTTTCCTTGAGGTTTATTTTAGATAATATATTAGTTATTCAATAGACAATAAATCAAACCAAGACTTTATTGCCTTATAAAAGTGGCATTAATTCCTTTTCTTATAAAAAATTTATATTTTTAAAGCCTATAATAAGGTCTTATAGGATTTTATGTTTAAAGCTTTAGAATAATTAGTTTTTAAATTTTCTTTTCTTTATATAATTAAAAGTAATATATATAAAATAAGTATATTAATTGGCATTGATAGGACTTTAATAAAATCATTTATCTATTAAAAAAAGGTGTGAGACAAGATTGTCCTTTAGTACCTTACTATGTGCATCTTGATTGGTGAAATTTTTAATATTATTATTCAACATGATGTCCATCAATACCATCTATAAGATTTCTTTATTTTTTGAAGTCCCCATTAACAAATCACTAATTTACCAATGACTCTACAAATATGGTCTTTGGAAAAGAAGCAAATGTACTTTATTTATTAAAATTTATTAAATAATTCAGCCCAGCTTTAAGTTTAGAAATAAATAAGTTCAAAATTTTTGTAGACTTATAATTTTAAAATTAGATCATCCAACTTGGTTAAATCAATCTAGTTAGATATGAAAATAAAATATTAATATTAGTAAGCTTGTAAGGTTTTTTTTATTATCTCTTTTAATATTTAAGATGCCAATCAATTTTTTATTAATATAAATTAGATTATCTGTGCTTCATCAAAATTAATGTGGCAAATTAAGCTATCATTGCAAATAACATTCTACTCTCTTTATTACATCATTTTTTTCCATTTTAATTGACTTTGTACAAGCTATTTAAAAGATTAAAGCAATGGTAAAATTTATTTGTAAAAAAACACTACTTTTTGGATTCAATCTTAAATTGCATAAAAGGTTTGTTATAAAACTTGTGATAGATGTGGCTTTAGAATCATTAATCTAAAATAATCCACCAAAGCTCACTTATCCAAATGGATATTATTGGCTCTTTAGTTAGGCCAAGGAAATATTTAATAGTTTCTTAGATATTGAATACTCAAAACTAAACCAACAATTTATGGAAATTGGGCATTAAATTTGATCTAGTTGTTTATCTTATATTATAAATAGAAGAATACTTTCAAAATATATATAAAAAAAATAAGAAAATTCTAGCCACAAATAAATAAGTTTATTTAGATCAACTTTCTTACTTCCTTTCATAATGTTTAGAATTTATTCTTATTAAAGAATCTTTAATATTATTTCTTTGAAATTGACCTCAAATTCCATCAAGCTGCAATTTTCCACTCAAATAATCTTCATTGTATTAAAAAAGTCTTCAAAGCCCCAATGTCTTTGTTATCTATAGAAGAAGCAATATCTACATATTACATTCTTTTATTTTATGGCTCCTTTTAGATTTTTTTTTTTCACATTTATATTCCAATCTTTTAGAAAAAAACTCTTTATCAAAATAATGCCATTCTAAAATCCAGTATTTAGATTGGATTATATAAATCAAGGTTTGACCATCTTCTTTATATTTTATTCCAACCTCCTTTAAAATATAGTAGAGTAGAAAAAAAAATGGTTTGTCTTATTCCATCCTATGGAAGAAAAAAAAAAAAAAAAAAAAAAAAAAAAAAACTTTCACTTGAATAAGACTTAAAAGACAATATGCTTCAAGTAGAAAGCTTCTTGAAAATTGTTAAAATTGTTTTAACAAAATTGACCAAAAAATTATATTTTGGTGTTGATTTTTTTTATGGTTAAATTAATAAATAGAAATTTGATTCTCTAACATATTTTAATAACTTAACAAGAATTTACTCTAAAACAATAGCTCTTCTATTGATATAGTGGTAGGAAAATAGATTGTTCTTTTAGGTCATAATGTCAAGAGTAAGAACTCAAAGTTTGTATATAAATATGTAAGATATTTTTCAAAGAAATTTTTTAAAAAGAAAATAAGTAAATATGTATATTAAAGAAAAAATTGGAATAGTTATTACCAAATATTGAAAAATTACACTCCTAAAATTAGACTAAAAGCAAGAAATGAGTTGACAAGAGTTAAGGAGGCTTCACTCTTGCTTCTATATATACTATCTAAGTATGAACTATGTGGCAATATTCTTTAGGACCTTTGATACATGTCTAACTCATACAACAAGTTTCGTACATGTATGCTACATAACCAACTCGTATCACAAGTCACAAACATGTATAACATGTGGCCAATTTATTGGCCAAGATTTCAACCTACCAATCACTTGTAGACTTGTATAAAAGTACAGTTGAGTCTATGAAGATTCTAAAAAGTTAATCTTCAAGATATTGTCAATTTTATCTACTTTAACTTCTACTCATTAATATTATCTACATAATTATTGGAATAAATATGCATGTCTATGAAATATAACTTTTTATTTAACAAAAAAGACATTTAGTCCAATCCTTACTCCACCAAAGAGACTTTGTTTATTTAGATCATATGGTAAATTTGTACAACAATGAATACTTGAAGAGAAAAAATTAGCTTGAATTTTGACATTTACAATTCTATCTATGAACTATATACACATAAATTTATTTTCTACCAGTTTTAGAATTGTCATCAAGAATGTTATGTTTGAAATTGGGCTACTTTTTTCTTATATAAATTAACATTCAATTCCTAGAATAGGAGTGGTTGGAAATTCTTTACTTGATAATAAATAATTTTTCTAATATATCTTCTATTAAGATTCAAATGTTTTTGAAAAATTTAGACTTTATGAAGAGAAATTTATTTGTAGATAATTTGAATTCACATAAATAAGTTTGTCCCTGAATATAGTATAGAATATACTTAATACAAAAAAACATAGATTTATAGGATTTGATCTAATATAAATAAGTTTCTTGAAATATTTTTTAAAAAATTAAATAAAATTAAATCCACAACATAGGTCTTTTCTACTCAAAAGATGGAAATTTTTTAAGATTTCTAATTAAATACTTGATTATAGATGTGATAAAAAAAATAAATGAAATTCTAGAATACCTCAGTGTAGTATGATTATATATGAAAATATTCTAGTGTACCTTAGTGTAGTATGATTCTAGAATACCTCAGTGTAGTACATAGATGAGCTTGCCTTAATAATGGCTCCATGTACTTTGTATTCTTAGTTTTGTCTCTAAGTTTAAGAACTGAAGTAGTTTGTTGTATTTTGTTTTCACTCTATTAATGCATAAATGTATTGTGTTCCAATATATAATGTTTTCTTTCTTTAAAAAAAAAAGAAAAAAAGAAAAAACACAAGACTTAAAAACAAGTAGGCATTAGATGTTTCTTCAATTTTTCATGGATGTACCTCTAAAAGTACACCAGTAGCACATCAACAATGTTTTGAATGATAATATAAATTTATAATGCATGGTTTTTATTTTTGTTAAAATGATATTATATATTCTTGTAAAAATATATCTCTTAAAACAACAAAAGCCTTAATGTGTTGTGCTAAATAATCTTAAATTCTAAAAATTTAATGGATTACAAGCATTAATATAAAAAAATTGTAATTAAGAAATTTTCTTTATAAAATCTAATTTTATTGTTAAAAAATACTCAAACACAATGTAATGTCAAATGGACACATTAAAAAAATAAATGAATGAAAAAAAATCAAAAATCAATTTTTATTATTGTTCTTCTCTGAAAAAATATAAATAGAGTATGATCTCGATCCTTGATGCCAATACATATAACTTTGCTATAAAATCTTATATTTTTATTGCCTTTAGTCAATTTTAATTACCATAATTAATGATTTTAAGAAGAAATATTATAAAATAACCAATAAATTAATAAATAAATAACATTATAAAAACTCATTAATTTCAACCATTAATCTATGTTGTTATAGATTAAGATGAAAAGAATATCTCAAAAATTCCGTTATAAATAAAAAAAAGTGTTAAAAATCAAAATAATTTATATGTTTATATTTGTATAGGATTTGCTAATGCTACACAAATTTTGCTACTACCACCGCAACTTGCCACCAACTTAACATATTTCTTTAGTTTTTATTATTCCAATTATATATATATATATATATATATATATATATATATATTAATTTTTAAAAATTATATATATAAATATTTTTAATGCAAATATTATTTTTGAAAAAAATTCTTTTTATTTAGCATTGAAAAAGAATGTAGATGGAATGACAATATCAAAAATTGTAAAGGCATTAGCTATACCCTATTTATTTATTTACTTTACATAAAAACTGAACTCACTAATGAATGGTTTATCACCTCAACATATGACCAAAGGAAAAAAAATCAAAATCAAATTTGTGAGCAAGTAGAATGGTTAACATTCCAAGATGAAGGATGATTCACCACTAATATGAAGATCATTATTACATATTGTTAAATACTTTAACATTAGTGTGGTCTGTAAACACTCCTCTCTAGTGCATGTACATCGCTACAAGGCCAGTCACTGATTGTGCTCTCTTGCTGCTTATTGTCTTCATTATCCAGCTACCAAGACATGCACTAGATATTCATCTCCAAATTCGAAAATGCCCAATGAGAGCAGCTCTGAGTTGCTGTTCGAGTGTTGAGTGTTAAGTTTATCCTTCAGCAGATCCCTCACAGCCAAACGGGTTCTCTTAATTGATAGAAACTTCATGGTATTCCCACGGTGGTATTTCAACACCCGAGTGTCGGTTACTCAAGTTTGCCCAATATGAACAATAACACCGGAGAAAAAGCGATTGGCTGGGGCTTTACTTCAGGCCCTTTACTCAATCCCTATGCCCCTGGCACCTCTAGCAAGCAGTGGAAGTGCTGCCATGATAGCTTACTGGGATGACCCAAGTTACTGGGTCTGGTCATTGGTGGTTAGCTACTGAAATCCTACCCCCATAGAGTGACCGTGCATGGGTTGCATGGCCTCTGTGTGCCTCTTGTATCTCTTTTAACTGATATGACGTTTATCTTCCAGGCCTCTGGCAAATAGCGAAGGTTGCAGAAGATGGTTGTTTAATATGCTGGACTGAGTAGCGAGGTAAGTTTAGCCAAAATGCTTTCGTTGAAGTTTAGCCCCCCAACCTGATTGCTTTCGCTGCTGTGAGCTTTGCACGTTCACGTGCATTTCGATGTTCGTGTTCCAGTGCGATGGAGTGAGAAAATTCGAGTGTAGATCTGGAATTTCCAGATTGGTCATGAGGTGCTGGTGGTCGCACTCTACGGAGGTTATGATTACTGCCTCACATCTGGGTATTCCACATTCCTATCAGCGGACTCAGTAAGCTATCCCTACGTTTTGATGTTACTGCTGTTTCTAGTTATGATTGTCTCAACGTATTCAAGACGGGGCGGTGCCTAAAAATGTTCGGCAGTGGCAGAGAATGCTGCGAGGCAATAGATTCTTGAACCGGGGATTTCTGGTCCTAATACAGTGGTTGCATCCACTTCGGTCCCTTCCTCGGAGAAGTCGAGCTCCGGAATGCTGCTGCGATTCTCACTGGACCGATTTTCGAACAGTGTTGCTATGCATGCCGGTTGCAACTGAATGGGAAAATATTTCAGTGGTGAATGTACATTTGGCTAACTCTATCGTTCGTCTAAACAATTCGCACATCAACTCCGACACGGAGGTATCATGAATAATGAGACAATGGTTTCAAGGAAGCTGTGCTGGAGCATATCTGACAGAGGTATGTCGACCGTCTGCCCTACGACTTCAAGACTTGGTTCATGACTCGCCCGTGAAAAATCACTGCTGGTATAACTAAACGTATCAAGCGGTGAAATTGCAGATAATCAGGTAATCATTGACGAGGACCTCCCACAATCGGGCATTAAATAGGGGAAAACACATCCTCCCTCAGAAGTACTAGATAGTCAGAGCTTCACAGCATCCAGACAAGCAGACCAAAAACCTTGAATGACACACAGCTAAGATAAATATAAATGTTCTTCCCGAACCATCGGATGGTTTTTCATTAAGGGAGAACATAGACACAAGAAACCTCCATCACCACATATTGCGCAGGCGTTCACGCTTAAAGGGATCCTAGGGTCAGCCACAACTTCTCAAGTCATATCCATGTCGGTGCCACTCAATTGCACAGGAGCCAACTTCATTGAGATGAGGTTCAAAGCGCTGGACGAGGGCAGCAACCTAAGAAAACCACAACACCTACCAGGGCACACGGAATGCAAGAATCAGAGGCTCGCTCTGTGCAGCGGCCTATTACTTTAACGGAAGCGGCGTAACTCCGGCCTCGCATTCTTTCACACTAGACCCTTAGAAGTACCTCAAACCAGAACACAGCTTCAATATCGGGACGCATGTAAGTAGTGTTACCAGCTTCCTGGCTTTCATTCTCCTCTCGTCTGTAACTCCCTACACTATCCTCTTCGGTCTCGGATCCTATACAAGGTCAAATCGCCACAGTCACTATCACACCCGACACAGACACTCCACTCACACAAAGTAGCAATTGGAAGAGATTTCCTCATTTCTTCAAGCTGCCTCGCACACCGGGCTTGGGCTTGTCCTCAGCGGTCGACGCCGTCGCATGCAGGTTAATGAGCTTGTCCTCCTCCCACGGCAGCTTCGGATGCTTCGCTTCATGGTGGATTGACATACTCTTCACGTCTGGCGCCGTCGCCTTACAAATTGGACACGCCAGCTTCGCATGCCCGCCCTTGTCCAAGGCCTTGCGGTCGATCACGCCTGCCTTGCCTCCACCGCGGTTCGTCGTGGCCATATCTATCTTCATGGCAATCTCTTTGGCCGTGTGCTTCTTCGGCTTCGCCTTCCCCGTCATCTGTCCCCGAAGACAAACGCTTCTCTTCCTCCTTCTTCTATCTCCTTCTTCTTCCTCCTCCCCCCTCCTCACCCCTTCAATAAGGGCACCAAACACTCAACAGAAATTTCTGAGAAATCTGAGAGATAGGCAGCGACGGCAAGTCGCGTGAGAGCGAGGAGAGGGGAGGAGACGCGAGAGCACGATTGCCTGAGAAGCTTTCTAAATGATCCAAGGCCCAGCGCAATCCTTCCTAGGCAAAGCGCAAGCGTAGCCTGCACCCTTCGGATGGCGTCAGCCCTAACCGGCTGGTTCAGTTCCTTCCGCGTTGCTTTCAAGTTGGACCACTTGGGCATGGCGTGGATTGAGCCGTTCCCACACACCTACTTGCCCTGAGAACGTGTTCCCCCTGGGATTCATCCATATC